>NC_136068.1:1684236345-1684729858 GCF_964261635.1 Lissotriton helveticus
GCTACATGGGTAACCATTAGGTGACATATTTTTGCCTTTTTGTCTTTCTACAGGTCATTGTGCCTCTAGCAGACCGCTGTAGGCACACTTAGCCGATTAAAATTTTCACTTTTTATGTAAATACACTTTTTATGTAAAAGAAGACGTGAGTAGGGAAGGGAGTTTGTGCCCCTGTCCTGAAGAAGGAGCCTGTCTCCGAAACATGTCGACACAAAAAGCACACTAGAGGTCCTGTTCATCAATATAACAGGTCTGACCTCGCCCTGCACTTTCTTTTAACAGTACCAGCCAGAGCACAGAATAAAACATTTTTTTCTTTTTCACTCTAGCGCCAGGTACTTTTTAACTTTCACCGCACACCCTACTCACTTATAAACATAACCCACACACTGTACACCACACATAGCCAACACCTGTAGTGCTCCCGCGTAGCCGTTGGTCGCAGCACGCCGCATCCCGATAGAGGGGTGCGAAGACCCCGATGATGAAGCATGACACCAAGGGGCCTGTTGGTGTGTGAGGGGTATTTTCACAAACAATGAGTGCTTCATTATCCATTTGATCACTCATCCTCCCCATCACAAGTTGGATTTCTTTTGTTTATTTGCATTGTTTATTGGTCCTCAGCAGTTCCATCACCACTCTACTTGTATTTATCATACTGACTGATTGTTTATTAGGCCTTATGGTTTTTAACACAAGACAGGCAATGGGCAGCTGAATTTGACTACAGCGGGCAAACACATCCGTAAACCTCTACATGATTCTACGTACTAACAAACCCCTTCCTGATTCTACCTATGAAGAAACTTTACTTAGACACAACTTCACAAGGTTTATATGGGTCAAATGGCAAGCTAGGTCAAACCTTCCCCACCATATCAGGCATCAGAGAAGGCTGCCTACAGGCTCGTTTCTTGTTTGACATATACATAAAAGCTCCTCCACACTAGCAAATGAAACTCAATCTGACCCATATAGCGCCACATATCAAGAACACCCCTTCACTAACCTCCGATATACAAGTGCTCAATTTGAGTCCATGGTTGCCGGTGGGGTCTACTGGCATTCATTTTTGGGGACCGGTGATTATTTTTCTTCATTAGACATTCATTGAGAGTGAGAGAGGGTAAAAGAATGCAAAAGGGAAATATGGAGGAAGACAAGGATAGAAAACAGTCATAAAGGGAGAACGCAGGAACCTACAAGTGTGAGATACAGGGCAAGGGAGTGTCTGGTACTAGATTAAAGAGGTCTAAGGTGGATTCAAGCCTATGCAGCCTTGATATTCGGAGTACCAATATTTAATTGCAGCAGACTCAGGCTTCTAAGCAGAGCTTTGAAGACCGATACTCATTTACAGATTAAGCAGTGCTCTACGGTAACCAGCCAGTACTCCTGGTGAGCACATTAAATACTCTTCTTTCATGCACAGTCAACTACTGTAAAGAAAATAGCATCATTATCAACCAAAGAAATCACAAGTTCATGGCTTGGACCTGCCAATCCGCAAAACCCAGAGTCACAGATTCTTACCAGGAAGGAGAACTAATTGAAAAGGTACAGACCTATACCCACCTGAGCATCATCTTTACTGAATCAGGCTCTTGGAAGCCACACATAGAGAATTCCCCCAGAAAAACAGAAGCAATTGCCATGGGTAGCCTTTACTTCACTTGTTGCTTTAGGGTTGTTGACATATTGTCCTATGTCTTGAAATCAAAGGAGAAAGAGAGGAACTAGAATAGCTAGTTTGTTTCCCTTAGGAATTATGAAAGAACAAAAAGAACTAGCTACTGGGCATACTATGTGTCTGCATGGGGAAACCAATTGGTTTTATATGAAGGCCCTCACACACCAACCTAGTTGGTGGCATGTTTCATCATCTGGCCCCACCTTTCTCTCCCCCTTTCTCTCCCAAACCCTAGAGTGCATAAGAGTCCCGGACCCCCGGCAGAGACCCTTGGAGTTTGTCTTTTGTAGTTAGGAGTAAGCACTCACACTGTATATATTGTACATATTTATCGCCGCTATTTTCACAGCAACTAGCTGCCGCCTATAGGTACTAGCACCTGTATCACATAAGCACCATACAACGGCTAATGCACCGAATCGCCACCACCGCCTGATGACTGTCGGTTTTACCACTCACACATTTAGGCACCAGGCGACGCCTCACAGACTCAGAGACTATGTGAGACTATGTGCTTAAACCTACGTGTTTTTAAATCACGTGTCTGTGTTTGTCCTGTTTTGTCCGTTTTTTTCCCACAGGTACAAACTGAGAGGAAATACCTCTCACAGTTATGGGACCTTAGTGTGTGCTGACAACATATAACCACCCCCACACATAAAAGGTCCTGATGAAAGCCAGTTTAGTAAGAAGGCCTGGCTGAAACTAGTAGACCACACTGGACGTGGGAGATCATAAGTCCACCCCTACACTTCGTAAGCCTTTGTTTTTAATTCTGTCTGGGGCCCACTAGTAAAGTAAACTTTTGGAACCCCCTAGGACATCCTTTTAAAACCTCACTCTACACACCAGCACTGCACACTCATGGTACAAAACCCGCTCCTCTGTAACCAGGCGTCGCATCGCACCTGAGGCACACTCGGTGCCTCTGGTGCGGCCCGATGATGAAACATGCCACCAACTAGATTGGTGGGTGAAGACCTTAATATCAAACCAATTGGTTTCCCCCATGCAGACACATAGTACACGTACACTGTCCCAGTAGCTAGTTCTTTTTGTTTTTTCATATTGTCCTATGTGCCAACCATCGCACATGCACAAATAGACCTCCCTTGAGTAGAGGTATGTTCAACAAGACAACATATTTCAGGCATTCAACTCCAGCATAAGAAACATTGGAATCTCTGCTACAGATCCCACAATCCTCTCCATCAGCAATCATCCAGGTGGCATATCCGGTCAAGTTGCTACGTGACCAAGTGCAGGAAGGGTCTGATAAAGTGTGTGAGGGGTCAAGGGGTGGACAGTTTGCACACAATTTAGATGACAAGAAAAGAATGAAACATGGTTTTGATAATGTGAGAAGAAGAGAGTGTTATAGATGCAGCAGCATCAGACATAATGCTGATGCCTTCAATTGTCCAGTTTAAAAAAGCAAATGTTTCAAATGCAAGAAAATAGGCAATTTATCTAGGGTATGTAGAATGAGGGATCACTCTGTAAAGAAAGAAATGGTGGGTCAGATAAAGAATACTGAAATGAGACAAGACAGAGATACTGACTGTATTGATAACGAGGAAGTAGAAGTCTTGATGATGAGTGAGGGGCAAATTCAGGGTAATCTATTGGAAGAGTTTACTATACTAAAATGTGACAAGTAGCGTCCACCAAAATGTACAATAAGCATCAATGGAGTAGAAGTACATTTGTGGGCAGATTTGTGTTCTTTTTTTACTGTAATTGATAAATCCATCTTGCAGGGATTGGGATTTTTTTTAATAGAGTCCCACTGATGTATTGCCAGAAGGGTACTGTGCAATAAACTACCTGTGGTAGGATGTTTCTTTGTGAGTCTTATATTTCAGGACAGAAAAGCTGATGGCAAAATATATGTATCGGAGAAAGGCAAAGCTCTCCTTGGATGGAAAGAACAAAGCATGTTAGGGATTATTTTGTATCATAAGCAACCTCAGCAGGTTCTGTTGACGGAACCACAGTTTGTTGAAGAATGGATTACCCGATTTCCAAAGTTGTTGAACACCAAATTGGGGTGTCTGAGAAAATATGAACACTGCAAGGGGGCTGTACCAAAAGTACACGGATGTATGATAGTACAACGCGATCATTTTGATCGTGATACTTTACATCCCTGATTTTACAACGTAAGTCGTTACATCGACTTGCGTTGGAGGGAGCGGATTGAGGATTATTATACTTTTCTATTCCAACACCGGCTCATATAACAGTAGGGAAGGTGTTGGAATATAAAATTACAATATTCCTTAACCAACAGCGCCATCCAGCGAAAGTTGTAGTAACGACTTGCGTTGTAATGGCAGCGCGGTAAAGGTTGTGCGGTGTACACAGGGTCCTGAATATTCCTTTGGGGTTGAAAACATCTTTAAAGGAAGAGTTGCTGAAACTAGGGGAGGAAGGGGTCATAGAACCTATAGAAGCCTCAGAATAGCTTAGTCCAATAGTGATCGCAAGAGAACCCAACAGAAAAGTCCACATGTGCTTGGAATTGAGTGATATCAATGAGTGTATTTGGATTAACTAGCATCCCTTGTCCCGCATCAATGAGATACTTGCAGGTGTGACTGGTGGTAGGTACTTTACCACATAAGATCTGTTGAGCGCCTACAATCAGGTACGGTTACATGAGATATCCAGTCTTTCATCACACCTGAGGGAGCATACCAATTCATCTGCATGCCTTTTGGCTTAGAATTGGCTTCTGCTGTTTTCCAAAGGGTTATGCAGGAGGTGTTAGGGATACATCAAATGTATTGGTTTCCTAGGATGATGTGTTGGTGTGGGGAGAGAACAGAACCCACCATGATGCAAATTTGAAGGAGGTTCATTCTAGGTAGATTGAAGAAGTCTTCCGAAGTGTACGTTTTGCAAAACAGAAGTGGAATATCTGGGTCATACTTTAACGCGAGAGGGCATCATTCCAGGATTATCTTTGGTAGAAGCAATTGAGAAAGCTCAATCTCCAAAGGAAAAGGACCAGTTAAGATCCATCCTAAGTCTTGTGGAATACTATGCTAAATCTGTGCATCACATGTCTTGCGTTAGTAAATGAAAAGAAATGTGACATCTGTGTGGCCAGAAAATTGCCAGCTTTGTTTTAGCATTGTACAATCTGACATTGCTAAAGCGGTTTTGCTTAAACCTTTTGATCCAAAGGATAGAACCATAGTAGTCACTGATGCTAGTGGACATGGATTAAGTGCAGTGCAGTGTTGATGTTTTGATGCAGGAGCATGAAGGGAAAGAAAGGGTGGTGACTTTTGCATCACACACTCTTAAAGGTGCAGAGTGTTCTTCTTCCACTGTGGAAAAAGAGGCATTGGCATGTTGGTGGGAGGACAACATTTCTGCATTTATGTCTGGGTGACACATTTTGAGCTGCATACAGATCATACACTGTTGATGGACTTATTTTCCATGACTGGTGCGGAAAAAGCAACTCCTAGGGTGGCAAAGTGGTTGCATCATCAGCAGGAGTAAGTTTTCGCTGTAAAGTATGTTCCAGGTGTGAGAAATGTGAATGCAGATTGCATGTCCAGACTGCCGTTAAATGGTGAGGAGTTAAATGATGAAAATGAAGACTGGGCTTTTGTTGAAATGTCTATGGCATATAATGCAACTGGGAGAACGGAATGGATGAAAGTCATCGAGAATGATCCAGTTTTAATGAAATTAAAAGAGAAATCACCTGTTTCATTGGGATGGAAAAGATGTGATTCTTTTTTGGATTACAAGAATGTATGGGTTGAGTTATCAGTGACAGATAGTATAGTAAGGGGGGTGAGAAGTTGGTGGTGGCAGAGGATTTGTGTGATAGGTTGTTGAACTTAATGCATGATGGTCATGATGGCATATCCGCCCCGAAGTGGAAAGACAGAATAGATTTTTGGTGTCAATGAATGGGCAGACGAATTGAGAGGTTTGCTAGGGTTTGGCTCCCTTGTATGTGCAGCGACAAGTCACATGTTGTGCAGGATAGTCCATTCAAATTGGCCACTGGGGTGTGGGAGAAAGTGACCTTTGACATTTGTGGTCCTTTAGAGTGTTTGGGAGCAAAAAAAAGATATGCCATGGTACTTACGGATTATTACTCGAAGTAGCCAGAGGTGGCATTTTTGAGAGGTTAAATCAAGCAGTGTCATCAATGTATGTGTGAAATGTTTTGGCAGAGAAGGTTGGCCTGCAGAAATTTTCACTGATAATGGACCACAATTTGTATCACAGGAATTCATTGGATTTCTGTAGAAATGGGGTGTTAGGCAGCACAGGACACCTGTTTATCATCCAAGGGGAAATGGCCTTATAGAATGGTTTAACCACGTGTTAGGCGAATGTGTTAAGCTGGCTTTGTCAAACAATTTCTGTTGGAAAGACCACGTTAAGAGTATGTTGTGGAGTTATCACACGAATCCAAATTCTGCTCCTGGTGTGACTCTATTCAGTTTCTTGAGAGGTAGAGTACCATGCACAATGGACATGACACCATGGATGGGTAGGAGTGGTCATAAGGAAATAAAGAGTAATAAGATAAGAGACAAAGTAGAAATGTATGAGGAACTATGTAAGAACAGGCACAATAAAATAGTGTGCACAAGAGGTGTTGGTTATGATAAAGAAATGTTGGTGAGGGTGTGTTCTGCGAACACGGTCAAGAAAGGAAGCTCAAAAATGTTGAGACCAAGAAGAGTGGTCAAGTTGAAGGGGAGTTCTCTGTTACTCTCTGATGGCAAATAGTTTTTTTCTAGGAGGATGACATTTGCAATGAAACGAAGGAGGGTGAGTGGATGAACAAAGCTGGTGATTCCAATGGTAGGAAGAAAAGTTCACATACGGAATTGGGCAGAAAAGAGTTTTGTTGGCGTAAATTGTCAAAACACATATGGCATAAAGATTACGTATGTTCATAGCTTGTATATATATTTTATTGTACAGTCTAGCAGTGTGTTACTTTTATTATAACGAAAAGGGATGTGTTATAACCTTACTAGCATTAACATGTATGTTATGAGTATTCTCCCTCAGATAGCATTTCTGTTCCTTGGCAAACCGTGTGCTTCCTCCCTGTAATTTGGAGTGTGTGTGTTGGAAGATTGGAGTTTCTGAGGTCCTGGCCTAATCATGAGTTAATTGTACTTGCTGAATAAACATTGTTTGATGTTTACTGAGAGCCTCATCTTTTCAAATTACAGTCTCAGTTAAACTTAAGACCAAAATTTAAGTTTGACTTAGGCAAAAGTCTAACTTTACTACTCATAAATGCCCTTTCTGAATAGCGAAAGTCATAAAGTTAGACTTTCATCTCAATTTACCTTAGTGAATCGGGCCAAGAGGGTAGAAAAGCAATAGTTTCATCAGTATATAGCCGTAACCATTGCTGCACACATAGCCATACAGCAGGGTCAAAACAACAAGGCAACAAGTATTGTTAAATACAAGTATTGCCGGTTAATTTTGGCAAACGCTCCCTAACGCCTACGGTCATGGAAAGTGATTCCTTGTTCGATTACAGAGTAATAACATCCTGTAGTTGGTGGACATTCTAATGCCCCTGAGGAACTCACATGGATCTTATCTGATTTTTAGATTCCATTTTTATGATATCACTAAGGGACCAACCAGACTTTGCTCAGTAGGTGAGCATTCTTCCTAACAGAATAGGAAGGGTAGTGTCTTTCACATTTCTGTGAATCCCGTCCTTTTCCTAAGCTTGGTTTACCAAACTCCTTTAACGTTACATTGAAGTAGTTTCCATCTAAATTCCTATTGTAAACTCGGGCCTGATTCACAGAACTAACTTAAGACCAAATCCTAAACCTACTACCATTTTGGTATTCACAGAATGCACTTACTACTTCTGGTATTCACAGAATGCACTTACTACGTTTGGCATTCACTGAATGAACTTACTACTTTTGGTATTGACAGAATGGACTTACGACTACTAACTTTACGTCCACACCCGGGCAAGAATTTCGCTTCCGGGCCGGAATTTCCGGCGCTGGGTCGGAATTTCTGGCATTGGGTCAGAATTTCCGATTCTGGTCCGGAAGATACGAACTGTGGCCGTTGATCATTTTAGCCAAGGGTAAACACCTGTCCAAGTGCCTACCATCCCCCACCATGGATCAGCTGACACACTGCAGCCAATCTTAGCCCTGTAGCATGTATAAATGCAGAGCAGACACACACAAACACTTTCAAGATGTCAATGAATGTGTTTGTTGCACTGCCCATTGCCATGCGGCAAAACTACTTGAGGAAGAGGAGAGCAGAGAGAATCCTCAGACAGAGGATCATCCTATTTGGAATGTCCAGCCAAGATGTAAGGGCCAGGTAATGTTTCCATTCAGAAGTCATCTTGGATGTGGTATGTGAGTGGGAGCAGGAACTTGACACTGTGACCTGCTGCTCACATGCAATACCAGCATATCTCAAGATCCTTTCTGCTCTTCATTTCTTTGCCACTGGGTCTTTCCATAGGGTCTCCAGTGACCATGTGGGCATTTCCCAGGAGAGCCAGTCGTGGTGCCTGCATCAGGTACTGAGATGCATCACTGCTAGAGCCCACAACCACATACAAATGCCACATACACTGGCCATGAGACAAAGGGCAGCAAGAGATTTCTATCTCCTTCCACAATTCCCACGTGTGCTGGGTGCAATTGATTGTACCCATGTGGCCCTTCAGCCACCCCGCAGCATTGCACACCTTTTCTGCAACAGACACCAATGGCATTCCATCAATGTGCAAGGTGTCTGTGATGCCAGTGGGAGGTTTATTAATGTGCATGCAGTTTTCCCAGGCAGTACCCATGACAGCTTCATATTCCGCATGTCACCTCTTGCCCGGCGATGACTGTGGGAGAATTTGGCAACATGTGGCTACTTGGTAAGTACTAATCACTAAAAATGAGGAATATGTGTAATTGAAATGTCTGAATGCCCCCCAACATTAACCATTGTACAATAAGAATCATGAAGCTACATACATGGCCCAACAGACACTGCATGTACTAAAGTATAGATCATGTCCTGTGCTAATCAAAGAGGGAAATGTAACCAACTGCCCTTTCTTCACTCCTAAGACAATGCTGGGTATGTACTCTCCCCTCATCTCCTCACCCCTTACAGGTGTGCAAACACTGTACCTCACCGTAGGTACAATAGGGCACACATACGGACTTGAGCCATCATAGAGCGTACTTTTGGTCTGTTGAAGTCGCTATTCAGATGTCCCAAACGTACAGGGGGTGTGCTGCTGTACTCCTCAGAAGTTGTGTGCAAGATCATATTAGCCTGTTGTGTTTTGCACAACATTGCTTTAACGCATGGCTTACACATACCTCTGGAACCACGGCTAGCTCTGAATCTGGGAAAACAGGCCTTTGCACATAACCGAGGTCAGGGCATGCAAGTCTGTGATCAGCTCATTGCCACGTTTTTCACATGAGCAACCTGTAGTGTCATGGACAAAATGTGGTTTGCTGTCTCTTGTCAATGATGAAACTTGGATAGGCACGACTGTGTCAATAAATTCCATCCTGAGATGACTTTGCAAGCCACACTAACTGCATGTAAATCACAGCTGCTGACAGTAGTCAAAAGGTGGAGCGTGCACCAGGTCATCTGCCCTTGTCAGTGATCAGTGTAGTGGATGTCCCTAAAAACAACTATTCACGCAGAGGACAAACAATGCATGTCCTGAGAGACCTACCTGGACCTCATGAGGATGGGTCACTTAATCACAAAAGGCCATAAACATTGCATACTAGTGGAGAAGTGTGGCTCAATGGTTAGAGCGGCAGACCCTGATACAGAAGTCTGGCCTGGGACCAGGGTTCAATTCCTGCCTCGGCGGGTCTTGGGCTCAATTTCCCCGGACCTGGTAATTCTCGCCTCGGTGCCTATTCTAATCATGGGTCCCACTCTGCAACTCTGGGCAATAGCTTGCTTAATCTCCACAACGTCCCCAGGAGAGGGCACTTCATAGGGAAAGGACAGGAAAGGTTCCTCAGCGGTATTTGTACAAGCGCCGAGATGCCTCCGGGTAGTCGTGCGCTATACAAGTACCTCAACATTTACATACTCAGGCCTGTGCCCTCAACAGATTTGACTCCCTCACAAATGATGGGCCCAGAACGTGAGTGATGATGTCATGGGTGATCCAGGCACCATGTGTCTATCATATATCCACACTGCTCCACCCCAATATTACGTAACACATCACACCACCCTGGCAATGAGCACTCAATATGGACTACATGTACCATAATGCAAAGTAGGAGAAAATTAAACTGGGGTTTGATGTTGTGTCAGCCCCCCGCTGCGCCGTCTGTGCAGAAATGTCATTAAATGGTCTGTTCCCCCTTTTGTTAAAAATTCATGATTCTCAGCTGCACTGTCATATCAATGTTTTCCACAACAGAACAGCATGATGGCAGTGGATTTGATTACTGATTGTGGATGTATCAAGATGAATCCAAAATGGCTGCCAACTATTTCCTGTGATGTATTTCCTGCCACCCACTTCCTGTAAAACATTTTCTGTATGAAATGATGTGTTCCGGGTAATTTTCAGTGGTTTGGCCCGAAAACGTAATTCCCGGTTTTTGGAGCGTAATGCGCGTGCGTGGACCCGGCGCTCCGGGACCGGAACTACGTTTTTGGGCCACAAACTCTGAAAATAACCCAGAACACATTATTTCATACAGACAATGTTATACAGGAAGTGGGAGACAGGAAAAACATCACTGGAAGTTGTTGGCTGCCATTTTGTGTTCATTCTGAGTCATCCTCTATCACAGATCAGATCCTTTTCAATTTATATCTTCGCCCTCTAATAAGTCTGATTAAGTCATTCGGCATGTCTGTCATCAATTATGCCGATGACACTCAGCTTATTTTTTCCATCGAGGGCAGGGATGCGGTCCCCCTGGAATCCTTCCACCAATGCATGTCGGCAGCTGCGGGTTGGTTGCGTCAGAACTCGTTACAGTTTAACGGGGCAAAAACTGAAGTTCTCTACTGCTCGGCAGATCGCATGCCTTGCCCTCTGCCAGAGGGACTCTGGCCTGCTTCTACCTTGGGCCCTGTCGCAGCGGCAGACTCAGTCCGTAACCTAGGTGTCCCGCTCAGGCCTGGTCTCCAGCTGGATGCCTTCGTTAATAAAACCACGGCGACCTGTATGCTGCTGCTGCGCATGCTGCGGAAGATTCTTCCGCTTCTCCCTCACTCAGCGAGGACGGAAGCAGTGCGCAGTATCATTCTCAGTAGGTTAGACTACTGTAACGCACTGCTTCTGGGAGCTCCCAATACCCTCATTTTGAAGTTACAGCGGGTACAGAACATGGCGGCTAAATTGGCGCTCTCGCGGCCATGGTCTGCCTCATCCTCTCTTGCCCTTTCGGACCTACTCTGGCTTCCGGTGCAAAAACGGATCTGTTTTAAATGAGCTTGCTTGGTCTTTAGAGCCTTGCATGGGTTGGGTCCAGTGGTGTTGCGAGGTCTTTTTTCCTGGTACTCTGCTGCCAGACTCTTGAGATCCTCCTCGGCCTTCCAGGAGACTGTGCCCAAGATAAAAAGGGTGAGGATGGGCGGCCGTTCATTCAGCTTCGCGGCCGCCAAGCTTTGGAACTCCCTACCTCTGGCCCTAAGGTGCAAGCAGGATCTTTTGTCGTTTAGAAAGGATCTTAAAACCTACCTTTTTCCTAAGGCAGTGTAATTGTCATCTGTAAGAATGCCTGTGGTCAAAGCGCCAGGATGCCCTTTGGGTGACAGATGCGCTCTATAAGTATGCCTACATACATACATACATACATTATATCCTGCTGCTCTCATCTCACTTATTTACCCCAAAATGGCTGAGGATTATGAAGAGAAAGCACCCCCTTTCACAGAAAGGGAAATAGACATCTTGGTAGAGGGGGTCCTGGGCAAATTTCCTCAGCTATATGGGGACCCTGCGTACCAGCTGAGCATTGCAGCCCGTGCCAGGCTATGGGCCAACATCAGTGAGCACTGCAGTGCAGTAGGAGTTCACACCAGGAGTGCTAGGACATGCCGCAAGCGCTTGGAGGACCTAAAGCGGTGGTCCCAGCACAAGGCTCAGGAGCTTGTGGGCCTGTCTTCCCAGCACCATGTGCATCGTCCTCGCCTCTCCCCACTGCATGAGCAGCTTGGCCGACCCTCCATGCTCAGCTGGAGGAGCATGAGCAGCAGAGACCTGGTAAGTGCATCATATGCAATATAGGTCTGGGAGTATGATGTGAATGAAACACTGCTGTACCATTGTGTCCCATGCCTCCATTCACCGATTCTATGTTCATGCAGCAGTCATCAAGATTAAAAACGCACACTGTGGCATATGGACTGTACAGGGCAGAGTGCATTTTGGGAGTTGTAGTTTCTTCAGACAACTGGGTAAAGGAGCCACACTTGTGCATTCATATTGAAAGCTGCTCTGCCAGCACCACTACCATTGACCCAAGGAAATCATACCTGATGAATGCATTGGATGAGCAATGGTACAGACACTGTCCAGAACGCGCATGGCAGGCCAAAGGGTATTGGATGCTATGGGGGACTTGAGGTGGATGTGTGAGGGTCAGCCAAACATGTCCGCCTGCATCATGCTACAAGTGTGTCTGGAGATACGCATGATGCAAGAGGACATTGTCCGATCTCTGGACAACCTCACCACCAGCGTCAATTCCATGGCCACAGCCATGTCATCTGTTGTCTCCCAAATCCCATCCCATAACACCGTCTATGTCTCCCCCTGTCCTTTACCCCACACTGTTTCTTGCCCGCACTCCTTGTGTGTCAGGAACCCATGTGGTGACTGTTCCTGCACCAGCCAACCGTGTGCCTGCATCGGACACTGAGGATCTGGACATTGTGGTACTAGAGGATGACCAGAAGGACACTTCACTTTTTAACAGAGACTCCCTGACATGTTATATTTTTAGTTGCCCTACCCCAATCCAAGTTCCCTTCTCCATCTGCATTAAGATCATTTGTTTTCCATTCTCCCTTCCAAATGGACGGTTGTTCTTCTGTTCATGAATAAATATATTTGAGGAATTCTACTTACATGTTTGACTTCATTTTGGATGTCTGGTTCAGAATATGGACACATATTTGGTGAGTCATCTGCTATGCACATAATTGCTTGTTGCAATGATGGGTTACACTTGTAACTGTGTCACACACACACATACCTCCTCACATCTCTAGGCCACCTACATCATTACACAACAGAATCTTACTTTTGTAGATCTTTATTTTTTCTATACATATATTCACATGGTCAATTTGTCTTGGCGTTCTTGTCACTGGCCATAGTGCTTGCAACTTCGCAATTTTGGAGATGATCATCGCTGTGAGGGGTCATGTCGGGCTTGTCGCCTACATGTAGGTTGGTGTTGTCCATGTGCCTAAAAAGGGTGATCTACATATGCGGGGACAGACGGTGTCTGTACATTTGGTGTTTGTGCCTTGGCATGGCCTGATTGTGCACGTGGTGGGAGTGCCTGTACAGCGGTTGGTGGTGGTTGTGCAGCTGGTGGCAGTGCCTTACAGGGGTTGGTGGTGGTTGTGCAGGTGGCGGGAGCACCTGTACAGGGGTTGGTGGTGGTTGCGCAGGTGGTGGCAGTGCCTGTACAGGGTTTGGTGGTGGTTATGCAGGCGGTGGCAGTGCCTCTATAGGCGTTGGTGGTGGTGGTTGTGGAGGTGGCGGGGTGCCTTTTCAGGGTGTCGTGTGGATGTGTACCTTTGCTGTGGTGCTGTGCAGTTGGTGGTACAGGTGTGTGGATTTGCTGTCCTGCAGACAGATATGATGGCTCCTCTCCCTGCGTTTACCGTGAAGGGAGACTTTGGATCACTTTCAGCATGCCCTTCATCATCTTCATGGCCAAGGCATGGTGTCTTGCACTATCTTCCCTTTTCAATGGATATTATGTCTCTCATATTCCTGGACATGTCATGCCAAGTTCTAGCCATCCTATCCAAAGCTTGGCTCCGTCTGTCCACCACCTCAGGGAATTGGACCATGTCCTGCAGGGACTCATACATGTCTGACAGGGTAGCCCTTATGGCAGGAATGTGATGTCTCTAATCTGTCTGCTGTTGGAAGAAGTCCTGCTCCAACTGGCCACCACAGGCAGGTGCAGGGCCCCTCTGCAGGCGTCTGCCGTGGATGGGACGAGCAGGTCCAACAGCAGGGGAGGGGTGGCAGGTGGAAGCCTGTGGGCAGGAGAATGATGCCCAGGGGATACCTACATCGCAACAGGGCTGGTACTTCCCACAGATGGTGGAGAGGATGGCAGGGATACACTGTATAGGGAAGAGCGGGTAGGGGAACCACGATGTCGGTCCTGGACGTGAGGGCTGTGAGGGAGTGATGTCTGTGTTGGGATGCTTGGGAGCTGTGGCTGGTTTGCTCTATGCTGGGGACAGGCAATTGTTTGTTTGGGAGGAGGGTGACCAACGTTGCTTGGCGGAGGATGTGATGCAGTGACTGATTTTGGCAATCTGGCAAGATAGCTCTCATTGTCATCAGAATCGTCATCCCGGAGTGGATGGACATGTAGTCATCATCATCCACAAAGTCGACGTCCTCAGGAACGTCCTCCTCCTCTTGAGCAGTACTTGCTGCCGACATAACTGCCTGGATGATCAGGGATTCTCCACTCTGATTCCCCGTCGGCCCGCACTGGTCGTTGTTCTGTCATCCTCATGCTCAGCATCATCTGGAACACAGAGGTTGCAACCGTATTAGTGACTGACCTGGTATTACATGTGGTGCAACACAAGGGTTGTATTAACTGTACTTTGCTTCAACAGATGAGGATCATGTGACCTGGTTAGGGTACCACCACAAATGACAGCTCACACCATAGCAGTGAGGTGTTACACGGAGATGTACCTAATACTAGCAAACTCACCAGCTCTAGCCACAACTTTCTGTCCCTTCGCGTTCCCCCCTGGTGTCACCTGCAGAACCTGTCTCCTCATAGATGTTGTAGACATAGCTGAAGAGGGTGGAGACAAGATTCTCAATGATCTGCATCACCAATTGACAGACAGGCACATGTGACACTCCAGAAATGGATCTTGATCTCTGTCATGTCTTAGTAATCTAAGCTAGTGACACACCTCATACCAGAATAACCTGAAGGACAGGTCCGCGAGGGTTTTACTGCTGCAGCCAGGATGTCATGCATTCCCCGGGATGGTGTCCGCTGCAGTGGTGTCATCCTGTCAGCAGCTGTAATGAGACATACATGTCCATAATTCAGTACAACAGATGGTAGCTATGAGCCAACATGTAATTCTCAATAACCATTTGCGGATAATCCATCACAATGTGCAGCATGTTTACCTCATGGACTTTACATGTGGGCACCTGCAAACATGCAGCATTTGCCAGCTGTTACCTCCACGCAGCAGTGACATCAATAAGATGACACATCAACAGACAAACTTATATGAGAAGGTTACTGATATTTCAAGGAAGGGGATACACTGATTTCACCTTTACCATTAAGACTAACATTTTTCATGAGTGTAATGTTGCCAGTTGACAAGTCAGAAAGGCGTTCATGTGTGAGATGTGCTGTAGTCAGGGACATGATGTTGCTCATTTGTGCATCCCTACCCATGAAGTCACACAGCTCATTTTTGAATGAGAGAACACAGATTTCTTATGTTCCTCCTTTGAGTGTCCTCTGTTCCCACACTCTATTTCCAACATCATGGCTTACTTAGCTGACAAAGGAAGGGTGTCTTGTACAGCAGACAGCCAAACGTCATATGTCAAACACTCACCTATACATGTGAATACGGTAGAAGAAGAGGCAAGCAGAAAACAACATTTGGTTATGATCACACATTGCTGATAAGCTTGATGCTTTCCGCCTGCACTGGATTATCATGTTGCTCTTCAGCCAAGTTATTTTTCAGGTGTAACTGCACTAAGATTCACCTTAGCATCCCATACACCCATCTCAGAGGTACACAACTGGCATCAGTGTGGGCCTCAGCCATACCAATTTCATTATGATTTTACCATATATATTTTGCAAGGGATTTATCTTATCATTGAATTGCAAGCCTGTTGTGTTTTGGTCACTTCATATGACACATTGTACTACTGTATGTCCATTCTGCACTCACTTGGCATACATTTTGTGTCATCCTTTCATTAGCCACCAGGGTCTGTTCTAGCATGTGTTCAAATGCCATATGTGAGCATATTGTGATGCAGGACAACAGTGCTGTACAACACATACAACATACGGTGGAGGTGAAAGGCACCTTTAATGAGCATTCTGCCAGAATTATTCTTGGGTTTACTTACCTTGGCCCAGCACCGGAACAGTGTGTGGTCCCTGAACAGATGTCACATTCAACCATGTAGCAGAAGTCAGTGTGTCTCTTTGATTCTGGGAGGACCTCATTGTACCTACAATGATAAGTGTGTTTTCCAACTTTACATTTCTGCAGCCACATGTGATGCACTCAATTTCTGGCACAAAGGACAAGCACAAGCACTTGTGGGCACCACCGTTGCAGAAGTGTGTTATACATAATATAATGAGTGATCCCACATATGACTTAGAATGGGCCCACTACCTAGATGCAACCTATATCACAATGACATGACTACAAATCCTGAGGTAAGGTCCACTATCGTGTTTTGTTGATGCCCAACAAAAATCCATCCAATGTAAGAAGTACATGACCAGCTGTGTGGGCTGGGCAATTTTATGTATATTGGAAAGATTCGAAGTTGGACAGTGGATGCATTGTCAATACTACTGAGATTGGTATCTCACTTCTTGTTCATCATTACCATATTTGTAAAAATTGGATTTCTTAATTAGGTCTACAGACACTATTACAATATAGTGGGGACACCCTTTTGACTAGTTGTGACACTAGATTACATGATTGGATTCCCAGGTCTGGGACTGCTGGTAAAATACATGTTATGTTCCACAATTACAAAGGTATGATGAGCCAAGACATGTTATATTTTGTCTTTCGCTGTTCACAAATGTCATATGCTAAAGGTGAATGTCCGTTCACAACTCCAAGTGTATTTTTTCATCTCTGGTTGACTTTCATACGTGGGCACTATATGTCCCTCTGTCGTCTCCAGACAATGTATGCATTTTGACCATCTCCTGGCCAGTTTGACTTACCAGTTAGTGAGGTTCTAATGCCTTTCTCTGTACGTTGTCGACTTCTCCCAGTAGATGCAGGGACCTCTGCTACTGCAGTTGTCTGCGCTGTGGCTGAATGTGTCAATGGGTGAGAAGAGAGAAAAGTAACCAAATGGGAAATGTGCTTGTCGAACTTTTCAGGGATTTCCCAATATCTTCTGCATGCTAACAGTCTGGTGAAGTTCTGCCGCAGACGGGGCAGGTAAGAGCAGTGGTGCTTTGGGGATGTAATGGCGTGGCAGGGTGGGAAATGAATAATATAATATGTGTATGACATATTTTGATCTGATGATTCTCTCACATTCTGCTTTGTGATTTAGGCTGGCACAGGGTGATTTAGTTCTTGGACAATTTGTGTCAGGTTTACAAGCCCCTTTAAAAAGATTTACACTGCTGTTGCGTCACTTTTGTGACACAGCAATGGTGTACACCAGACGACACATTTCGACTTATTCACAACGTGACGCATCTATGGTGAAGCGTCACGTTGTGAAGCCCTGCGCAACATTGAAACTGCATCAGCTTTGATGTAGGTAGGGTGGGCGTTCCTTTGCGATACGCCTGGTAAAAGTGATGCAGTGAAATCTCCAAGATTTCACCGAATCACTTTTCAGAGGCCGCTGCGACGCAGAAGCGGAAAGCCGAAATTCTGGCCCGGGTGCGGACGTAAAGTTAGTAGTCGTAAATCCATTCTGTGAATACCAGAAGTAGTAAGTTCATTCTGTGAATGCCAAAAGTAGTAAGTGCATTCTGTGAATACCAGAAGTAGTAAGTGCATTCTGTGAATACCAAAATGGTAGTAAGTTTAGGAGTTGGTCTTAAGTTAGTTCTGTGAATCGGGCCCTCAGAGTTTGTGCAGCTCTTCTTGACCATCAACATATTTACAGAATTCAACATGGAATCTGTCTGAACATAGTATTTACTGAACGTCTACTGGCCTAAATATCTTCCCTATATACAGCATCGGTAGCTCTACACTGCTTAGAAAATCTGCTAACTGTTTTGCATCCCCCATCAGCGGTTTGTGCAGTCTGTCATAATAACTGATAAGTTGCCTATATATGGCATTTCTGCTATTTAGTATTGTACCAAATTCATCTCTGATTGAGATTATTTATTTCGTTGTTGTTTTTGTTTTATGGATAGTTAATAACCTGCTATTTTTATTAGTAGTGTTCCAATATTTTTGCTTCAATTTAAACTATTTAAATCAGATTTTATTCTTCAGTCATGTGGTATTAATGTGTTCTAATTTCAATATTTTTAGAATCAGCAATCGAATCTCCTATACTACCTGCTTAATCTCCCCTCTGGCCTAAGTATCCCTTCAAATCCGCTTTCAGCCTTTTCAAATTATTTTCACAACTTTACTACAAAACTTACTTTACTAAAACGTCTGCAGTTACAACAGGTTTCTCAGCGTAAGACGACTCTTGCATTTCCTGGTGCTATATCATTTTCTAATGTCCATATGTTCCACCCCATAGTGTCTGCCCTGCAGAGGATCTCCCCTTTGAAGACGGCTCAGTGGATCTTGTCATGGCATCAGCAGCTGTGCACTATTTCAACATTGAGAAGTTCATGACAGAAGTGAACCGAGTCCTTAAACCTTGCGGTTGTGTAGCCTTACTGACCTACACTCAGTATTTAGAAGTCCATGAAAAGGAGTGTTCTGACCAGCTGACTGCCATCTATAATGAGGTGAGAAGTGAACACACTCAAAAGGAAGAGGGCTTGAAGAGGATTTATTTCAAGTTGGTCAGGTATTATGAGAGGGTGTCATTATCACTTCTGCTAACGTCACTGCATAATCAATGTAGCGAATTGCTAATATTAAAGAGTGTATAGATAAAGGCAGTGGAAGGAATTAACTGAGCAAAAAGCAAAACAACGTTTGCTAAACTTCAATAATTATTTTAAACGATGCCAAACTCTTTTATCTGTTCTCAATATTTCCATTTAAAAAAGTAATTTTATTTTTGACAGTTCAAGTATCCTATTCAGAGTACTTCCCAACTAAGGGGCCCATTAGAATGGCGGGCAGATCCGCCCGCCATCCGTGCCAGAATGACCCCCCACCATATTAGTATGGCTGGGGAGTCCGCGGCGAACGGAAAGACCGTCCGCCGCTTTTCCGCCCCAGTCGCCTTGAGGGTTTATATGTTGGCGGTGTCTATCAGACACTGCCAGCCATATTAGGATGGACATTTAGCAATGCCGCCATGGAAAGGCATGCAGAGTCTGCTTTGGGGGCCCGTTGCAGGCCCCCAAGGACTCCGGGGGCGTTGGGGGGTGCACATGGGGTGTACCTATGGTACCCCCCAGCAGTTCCATGGACAACATGGCAGGCACCGCCCCGTGCCTGCCATGTTGTGCATGGAAATGCACAGCATGCCTTCCTGCCATTGTGGCGGGCGGTGCTGAGTGCACCGCCCGCCACAATGGTAGGAATGCTGGATGCGTCCACCACTGTGGCGGGCGCATCCTAATGCCACCATCGGGACCCCCGCCCTTATGGCGGGCAGTCCCTTTTTCCGATGGGATGGCAGGAGGACAAAGTCCGCCCGTCATCCTAATGGGGGCCTAACAGTCACTAACTATACCCAGTGTGAAAAAGTGCCTCTTTTGTGTGATCTCCTCGTTTATTGCTGACTGATGGTGTTGTCCTTTTAACTCTGCACACAATGGCACTGCTATCCAGGTCCCAGTCTGTATAGTCTGGTCGCTAAAACATGGTATCATTGGTTAATCCTCAATTGACTTTACAGTAAGAGTGAAGGAAAATACATCAATGGCAGGAAAAGTTACATGTTCCCCATGGGCTGCAACTCTTCTTGCACCTTCCATTAGAGCGACAATAAAACACAGCTTCAGGCACACATGCGTAGCTTGCGGGCAAACCTGTTAAAAATAACTCCTTGTTACAAAGTATGTCACCCCAGAATTTAACGTTGGCATGCACCCACAGATGCCAGCTTCCTTTGCATATTTTATTAGGATTTTATTAAGTTTTATACAGTTTCTACGGTCGCACTGTTTGTGTAGTTTGACTGTGTAGTATCCTGCATATTATACTGTAAGGTGTTTTACCAGCCCTGCTCTGCCAGTGCCTGTGCTCTGACTCATTAGAATGTTGGAGTCTGATGATGCCTCGGAATGTTGGGACTGAGAGAGGCAGAGAGAGACAGTTGGTCATGGGCTGAGCAGCTCACAGGCAGCTCCTGGTGGGGCTCTGATCTACCACATATCTACATGATGTCCTGTACCTTACAACCTGTTATATTCATGAATAAAATCATCTTGAAATACTACCTTCATGAGTGGACCTTCCTCACGACATATTTTGGCGACGACGAGGTGACGAAGAACCTACAGCTACAAGCAAATCACAGGTACCTGATTTAAAAGTGCACCTGGAGATGGCGCAATATAATGAAACTACAGTGGCAAAACCACAATTTACAGAAGAAGAAGTAACCACAAGAAGGAATTAACTACGAAGAAGAAAAATGTGTTTGCTACACAGTACAATGAAGACAACTGCAAGGAAGAAACAAGAACTTCAAAGAAAAGAAAAAGAAGACTACAAGAAACAAGTAAGCACAAAACATTACGCCTGTTAGCCCCACCAGTGGCCTCTCCACCGGCCAGCCCTAGCCCAGGCGTGTTGTGCTCATCCTTGTAACTCATTTTGGACTTTGGCGTTACAGCCACAGCTTGTGCCTACCAGCACACCAACCTCACAGGTGACATTTTCATGGTGCATTCCCTGACACTTAGTCTACGAACTTGTGGAACTACAACTACAATGCAGCTTGTAATGAAGTCATGTTACTGCCTACGCTGTGTGATCTTGTGCGCATCTACAATACATACATTTCACCATGATTTCAAAACTAGCGGTAGGAAGATGTTACATTACAGTATGCTTTCGTCTACATAGAGCTGTGTGATCCTGAGCACATCCACTTTACTTATTTTTGGACTTTGGAATAATGAGTACTGCTTAAGCTATCAAACCCATCTATTTACTGCCTTTACATTAATTTGGGTATTGTATGTGCATCCCCTGCTAGAGACACTTCATGACCCTGAGTCTACCATTCCTGTCAGCATCTTTGGAAATTTGCGCTCTTTCATCATTTTCTCTCACAGCTGTGCTTCATAATGAACATTTTTCATTTCATCACGCTGAACAAGTTCTGCCTGGTGACTCTAGTAATTCTATTTTCGTGTGCATTCAGGTCTCCATTGTACTTTTACATTACAGCCCTGCCATTCTCCACATAATTTATTTGCCTTACTGGTATTGTAGCTGTTATGACAGTTACTTCAGTTGGGCTCCTGCGCGCGCTGTTCTCCTCATCTTTTTTGCCGCACGGACTTCATCGACGAGGAGTTCACTCTATGACGTATGGCTTTGGATTTTGCCTTTGATGCTGCATTACGTCTGCCTGCAGCAACGTGCCGTGAGCCTTCCGGCGGTGCGCCCTGGACGTGCTGTCATTTACATGGGGCTCTAGCAGTTTGCAATTAAGCTTTGGGAAAAATATTGGCGCAGACGTTTTGCTAAGCCTCTTTGCTTCACTTCGAGGCATCAAATAATGGCTTTTGAAATGCAACTACTCCTGTGTAGTTTTGTGTGCCAAAAGTAAGAATTTGACTTTCAGCTGTTTTCCTTTTCGAAATCGCTAATTGTACGTGGGGACTTTTCTAATAGTACGCTTGGTTCAAGATCTATGTTATTACTCAGGCATATTCAAGGAGCAGTAAAAGCTATTTGAACACACGGTTAAATTCTATTATGCCTGTGATTGTGTGCTCATAGACTGGCAGATTCCTTTTTCAAATCGGACTTCTTTTACGAGTTTACATTCTACAATTCTATTTATTTCAAATGTATCTTCCTGCCTATGAGCCTTTCACATTACAATGTTTACTGTTGTTTTTTAAACCTCTGAAAGTCTGGGTAACATATTTACACCAGTTAGTGTCACAGGACGATGGTGAAACACACACACACACACCTATTTAAAAAAAAAAAAAAGAAGTTTAAAATTGGTTAGTGAAAAACGATGGCACATTATTTTATATTGAAAGATGATAGCTATGGGTTCTAGCCCCATTAGCATCCTCAAAAAAAAAGAGGAAAAAACTATGCATTATTTGCATCTTTATTTATGTCAAAAGATATTTCCCTACACCGGGGTGGGAATGGGTGTTTCCCCGTTTGCCCACATGTATGTGCCTGTTCACATTATTTTTACCCTACAAAGGGATGGGATTGGGTTCTAGCCCCATTTGCCCATATACATTTGCCTACATAGGTAATATACGAATTTTAGCCTTACAAGGGCACCGTAGCTAGGGTCACAGCCCTTTCTACTTTTACACGAGTATCCTCACACAGGGAACAGTGTTATGGGTTACAGTCCCATGTAAATTTACATTTTACCCTTACATAGGGCTTATTATGGGTCACAGTCCCATTTACATTTTACCCTCACACAGGGCTTATTATGGGTCACAGTCCCATTTATATTTTACCCTCACACAGGGCTTATTATGGGTTACAGTCTCATTTACATTTACATGGTCACCCTACATAGGGCGTCACATGGGTTTCAGTCCCATTTACAGTGCTCCTCACACTCTTACATAGGAGTAGAGGACGGTCATGGGTTTTAGTCCTTATGACTGATATTATCTATTTACATTTTGTAAATTTGCTGTTTTGAATAACGCAATGCTACATTTACATTGTATTTATTCTGTTATTGGAAACAGAGAGAAGTTGTAGTCATCCTGTATGTATCTACTTTGCCTCTTCTCTGTTTTCCTATTCATCCAGCTTTTCTCGTGGTGTCATTCTCTTTTTCATCCCTGGTTTCTGGATCTAGATTTCTTGTTGTCTCTCCAGCCTTCTTTTGTTCCTTCTTTGATTCTTTTCTTCCCTGTTCTGGAGGAAATCTGTTACCTCGCTTTCCTGTGTCTGTGTGGAGGCTGGTGTCCATACTCCGTTGTGCCTTGTTCTTTCATCCCTTCTTGCCTGCCTGGCCAGTGGGTGCGTTCGGGGGTCAGTCCTTGGTGCGTGTGAGTTCTTCTGCCCCATGATGTTTCCATTTTCTGATTGCTCGTTTTTTCCTCATCTTTTCTATGTCCGTGAGTCTGTGTTATCTCTATTGGTTTCCGCATTACTCTTCTCTTCCTCCTCCTCATATTCTTCCACCTGTCTCTTCACGTTGCTTTGCTTGCACCTTTCCTTGTCGTTGTTTCTGTTCCTCTGCTATTCTTTCTTATTATCTCTTCCTTGGCTCTCTTTCGCTAGTTGTTATTCACGTAGTGGTTTAATGCTTCTGTTAGAACGAAAGGGGATATGTAGTATCCTGCATATTATACTGTAAGGTGTTTTACCAGCCCTGCTCTGCCAGTGCCTGTGCTCTGACTCATTAGAATGTTGGAGTCTGATCATGCCTCGGAATGTTGGGACTGAGAGAGGCAGAGAGAGACAGTTGGTCATGGGCTGAGCAGCTCACAGGCAGCTCCTGGTGGGGCTCTGATCTACCACATATCTACATGATGTCCTGTACCTTACAACCTGTTATATTCATGAATAAAATCATCTTGAAATACTACCTTCATGAGTGGACCTTCCTCACGACAGACTGTATGCTGTATTGTGACATTTTTCTTTTTATGGCTATTCGCAGAATAAAAATATTATTAACAACAGTGAATGTTGTTAATAATAAGTGAGAAGTGTGGCTCACTGGTTAGAGGAGGCAGACCTGGAAGCAGAGGTCAGCCCGGGACCAGGGTTCAATTCCCGGCTCGGCGGGGTCTTGAGTCCTAAAATGTCCATGGACTCGACAATTCTCGCTCCGGTGCCTACTCGATTCACGGGTTCATACTCTGCGACTCTGGGCAATAGCTTGCTTAATCTCCACAACGGCCCCTCGCGGTGGGATGCCTGGCTTTCACCTTGCGGATACCCTGCCGGGGTTATCTCACAGGGGAATACCAGGACGGGTTCCCTAAGCAAGCGCTTAGAAACCGCTCGGTGATTTGCGCTATATAAATTCCTGTACATTTACATTTACATTTACAACACAGAGGCTAGCTGCCAAAAGCTATTTTCACAGTGAAAGGCTGTAACTGCCCTATAATTTTTCTACCTTTGTGACAAACTACCATAATATTTCGACCACTGTTTTTATTATTTATTTTTAAAAAAACAAGTTCAGTGGCGAAGTCAAATTTTTAATAATTAGGGAAAGTCATTTTTAAAATTTTAGACATTCTCTGCCTTAGTCATTCTCTGCCTTATTATTAGTAGATTAATTAGCATTAGATTAGGAGAAGCTGGGCCCTGTCAGTGCTCCCCTAATGACACGCCACCCCAGGGAGAAAAATCAACGGCCCCCCTCAAAACTTTTCGCAATTGTTCTATTAAACTGTCTATGTTTACATTTCTAGACTTATTTAAACATTGCAGTTGAGTTCATTTACATGTTTAAAATGGAATCAAATACATGATTGCCAAACATATTATTCTGGTCAGGCATTGTAGAAGTATCCACAGTGCTATTATTAGAAATGGGGATGGGGGTTTTGAAGACAATTTGGGGGGATATTAGCAAGGGTGATATCGCCGCTTTAGCAGGACTTTCTCCCGCTAAAGCGGCGATATTTTTATCGCTCTATTAGCAAGCTGTCGCTAACAGCAGTTAGCGACAGCTTTTAGGTGATAGCTACAGGTTTGGGGCCTGCTTTGCATGTCAGTGATATTTTTCGTTAATGACATGCAAAGTTGGTGTACCCAAACTTTTAGAGACTGAAAACAGTCGCTAGCACTGCTGTCGCCTATTAACAAGGCAGACGAAACGATAAAAGAAATGGCGCTACGCGCGATTATCGCTAGAATCTAATGCCTGCTAAAAAGTTGGCTTACCTGTATAGTAAATAGGGGGTGGATTATCACATTAAGCCCCCAATGGCGTTAATGCGAGAATATCGCCAGATTTCCAGCAATATTCTCGCATTGAGCCGCTATCGCCAGATATTTTATCGCATTGGAGATAAACGTTGCTAATAGCATGTTATCTCTGCGATAATATCCGGCGATAGGCATCGATAAAAAAAAGTGCTAAGTGCATTTAGCGATAAATATCGCTACTCCTTGCTAATTTGTCCCTTGCAGACCCTTCTGTTTTGACACCTTCTCCCTGCCAGGATTTAAATGACAAAATATGATAGTGATGGCCCATTACAGAGCGGCCAACAGCCACTCATTTTTCCGCTTGAAAACAAAGCATACTTATCAGCATAATTCTTCTTTTGACAACAATCTGGGATCACTTGAGGCCCCAGCGAGGGGTTCAGCCCCTAGTATGAAGACTCCTACCTTACTGACTTATAAAAATTGTTCCCGTATCAGAAATAATGGCTTAGGCTTTTTGTCAGGAACTGATCCAGGCACCTACCACATTGGCAACTGCCGAACTACAAATCCCAGAAGGCCGTCTGGGTGAACTGGAAGTATTAAATCACGAGACGCGCTAGATGCGTCGTACGTGATTTTACATTCGGATTGTTTCCACGAGCCTGAAGTGTTGAGCCGTCCGTTGTTCCTTGCGGCTGGCGCTTTCTTGATTTACTTGTTTCCCGGCTGGGAAAACTATCCTGCATAAACTTTGTTGCCCGCTCGGCTGAGCCGGAGGCAAGTCGTCACCCTGTCCAGCTTGCGGCTGCGGTGGGGAAGGGAATCTTGGTTTTCCCCAAAGTCCGGCTGGAATTTTCTCTTTGACTATTCACCCTCCCGCTTGCGGTTGCAGCGGGGAAGTGAACAGCGATCCTTTCTGAGTCCGGCGGGCTCATTTGGAAGTGGGGGAATCATGTTCTACGATCAGCCCAGCGCAAACTTTTAAATCCTTTGTACATTCCTTGGATTCTTGGAGGCATGTCATTTACCTTTGGGGAGCTGCACTTCTCGATTAAGAAACAGGAGGAAGAACTGGTAAGCGTAGACATCCAGGTTGGATGTACTACAGTTGGAACTTGGTGTATTTTTCCTTTTTTTTTACATAGTTCCCTATCCCATGGAAGCATAACGTTTTGCAGAACAGCTGATTCTGGTGAAATCCCTCTTTGTTTACTTTGAATTTCCTTACAAACATTTCTCGGAGAGGATCCTTGATGACTCCGCATTTCTTTTACTGACTCTTTCTCATGTATCCAAGCTGGTACCGGAGTAGGTCTTATCAGACAAGAGGAGTGCGAGCGAGGGTATGTAGGTTGCAGGGGGTGTTCTCTTTAATTCAGAGCATGGTGTGATGTTGGCATTTATGTGTTTGTTTTTGGGTTATAGGGAAATCCTGATTCATTGAATAAGAGAAGCATCTTATCACTCAGAGACGTTAAGGAAGGGTCCATCTCCGGGATTACTTCATGATAGGAGTGAGTTATCTACTAGCGAGACCTATTGAGAGTAGTTAGTATTTTCCATGTTGTCTAAACCGTTCCTTCCTCTCGTTTCAGATATCCCTTCCGTTGCTGCTCCTTCCCTTTCCTATCCCTCGCTTGATTACCTCTATGCTCTGTGTATGCTCATTTAGTCAGAAATCAGGAGGTGGACCCCTTTAAGCATCACCCTGATCCTGAGGACCTCGAACCTCGTGACACTTTTGTCAGCAGAGGTTCCTTTCAATGTGCAGCGATGACTGCTGGGCCCAACAGTCATCAATTAGGGTGTCAGAGGTAATCGACTCTGCCACTCTGATGTAGTGTACTTCAGCCACCAAACTATGAATCAGGCCTTAGTCTGAAGGTAGAAATCTTGATGTGGAGAAGAGGCGTAAAAGATCTGGGTCCGTATAACAGTAAGTGCGCCAGGGGCGCACCAGGCGTTTGCGCCAACTTTGCGTGCCCCGGGGCACTTTGGTATTATAGAAGGGGACGCAGATGCTTTGCGTCCCCTTCTATAATACCGATAGCGCTGGTGCACTTAAAGTGCCAGTGCTATCAACAGAGGGTGGTCCCTCATTTGCATAGGGGCGTGCCCTATGCAAATGAGGAAATTCCTTTGACTCTGTTCCCGCACCATATTACAGACGTGGGTGCAGAGTGAAAGAAGCTCTCAGGAGGTACACTTTTTGACCCAGTTTCATGCGACTAGATGTTTGCGGTTGGCGCTTTGATTGTTTAGGTTCTATTTGTTTCCTTTAACTTTTAAAGTTCATTACTCCAGTTGTACTGATTGGATTTTTGTTGTTTTTGTGTCTAGTAATCTTTTAAAATATACTCTATTTTTCTAAATTGGTGTTCGATTTTTCTTGTATGTTGTTTTCACTTTATTATTGTTTGTGTGCTGCATAAATACTTTAAACATTGCATCTATGTAACTGTGACTGTCCCATTCAACCAGCAACTCAATTTCTCAAATCCACTGCAGCTGGAACTTGTAGAGAGTTTCCGGATTCATGGAGCCTTCTTCAGCTACAGACTACAGCTTTGATCAGCTGGAAGGGTCCAGGTTCCAAAAAAGTGGCTGGTGCAAGCTAAAAATTGTTGACTGAGCAAAGGTGCCAACAGTATCAGACTGGCGAGGCACCTTTTCTGGGTGCGAAACTCAAAGTTCCAAGGTAAATCCTCCAACCAAGTCAAAGCTGGGCCCTCCATCTAAGCCACACATCGCAGTCAACCTCGAATTGTGGCTGAGTCTCATACCTCATGGCCAGTTGACAGCAGTTGGCACTTAACATTTTTTGGCACTACTTTTATTTACCTTACTAATTTATATCTCTGGTTCCCTCTATTGGAATGTTCTCATTTAGGTGTTGTTTTGTTAATTTAATTTAACTATATGGTCCGAAATTGGTTTCCGATTTTTATTATGATGTGTTCTGTTTTCATTAGTGACTAGCAGCCCGTCCCGACGCTGTCCGGGTATGAAATCGAATGTGTGTAATGTGTGTATTTGGCAAGGGCAATCTATTTTAAAATCTCGCGGTAGACAACATTTTTTGTTTCATTAGAATAGGGACGGAGAAGGGCCAGCTGCAGCCCTGGCTCATGTTAACAGGCGCATGTAATTGGTGTAGTGATCCGCCGCCTGAGCCCGGCAACAGCCCTGGTTGATGTTAGCAGGCCATGTGATGTCGTTGAATGAGAGAGTTATCAGCCGCGGGTAAATCCGTTTAATGAGAGAGTTCAGTGACAGCGAGTAGGAGAGGCTGCAGTAATTGTCCCCGCAGACACGCTCATTTGCGTGTTCTCCCGCTTGTGGCCCAGCTGCAGCCCTTGTTGATGTTATCAGGCGCGTGTAATTAGTGTACTGATCCGCCACCTGAGCCCGGCTAGAGCCCTGGTTAATGGTAGCAGGCGCGTCTAATTTCGTTGAAGGAGAGAGTTCAGTAACAGCGCGCAGCAGAGGCTGCAGTAATGTTACTTACCAGGCCTCCAGCTGACCGTGTTTGTCATGCCCCCAGCACTCGACCACAGCAGACTATCTTCTGATTAATGTACGACCCACATGGCATGAAGGGCGGAATGTATCACACGCCCCCAGCGCTTCTCACGCCCCCAGCGTGCCCCTTGATGCGGCGCAAATGCGTTCACATGGCACGGAGGCCAAACACATGCCCCCAGCGTTTCTCTCGCCCCCAGCTTTTCTCACGCCCCCAGCGTGTCACGCTCCCAGCGTCCCCCTTGATGCTGCGCAGCAACGTAATTGGCGCTATTATGTACGACCCACATGGCATGAAGGGCGGACACACGCCCCAAGTGTTTGTCACGCCCCCAGCCAACAATGTGATGGCCGTACCACACGCCCCCAGCGTTAGTCACGCCCCCAGCCCACAGCACAACGCAGACACGCCCACAAGGGACTACTTTGCTGGCACGGTTCTTTTACCTTTTAAATGTATATTGTGTCCTACGGTACAATTGTATGTCTTGCACTGTATGATTGTGATGAACACCACTGTTTCTTGAAAAGTTAATAAAAACAATTTTAAAAAAAGTATATGGTGGCCGTCTGCATAGCCTGAGTCCTTCTGCTGCAACTGCCCTTTCCAACGCTGTATTGGGTGTTGTGATTGGTGCTGTGGTTACTGAGATTACCCGCCTCAAAGGTTTGGGCTCTCTCTTTATAATATTAGTATGGATTTGGTACTACATGATCTCCTTACACATTGTCTCTATGTTAAGCCTGTCTGCTTCATGCCCTACTTAGCAAGGGATATAGCTCAGACTTAATTTTATATGTTTAGTTGTTCACCCTGGTAATGGTTGTGTTTGTTTCAGGTTTGTACTCACCGCCCTCAAATAATAACCCAATATCTTACAGAGGCCACGTGTTGTGATCTGATAAATGCTTTCTTACCCAAAAAAGATAATTTCACAATAGGCATACTGAATGGGAAGTTGAGGATCCCAGAAGGGGATGGTAACACTTACATTGGTACCATAAGGCTATGTGAATGTAAAGGCTGCACCCAGTTTCAAATCCTTCCAAATAATGATCAACAGTTTTCGCCTTACAATGAAGCCACAGCTCACCTTCCATAGCACTGCTGTTTCAGTATCTTCTCATGAATTTTTTAACTGCAGCCCAGAAAGTGACAGACTTCACCTAATTGCAGCTTTTCAGAATGGCATACATACATTGTGACGATCAACCATCAAGAACTGACTGGCCCACCTGATACATTGTTTGAGATACTTCATGAACGGCATGTGCAGAAGTAGGAGACAACAATGTTTTTTGGCCCAATTGGAATATAACATATTCACAATGAATGCCCCTTCATAGTAGGAGAGATGTAGAAAAACATAGAAACCATCCAGATGAGAATAGTGCAGAGGTGACATTCCATAAATTGTGACATTATGAAGAAAAGTGGTTGTAAGAAAGTGAATTACTGATTTGAGTGGATGGGAGTCTACCACAAATAATAGGACCACAAAACTGTTAAGGTAAAAAACTGTTTCAATATATCAAACTTAGGCTCATGCCCTGGTTGCTATGGCAGAGAACAGCTAGACTTAACTTGGGAAAAAGTATTTATCAGTAACAAAACATTTAAAAAGTCAAGACATAACACAATAGACATCCCACAGCCAATTTGTAAACAGAGAAAAAAAATGATTAGCACAATGACACCATATGACAAAAATGAAGATATGTTTTTTTTTTTAAATGTAATGTAAAAACATGCCAAGAAAAAGTAAATCACCAATCAGGAGTTACTGTTCAAGGTTTACTAGGACTTGGGCGAGACGTCAGGCTTAATGTGACAGAGCACAGGTCAGATACTCCAACAGGATTCGCCCAAGGCCCAAGATTTCACCTTCTGACCAGGGGCCAGATATTCAACCTGCCAAATAGCTCCTCGCAAATTGTGTCGCATTTGCAACTCGCAATTTGCGAAACGCTATTGGCATGTAAATGGGTCAAAATGTTAAAATATGTCCGACTGTGTTGCAGTGCGAGTCAAATACAAAAAGTAGATTATTCATTAATTTATTCATAGAATATTATATAGTGCGTACATGACCCAAGAGAGTATCAGAACGCTTTATTTATGGTCAGGGAAAGGAAACAAGTAGAGCAAAACAACAACCAAGTTGGTGGGAGAAAGCTACCTACGAGCAAGACCAACAAGAGTGTAGATAGGAAGTAACAAAAATGGGTGAAGAGGATGCACCATAACGTTGTCCAAAGGAAGGAGTTTGCGAATTATAGTTCAGAAAAGTATTTATCAGTAGGACTTTAACTTTTTTTAAAAAGCCCCACTTGAGAGATTTAGTCTGCTTTCGGGGGCAGAGAGATGTGGTTGTTTCTTGGATCCTGTGAGGAGCTTTGCAGCTGAGTTAAGAGAGGTATTCAAATCATCACAATTATTTTGGACAGGACTGCTCACACTACTTTCCAGCTATGCTTTTGTCACTTCAATGATTCTACCATCATGGAGAGGATCAATACTATTCCCAATTTACAAAAAAGTGGACCGCTCGAAACTGGATGACTATCGGCTCATTGTCTTATTAGATCTTGAAGCAAAAGCCTACGCCTGAATATTAATGGAAGAACTGGAAGCCTGGGCCTCAGAAAATAGCATCCTCCCCTGTTTTCAATCAGGATTTACGCCGAAATGCTCCACTATGGCTAATATTCTAGCATTGGGATACTTGTCACTCCACGCCACACGGCCCATGCACACCCCTCCTTATTCTGCTGTTTTGTAGGAAACAGCGCATCTTTCCACCGGGTGGACTCGGGAACACTGTCGGAGAAAGTAGCCACCTGGAGGATCCCGATCAGCTTTATGCGAGGGGACTTGGGTTGGAATAAAAGTCAGCTCAATGACTGCAACAGCAAAAGTGCCAACCATCCATATATACTTCATTTCAGCCTCTAGGACCATAAAAGTGCAAACAATAAAACAATTGACATACAAATTAGTTGAAAACGAGAGAACTGCCAGACATCTTCATATACAACGATCATTTCACAAGTACAGGCGGCAAAGTGCACAGTACATGGGTACAGCAGGGATTGTAGTGTAGTTCCTATTATCCCAATAGGCTCTGCGCATTGGAATAATACCTTCAATAGTATAGGCCTAGACCAGACGTTAACTAGGTCTTCTACTGTCGATATTAGACTTAAAGTTTTGGGTTTGCCAGCTAGCTCAGAGTTCACTAGAAACTTTCTCGAATAGGCAAGGAGGAGTTGAACCTCCCTGGATAGACAAGAAGGGATTTAGTTTCTGACAACCATAGAACATGACAACTTTGCTCTCCCCTAATCAAGAGTGTATCTCTAGAGTCGTGTGAAAACAAAAGACAACTTATTTTACTCAGTCAGTACGTGCATTCTTAGTCTCACCAGATTGTAGAGAAAAGGAAGAGACGGGCGTGTTCAATAAAAGATGTTATTTATTGATCAGTCTCTTTTCTCATACAAGAGAAATGGATCGATATTATCGCAATACTTATGGTTAAGTAAAGTGCATACAATAAAAGCAGAAGTCTAAAATAATACTGTAAAAACATTTATATGGTTTCTAAGCCATATAGTGGTTTAAAATGGATAAAATAGATACATACATATATACATTTGACTAATCGTACTCAACTGGTGTTTCTAACTACGCCTACCCCGGTGTACCTGACCTAAGCCTAATACGTGGGCGGGAATAGAAAGTAGCAGTTTAAGTTAAGTTTGTTTTGCCAAGTGACTGACTCAAGAATTCTCTGCGAGGGGTTATTCAGTTCTGTACCTGGAATTTAGGATGAATGAGGGATGGTATCTCTCGTCTCTGGTCTCGATATTCCAGGCTGCCTGCGAGGGCTGCTTGGAAGCGCCGGAGCTGGATTTCTCGGCAGGAGAAAGCAGCGTCTCGTTCTCAGTGCGTCAGGAAGGCGGGGCTGCGCCAGCGGGGTCTGCTCTGCTCTGGGCTTCGGCAAGTCTGGCTGCTCCGATCTCGTCACCACCGCGTGTGTTTGCTTAAGGCAATATCGGTAATATTTATACCTGTAAGGTGCCGAGATTGACGTAAGGATGGACATAGATACGTCAATAAGGATGTCATACGAACTGGTCGTTAGCACATTCTTTTGCTGAAGTTCTCGGTGAAATCAAAACAATGGCCGCAGGGTTTTTCCCAGGTTGTCATAGGTTTGATTTGGTGCACAGACATAATATCGACTCCAAAATATCGACTGGACAGAATATCGAGTTTTAAATATCGTTTGGAGAAAATATCGACTAGACAGAATATCGACAGCCAAAATATCGTTTTTAAGGTAAGTGAAGTAATATCGACTGTAAATAATATAGACAGTGAAAATATCCAAGTATATAATCTAGATAGGAAAAAATATAGTTTTTTAAATAATATTTAATTATTTATAGTGTTTTTATGTTATAATATATGTGAAAAGTGTCATTTTTTTTATAATTATTTTTAATTAATAATTTTTTTTAATTATTGTGTAATTTTATTCTGTAGCGGGTTGTGGGTTTATAGGGGAATAGGGTGGGAAGTAATTTAATTATAATAAATTAAATATGTACATTTATTAATTGGTAGTAATAATTAATTAATTGGTAATTAAATAATATATGTTAATTATTTACAATTTAATTGGTAATTAATTTAATTTAATTGATTAATTGCTAATTATGTAAATTAAAATAATGTATTTTCTGTAGCGGGTTGTGGGTTTATAGGGGAATAGGGTGGGAAGTAATTTAATTATAATTAATTAAATATGTAAATTTAATAATTGGTAGTAATATTTAATTAATTGTTAATTAAAAAATATTTTTTAATTACTTAAAATGTAATTGGTAAATAATTTAATTTAATTAATTAATTGCTAATTATGTTAAATTAAAGGGGTATTTTTAGGGTTCAGGGTCAGTTTTCAGTTTTTGGGCAAAGGGGTATTTTTAGGGTTCAGGGTCAGTTTTCAGTTTTTGGGTAAAGGGGTATTTTTAGGGTTCAGGGTCAGTTTTCAGTTTTTGGGTAAAGGGGTATTTTTAGGGTTCAGGGTCAGTTTTCAGTTTTTGGGCAAAGGGGTATTTTTAGGGTTCAGGGTCAGTTTTCAGTTTTTGGGCAAAGGGGTATTTTTAGGGTTCAGGGTCAGTTTTCAGTTTTTGGGTAAAGGGGTATTTTTAGGGTTCAGGGTCAGTTTTCAGTTTTTGGGCAAAGGGGTATTTTTAGGGTTCAGGGTCAGTTTTCAGTTTTTGGGCAAAGGGGTATTTTTAGGGTTCAGGGTAAGTTTTCAGTTTTTGGGTAAAGGGGTATTTTTAGGGTTCAGGGTCAGTTTTCAGTTTTTGGGTAAAGGGGTATTTTTAGGGTTCAGGGTCAGTTTTCAGTTTTTGGGTAAAGGGGTATTTTTAGGGTTCAGGGTCAGTTTTCAGTTTTTGGGTAAAGGGGTATTTTTAGGGTTCAGAGTCAGTTTTTAGATTTTGGGTAAAGGGGTATTTTTAGGGTTCAGGGTCATTTTTGGGTTTTTGGGGTACATATACAATATTGCCTATTATTTAATTACATTTTGTTACTATATATATATGTTTTAAGAAATATGATCCAAAATTTTTTTATTTTTTTACTTTCATTAATTATTTAATTATTAAAAGTTATTTTAAGTATTGTTAATTATATTTTAGTAATTAATTTTTTATATTAATGTAATTAAACATTGTTTTTAGTAAAGTCGATATTTTTTACAACGATATTTTTGTAAACGATATTTTGTAGTCGATATTTTTGTACTTACCTGTTTGTACATACAAACTCGATATTTTTGTTGTAGATATTTTTTCCTCGATATTTTGGGTAGTCGATATTTTGGTAGTCGATATTATTTCAGTGATCCGTTTGATTTGTTTTGAGAACTCCGTAGGCCTTATCAGGGGCTGGAGGAATATTGCTTGTCTAATTAGATGGCAAGCGTTATGACCTAATCAGATAACACGTTCCTGTGCCGTGGTGTGGCTTAATCAGATAACGGTTTCTGCATCATGGGGATGGCTGCTAGTTAACTTGTTAACCAGAACAGGGTCAGGAATAGGGGGATCGATACAGAACCTATAGGAATACATCACACCCACTCCACGCTAACTATGGCCATATTTATGAATCTAGGCATAGTAAAACATACTGTAGAGTATTGTGTATACCTTACCACCCCAAAATACATATAATGCATTTCGAATTTATCTAATATACGAAAAAATAGTCACATGTACTATATGCACTTAAGCTGTAGAATAATGCCAAAGTAATCAAGCATATGTATACATTATTACTAATCGAATATGAGAATTACACATGAAATGGCTCTTAATACAGAAGAAAAAGTTCGAGACCATTCCATCACAGAATAAAATAATTATGAACATACCAGCGGGCAGCTAATGTCTATAAAGTATCTAAAAATAGAAATTTTAGTTCTCTAAGAATAGTTCTTACTTTAAGCAGAAGATAAGTGTTCCGAAAAATCGTAAAAATATTTTGGGGCTGCTGAAAAAATCGCTGTCCGTGAACTGGAGGGGAAATTGTTCATGGTATTTTGTTATTAAAGTTGAAGGCCAAATTCAGGGTGTTGGGAACGCCGTGTGCTAGCTTGCTCAAAAGTCGTTATTTTTGCTCTGGTGAGAACATCATATCATTTAGACTGTCGAAAAAGCTGTCAACAGCTTCCTGGGAGAGTTCCACTAACTCGGAAAAAGGTGTAACCATGCATTAGTGCGCATGATTGTCTCCATTGACGTTTTGATTAGTATTGCTGACAGAAGGTCGTACCTGATCGATGCTGCTTTCATCTTGAACTTCACTACCCCTCAATCGTAGTGGTGAAGTTTCCACGAATGCCGTCATCAGGATTGGTAGCCGTTGAGGGCAGCACAAAGCATGAGCCGTTATTGGACTCAACAATGTTTCTGCATCCATTGGCGCATCCGATTGTAGCGTCAGACAGGTGTCCAACACGCATTCTTGTCCGCACAGCAAGCACCTTAATACAGGTAAAACACATCGATGCCACATTGGTCGAAATGAAAGAAACCAAGTCATGTTCAGGTCTCTAAGCCGGGATAGTCCCAGGATTTTTGATATCCGGTCCCGGTATCCAATGGCTCGGATTGTTTCTTCCCTTGTCGCAGGTGTTTTGTCTGTGACATGGTTTGCCATAACGAAATATTAGGACCAAGAATAGGATTCCTGCAATTAGTCCCAAAATGAGGGGAAGTCCGCCAAAAATCGAATGGACGAAATCTGGAAAAATACCCAGTATGGCTTTGAATGGTGTTAATGCCATTGAAAATGCTGTCTTAAATACCTTTGAGACTCTATTGGTATCAGAAATATTTAAGATTTCATTCAGGATTTCTGCGAAATGTATGGGGGAATTAGTTGATAACAATGAGTGAATCTCTGCAGTCGTCCTTGCGACTAGGAGATCATACGTTTCTTTTGATGACGCGAGTCTGGTCGGCGTCTGAAGAAGCACTGTTTTCATTCTGCTTAAAGTATCTATTCGAATAGAAGTAATTTTCAAGTTAGGCCATGCCCTTGCCACCCTGTCTGGAAAGGAGCTGGGGAACAATGAGTGTCCACAGCACATGACCTTCGCCGTCGTAGTTACGAGATAAGGAATCCCGGGCATAAGACTACAACATCTGCGATCCACAATTAGAATGTAACTCTCATTATAGAGTCTTTTAAAGAATGGTTCTATCTCTGTTGCAGGTGCGCCTAGCTGGTGACATGAAAGGTTATTTGAGTTCCCTTCACAGGCTCCATGCAAACTAATTCCATTACACAGAAGTGTACCGCTTAGTGACATCGCACAATTATTGCCACTAAGAAACACTTTCTGTCCTTTATTACTGACACATGCATGTGAATAGGGCAAGTTCCATGTTGTCTTAATGTACCCTTTTCCCAATTTTTCGTACATGCCAGCCTGTATATATTTTTGGCAGTATTGAAACCTGAAGGTTGATATTGGAATATTAATTATCCCATGTATTATCCATTCACTGACAGGTCGTTCTGACATTTTCACTGGTAATCTCTCGAGTTGCTCAATGCTCAGGATTGTATAATCAGCACCCTTCTGTGCCATACTGATTTGTTTATCAGTAAGGTTAAAGATATTGAATAGTGACGTTGTGTTGATTAAACGCCAAGGCACATAGCCTGAACGCAGATTTTGTAAAGTCCAGCCAAGCTGTACAATAGAACGCAATTGAGACTGACCGTGTTGTAACAACAGTAAGTCTTGCGATAAAATGTCGATTGCTGAAGACACAATGCTGTCCAAAGAAAAAATTCTGGAGGACAGAGTCATTAACCCATTGTCCACTACAGAAAGTGATTTTTCCAAATTAATATGGTCAATTTCCCGTATACTTTCTGCTGTCTCAATTTGAGTTACCTTCCAGGCCTCGTTGTAAGCTACATATACAGAGGCTGCTATGAAGCGTTTTAGATGCTGTTTGCGCGGTCCCATAATGAAATCACGCAAGTCAGCACCATCAGTAAGTAAAGTTAGGTGTTGCTTAATTTCTGTCAGTGTGGAAGTTTGTAGCCATTGAAGGCATAGTTTGCCCACACTGTAGGTGGTTATTATCCCTGGGTGTTGTCTTTGGGAATATCTAGGGTCTGGCCTGGTCAATTTGAACCCCTGTGTTTTGTTCAGGAATCTGTCTTGACAGTTATTAGTATCTGTGGGCCAGATCAACCACTGTTTCCAATCAGGATGTGTTCTGTTTTGGTTTAATATATAGTTTACGTCTATCTCTTCATCTGTAGAGCTATTGCTGTTCATTGTTGGCTTTGGAATAGACGGTTTATTTAAGTCTTTGATTTTGGCTAGGCCAAGACAGGTAGTTTGTTGAACAGTGTCATTCAAAAATATAATTTGTTCTGGGATCATGCAGGCTCTAAACAATGATTCTATACCTTGTACTTGCCATTCTTTTGTACCCCAAACACTTTTTACTTCAACATTTTTGTCCCAATAATCAAAACCAAATGTATTCATTTGTGCAAAAAATGAGTCTGAATATATCAATTTCGTGTTTGTTAGCATGGTCTTTGTCCCTGTCTTATTTGACAATTTAAGATAAAATGTTTCAGCATTACTTGTGTTGAACCCTGAAAAGTATGAATATTTGTCATAAACGGTTCTTGAGCTTCCTTTTGGAGGGGTTGCACAATGTTCCCATTGATTATAATTTAAAACATTTCTAGGTTGTGCCGATTTATGTAGAAAATGGTTACCATAGTGGTTGTAACAGTACATACTATCATAATTAGTCGAACCCTGCAAATAATCATGTTTGGTAAATTTAGCAGACATCACTAGGTCAGACATCATATTATTTATACTTTCAAAGTCCCAATCATCAGCAAATGAGCTTGGTTTTACAAAGTCACTCAACGAGATCTTGATTTGGTGTGGATATTTCAGGATTTCAACCGGACCATGAATTTCGTAGTCAGTATTGTCCCATGCTACCCCACCCGGTATAGGATTGGCTGTGAAGTTGACTGAAGAAAGTTCTCTTTTCTCGACGTGTGAAGATGTGTGTGGCTTGAGGATCAAGTTGATTTTCTGACTTGCTGTGTCCATTTTAGCATATTTTCCCTCAATGAAGCGTCCCAAAGTTAGTACCATGATGAGCCAAAGTATGAGGATAAATGCACCAAAACCCACCCAAAATTCAATCCATGGAGAAATTAGATTTGTTTCTTTCAGTTGTTTCAAAAGTTCTTTAGCTTTGTCTTTAAAGGTTTTTGTTGATGTCTGTGTTTTTGATTCACTGAGGTCTTCAGAGGAATCATCGAAGTTTATGAAGTAGCCGGATGCAGTTCTGTCAATTGTTCCAATTGCTTCAGGATTACTGTTTCTTGCATATTCGTTTGTTACTTCATTGTAGGTTGGTGTGTCTCTACTAAATGTTTTTATTTGGGTTTTCAGAGGTTTAAGTTCCATTGCATTGTTGCACAGTCCTTGTTGTTCTTCTGTAGGCGTTTCGAATGTGATTAGCCTCTTAGTTAGGACCTCTGTATTGGTAGCAAACCTTGGTGTTCTACTACTTATCGGGAGTCCACTTGGCCTACTGTTTGTTATCGGCCACATGATTGTGGTTTTACCAGGTCGATGGATACAACTCGGTTCTCCTTTTTACCAGCAAGCGGCGGTAGTACAACTGATCTTGTCCCGTTGATAGACAAGACAGGAACTGCTTTTCTGTAAGAAGGCCCAAATTCCTTCTTTACCGCGATCTTTTCTCTGACTAGATCCCCGACTTTTGAAATCCAGACAGGTCTTGCTGGGACAGGTGGTGGTTCTTCAGTGGTTGTTGGCTGCTGTTTCAACTTTATGTTGCTCAGGTCTTTTCTTGTTTTGTTTAAGTCCTGTAAAATAGCCAAACGATCTTTGATATCAAAGCTTTTTTCCTTCACCACTGAAGTCTGACTGTCAAGATCTAAGACTAACATCCTAGTTCCAAACAATAATTCGTACGGACTGAATCCCTTCAGAGAATTTCTTGGCAAGGTTGTTTAGACTACGTTGGACACTTATTAGATGTTTGACCCACCCAGCTCCCGAACCTAATATCCTTTCCGTTATAGATAGCTTTATGCCTTGGTTTTTATCTGTACACCATCCTGTATCCCTCAGGAAGGAAAGTGAGAAGAATCCCGCTGTGCTATGCTCATTTGGCCATGTTTCCCCGCAGGCTTGAGGGCTGAAGTGAAAACATTGGTCAAACGTAGCATGCTCCTAGCGTATATGCCATTTAGACTCGCAAATCTTTGTATAACAGTCCCGACGTCAGCCGAGTGCTGGGGTCAACCTTGTAAGTGGAAACTAGTCTTTGTTTGTTAATAGGACGCCTTATTCATACTGGTCTTATTGATTATTGCTTAGCCCTTCTTGAGTGAAACGCCATGGTATTACACCGTTTCTCTCACCGCTGCGATCTCTGTTGCAGTCCGGGCATTTTTTTTACAAAAATGTGATGCTGGAGGCTCATGCCTGGCCACCAGTACACTGATTGTAGTTCTTCCAGAGAATCTTTCAGTCTGAGATGACTAAGACCCTCGCCTATATGTGCGTCTACAATTAACAAAGTTCTCCTGTCCATGTTTGGAATTACTCTATCCCCCACTCCAGGGATTCGAGCAAAAGGGACGGAGTTTGCATCGATTATGTATGTATAATTGAGTGGATAGTTGATCGGTAGCGCTGAGCAGTCGCCTTTTGATGACGTTTTCACCGCCAGCACTGTTTCACCGTCAATGTATTTCACTGTACGTTTTTTTCTAGCTACGGAAGCCGATTTAGTTGCTACCGCTGTGGCTGTCTCAGCCAATGAATTCCCTGCAACGTGAACGCCATCACGCTGATGACTCAGTGTATGTATCACGTGAGTCTTTGGTAGTTCTTTTTGTAACAGAACTATTTGTTCCCAAAGCATTTTATGCTTGATTGTGCCTCCTTTTGCATCCTTAAAACCATTCTGAAGCCAGATCTGCAAGTATTCATTGTAAGACTGAACGCAATAATACGAATCGCACACTATGAGTGTGGGGAATTCTCGATCGGTATTTTCAAGCGCCATCTTGAATGCCAGTAGTTCAGCTCGCTGAGCTATACAATCTCCCAGAGATTGTGTTTTGGTGATAGCTGGTTTAAATTTCCCTTCGTGCCAGCGACCTTTAACAATCGCGCACGCAGCACTGTAAGCTTGTTTACCCCCCACTGCGGGTTGTGCTGATCCGTCTGTATATATTATACAGCCGTAATGTTCTAGAGGCAGAATTTTGGTCTGCGGAGGACATTCGAATTCGTATTGGAGAAATTATTGTGTTTTTAAGTTGGGATCAAATTCGTATACCACGTCTGTTGCAGCAAGAGAATTAGCCCACTGTATCCACCCTTGGATGTAGTGCTTTAGCATTCGGAATGCTTGCCTTTGTTACCGCCTCTAGGGCTGGTATCGGTGTCACGATTATTATTCGCTTACCTTGTGCCAGGGCTCGTTCTTTTGCTATAGCTGTCTGTGTTGCAGTAAGAATTTTTTCCGTTGGGCTAAATTTCATTTCAGCTTTAGTGTACAAGTGTGATTTGAATGCAATTGGTACCTTTTCTCCCTCATTAGAGGTCAGGTATGTGAATCCGCATCTTCCTGGGATGACTCGAATCACAAGATTGCGTGTGTTATCACGTGTTTCTAATTTTGTTTTAATTAACATGTCTGTTTGTAAGGATCTCAGAATTTCTGTGTGTATTTGAGTCCAATTGGTTCTTTTAAAATCTGGTTTTATTAGATCATAAAGGGGTTTGACCCTTTCTGCGTAATTTGCAATGTATGTTCTTCCGAAATTTAGGAAGCCTAGAATTGACTGTAGGTTTTTTAGTGTTCTAGGTGCTTGGAGTACGGCACATTTCTCTAGGAAATTGTCAGCCAGGCTTTTGCCTTCACTTGATAATTCATATCCTAAGAACAGGACTGTTAGATGGGCAATTCTAGATTTTTTAAAGTTGAATTTGTAACCCTCTGCTGCGAACCCAAGTATTATGGTGTTCACTCTCTTCAAGTGAGTATCCAAGTCATCATCTGTTAAGTATATGTCGTCGACATAAGATAATGCTTCGTCATCATATGTTTGTAGTAATTCTGTTACTCTCGCTGAGAATACTCCTGGGCTGTTCTTGTACCCCTGGGCTAACCGACAGAATTGTTTTTGAGTGCCATTTATTGAGAACGCGGACAAATATCTGCTCTCTGGTGCTATATTTTGACAAAAGAATCCATTAGAGATGTCTAATGTTGTTTTGTATTTTTTGCGCACTATGTTATTCATTAGTGCAGCACTATGCGAGTTTTGCACTGCAAAAGTTTTGCAACATGAGTTAAGGTGTCTGTAATCCAAAACTAGACGATATGAATTGTCTGGTTTGGAGACCGGAAACAAAGGGTTGTTCATTTTTGAGGTGCAAGTTTCAATCACCCCTTGGTATTCTAGTTGATCTAGGATTTCTTTTACCTGTTTTTTAGCTTCTTGCTTAATTGGGTACTGTCTTTGTGCAGTAGGTTGTTATTTTAACTGGATTTTGTGAGGAGGAGAGTCCTCATCCCATCCTACATGATTTTTATATAAAGCAGGAGCTTGAGCTACTGCCCACTTTCTAGCAAGTGTGTATTTTTTATGAATTGGGATATGATTTGAGAAGGCAGGCATAATTATTTCTTCGCCATGAGGGCAGTCCCTGACAAACTCTGGTGGCCAGTCTTTTTCAGCTAGAAGGATGTCATAGCCCTTGGAGAGATTATCCCAAAATAGTCCCCTTTTTTTTCTAGTCTTATCCCCTTCTATACGTAAAGTTATTTCATATATTTTGTGAGGTTTGCTAACTCTGGTGTCTGCAGTTTCCACTTGAAGATATTCATTCGTGTCCACTGTCTCCAGATGATTCATAAGGACTTTGCGAGCTATGCTCACTTCTGCTGCGCTGTCTAGCATTGTCTGAGCCCATTCTCCGTTTTTCAGTTGTGTCCTCAGTATTCTTGGCATTGTTAACTACTTTAACACTGGCTACCTTCTTTTTTGGAAATTGTAATTTCTTTTTTAGATGAGCAGGTTCCTTGTCTTTGGACTTGACGTGCTCTTCTCTTTGTTCTGATCGTCCTCTTCTTTCCGATTTCTGCGAGGAAGTCTGAAAAGATTGAGAGGGGCGTGTATCAATTTCTTGATATCTATCAGGCTTCTTTATATTATCCCTATTTCTAAGGTTGTATCTTTTCCCAGAGGGCTCACTTTGGGGAGACCTGTGTCCTTGGTTTGGAGATCTTTCTCTCCGCCGAGGAGACCTTCCTCTGGACTGGAATTTCTTTTCTTTAGGATTGGATTGTTTGTTTCCATCCCAGCTCTTTTTTTGTGATGTTAAATTATTATTAAAAAATACTTTTTCAGGACTTTCAATCAGTCGGGGTTTTACTGGTATTCCACCTAAACTATCTCTACCTAGTTCCTCATAGGATTTTTCTATGATTCTGGCAATTTCAGCTGGTTGGTCTGCTATATCTGTTTCTTTTAACCTCTGGCGGATCGCCACGTTTGCTGCTTCTCCCTTTATGTTGGCTAATAGTATTACCGAGACCTGCTTGAAGTCTTTCAGTAATTTCATACCAAGAGTTAAAGCGGGTTCTGGACCGTATTCGTCTTGAATTTGTTTTAGCACATCTGGTATTACCGAGATGGATGGAACGCCATGCGTTTTTGTGTAAATGGAAGCAAAGACTGTACCCCAAGTGTCACAGTCCTCCATGTGTGGTGCGATTCCCATTGGAAGACAGATAGTCAGAATCCTGTGTTTTTCTAACGGGGTGGTGTCTGGAAGCACCGCCTCTATTTGGGTGATTTTTTGTGCTAACCAGAATGGTATTTGTTCCCGTTTAGCTGGTACTTTACCTAGGCAGGACTGTATGTTCTGTGGTGTAATTTTATTTGTGTTCCCCTGATGAGGGGTCAGCTGTGGAATTTTAATTGTTGGTTGGATTGTTGAAGTCCGCATTACATATTGGACTAATTGTCTATGTAATTTTATTAATTGTTTTAGTTGTATTAAAAGATTTGCTGCAGACATCCCATCGATGTCTGGATGTGGTGTGTATCCGGCTAGGACCGGCCACGTTGCTCCTGGTCTACCTAACGGACCGAGCCTGGTGATGTGATTATTATGTTTTAGGGCGCCATTAAACAAGAGCAGGTGCTCTTGAAATTTAAGTGGTACTTCCACCTCCTCGAAAGGAAGGTACTCATTAGGAGGTTCCTCTGTTTTGTAATAGTGGAAGACCATTGTTACAGCGTTTGCTGCTGGAAAGTGTATCCATGAATAGAACACCTCTGTCTGCCGATATTCGTGTGCCTCTATTACGAATATGACTGTGCCACCTCTAGGTGTCAGTCCATTTTCTATACGTTTTAAAGTTATAGATTTTCGTATATTGACCGCGATGAGTATTATATTCGGGTCTGTTTCTTGCATAGCATTATCAGCTGCTACGAGTTCAGCTGCTATTCTAGCTGCCTCTCTTTCTCCTTCACTGTCTGACATTGTACTGCCCAGAAGGTTATTCCGTTTGTTTGCAGATCAGGTTTCTTATGGAAACAAAGATTAGATGCACAATATTTTGGAACAGTGTATCCTTCAACGTTGACTAAACCAAGAACCATACATAGGAGTTTCCTCCTGCGAGGTTTGGCGGATATGACCTTTCACCCACTCCAGACGTCTTTGGAGTATTATGGGAAAAAAGGGGTCTGAGTGAAAAAGCACGACTGAGTTACTCTAATGTCTTGCGTTAGTTTTATCGCCTTTCCAAACGTTTGGGTGCCATGTAGTGTAGTTCCTATTATCCCAATAGGCTCTGCGCATTGGAATAATACCTTCAATAGTATAGGCCTAGACCAGACGTTAACTAGGTCTTCTACTGTCGATATTAGACTTAAAGTTTTGGGTTTGCCAGCTAGCTCAGAGTTCACTAGAAACTTTCTCGAATAGGCAAGGAGGAGTTGAACCTCCCTGGATAGACAAGAAGGGATTTAGTTTCTGACAACCATAGAACATGACAACTTTGCTCTCCCCTAATCAAGAGTGTATCTCTAGAGTCGTGCGAAAACAAAAGACAACTTATTTTACTCAGTCAGTACGTGCATTCTTAGTCTCACCAGATTGTAGAGAAAAGGAAGAGACGGGCGTGTTCAATAAAAGATGTTATTTATTGATCAGTCTCTTTTCTCATACAAGAGAAATGGATCGATATTATCGCAATACTTATGGTTAAGTAAAGTGCATACAATAAAAGCAGAAGTCTAAAATAATACTGTAAAAACATTTATATGGTTTCTAAGCCATATAGTGGTTTAAAATGGATAAAATAGATACATACATATATACATTTGACTAATCGTACTCAACTGGTGTTTCTAACTACGCCTACCCCGGTGTACCTGACCTAAGCCTAATACGTGGGCGGGAATAGAAAGTAGCAGTTTAAGTTAAGTTTGTTTTGCCAAGTGACTGACTCAAGAATTCTCTGCGAGGGGTTATTCAGTTCTGTACCTGGAATTTAGGATGAATGAGGGATGGTATCTCTCGTCTCTGGTCTCGATATTCCAGGCTGCCTGCGAGGGCTGCTTGGAAGCGCCGGAGCTGGATTTCTCGGCAGGAGAAAGCAGCGTCTCGTTCTCAGCGCGTCAGGAAGGCGGGGCTGCGCCAGCGGGGTCTGCTCTGCTCTGGGCTTCGGCAAGTCTGGCTGCTCCGATCTCGTCACCACCGCGTGTGTTTGCTTAAGGCAATATCGGTAATATTTATACCTGTAAGGTGCCGAGATTGACGTAAGGATGGACATAGATACGTCAATAAGGATGTCATACGAACTGGTCGTTAGCACATTCTTTTGCTGAAGTTCTCGGTGAAATCAAAACAATGGCCGCAGGGTTTTTCCCAGGTTGTCATAGGTTTGATTTGTTTTGAGAACTCCGTATGCCTTATCAGGGGCTGGAGGAATATTGCTTGTCTAATTAGAAGGCAAGCGTTATGACCTAATCAGATAACACGTTCCTGTGCCGTGGTGTGGCTTAATCAGATAACGGTTTCTGCATCATGGGGATGGCTGCTAGTTAACTTGTTAACCAGAACAGGGTCAGGAATAGGGGGATCGATACAGAACCTATAGGAATACATCACAGGATGAAAAAACAATTCATACTACTCAGATTTGTCGGTTAAAAACAAGTAAAAACAACCATCCTCGAATAAAAGCTTTAAAATTTGAAGAGCCCAGTTGTAAGGCGGCAATATGAAGCCCGGATCGTGGATAAAAATTTGCTCATCCTACGAGAGTTCATATCTTCGATCATCCTCATACAATCTGCTTTAGGTGGGCCCGGCGCATGTGCCACATACAATTTAAAAAGCATGATACAGACATACCACCCTGAAAGCACCTGATCTCAGAAGTTAAGCAGGGTCAGGCCTGGTTAGTACCTGGATGGGAGACCGCCTGGGAATACCAGGTCCTGTAGGCTTAAAAAAGAAAAAAAGTGCCAACCAATAACGGTCTCAAACAAAGCTGTGTGCTGGTGCCCCTCGTCTTTAATCTCTACGTGGCTGTTCTGGATAAAGCTTTGGAAGGTGGGGAAAGTGCTGCTCCAAATACTTCAGTACACTGATGATATTGTAATTATACCCATTTTGGAAACCGTGGGAGATTTGTCCACTATGGTGGGAACCAAGGACTCACAGGCCAAAATACACCAGGCCCATGAGGATCTTATAAAGGTTGCGGCTCCCGTCCTCTTCAGTAACACGCAGAATGCAAGGAGGGGCCACTCGTGTAAATCTCATGGTACAACGCTGCCTGTAGAAGAGCAAAGGGGGAACTCCTTAGAGTGATAAAGGAGGGTCTAGGTGGGGAACCGCTAAGAGAGCTCAGATGGGCATATAAAAAACTTACAGCCCACGCCAAAGCTGAATGGGAAGAGAGCCAATGGGACGAGCTTACTAAGTCTCTAGTAACACAGGATCACCGAATGTTTTGGAGAATAGTAAACGGGGGGTCGGGTAATCTACACTCGGCAATCGAGCCAAATATTGCACCAGAAGTGTGGCAGACACACTTTCAAACCCTCTATAGCTCTGAACCGGGAGAATCCACCATTGATTCCGGCACGGGTTGGCCTGTCTATAGGGGAGATCCAATAACACTCGGCGAGGTTAGGGCTGCAATAGCAGGACTTACCTCGGGGAAGGCGCCAGGATTGGATGGCCTACCCGGGGACCTGTTCAAGCAGGAGCCTAATATATGGACGCCCTACCTCGCCACCCTGTTCAATGGAATCCTTAGTGGTATGGAAATCCCTAGTACTTGGCTGGGGGCGGAGGTGGTCCCAATTTTCAAAAAGGGCTCGCCTCTCCTCCCAGTCAACTACAGACCAATCAGTTTAATTGATGTGGCACAGAAGCTGTTTGGTAGGGTACTGTTGAACCGGCTTCAAGACTGGGCAGAAGAGCTGGGTGTCCTTAGCCCGTACCAGGCGGGATTTAGAAGGGGTGTTTCTACGGTGGACCAGGTTTTTAGGCTAAATATCATCTACTGGAGGGCAGCGGTATTCGAGGGCGGCAGCCTATACACAATTTTTGTGGATCTGCGGGCCGCGTTCGACCTGGTGCCCAGAGGGAAACTGTGGAGCGTCCTGGCCGAGATGGGGGTTCCCCCGGATATCCTGATAATCTTGCAGAGATTGCATGAAAATAACTTTGCTCGAGTGAGGTGCGGGAGGTCCGGGGCTTTGACAGATAGATTCCCCGTTGACCGAGGAGTCAGACAGGGTTGTGTGCTGGCACCGACCCTGTTCTGCCTTTTTGTCAACGGGGTGATCGCTCACCTAAATGCAACTGAATATACTGATGCCCCCAAATTAAACGGCAGCAGGGTGCCTGCAATTATGTTTGCAGATGACACCCTGCTGCTGTCTAAAACCCCAATGGGGATACAGAGGATCCTTGACTCTTTTGTGGCCTTTTGCACTGACAGGGGCCTAGAAATTAATGTGGCCAAAACGAAGTTTATGGTTTTGAACCCAAGTCAGAGATTGCGCCCAAATCCGCTATTGGGAACCTCGCGGCTCGAGAGAGTTTCCACTTTTGACTATCTTGGCGTAACTCTTAATGAAACTATGTCTTGGGGACCCCACCAGAGCAGGGCTAATCTAAAATTGACACAGACCACAGGGGGCATCACGCGGATGCTAAATGGCTCCACATACCGACCATTGGGGTCGCTTATCCAGATCTATAAAGCGCAAGCAAGGGGCGCTACCATGTATGGGGCGGAATTGTGGGGACACACATCCTGTCTGTCTGTAACAGAGAACACATTTATCAGACAGATAGTCGCACTCCCGCCCAGCACCCCGCTCCTCCCCTTGAGGTTAGATCTGGCTTTGCGCCCCATAGCTGATGAACTAGGCTTGAGACCCATAGCCTTCTGGCGAAGGCTGTGGAGCAGCAACGAACTTCTCGCCTATAGGGCGGAATTAATGGAGCTACTGACCAACCCGAAAGCGCTATTGATCCCCTGGGTAAAATACATTCAAAACTCCTGTATGGTACTGGGGCTCCCAGACCTCTGGTCAAACCCTGCTAAAGCCTCACTAAATATTTCAAGGAAAGGTCTGGCTAGTGCTTATTATGAACATAAATTAGCCACAGCCTTAGATAGCCAGTCTGAAGGGTCACTAACTTCTGTCTTTTTGCAGAGCAAGGACTTGTACAGGCATGAGAGTGTTTTAGATGCCATTTCTCCCGTGTTGGCCAGGAAGCTGTTTCTCCAATGGAGATACGGCACACTGCCTTTACGATCCTTTACCAGTTCCTGGTCATCACCTCCCTCCACCAAGCAGTGCCCAGCTTGCACTGCGACGGAGGAAAGTGACTTACATGTGGTCCTATTTTGTCCAGCTTACAAGGCAGCGAGGAAATACTGGCTCCTACCATTGATTAGAAATCTGGGTGGCAGGGATACCTCCCAATGTATAGAATCCTAAAAACTGATGTTTCCAGTTCAACTGTATTTGCACCAGCTAAGTTCCTCACTAATGTTTGGTACACCCGCACTCGTATTTTGAAGATGCAAGCTCCCTCTTAATTTTAGGTTCAGCTTTTCTTTTACGCTGATTTACTAGCACGTATTTTTAAGGTTTTATATTGTCATTGATTATCCATGTGATTTTATAGTGACGACACATGTTTTACTGTATATCTATGTAGTGATCATGCATGTTTTATTGTATATCTTTGATGGCCAATGGCCGAAATAAAGATTGAATAACGAATTATGGACAAATCCTGAATTGGCTTACAGAGAGCCGTGACTGTGCGCTATAGGTATAACCAAAAAAAAACACTTTTTGTTAATCAGGGGAAGACCAACATAGTCATCTTTGGGAAATACCAACAAAAGAAAACAGCCCAATGGCAGCTTTCCCCGTAGTGTTGGACATATATTTCATGTACTCTCAAATCTCTGCCTATAAGAACATTCTTACTCTTCCCTGGCAGGCCAGGAGAGCCACGTTGAGGTTGGAGATGGGACTTGTCAGTCTGGATCTTAAATGCCTAGGGGACCTAATGAAATACTACATCTGTACCCTGTGAGCTCCAGCACCCTTGCTCAAAGCACATATTAAGACCATTTTTGAAGAGGAAAGTCTGCCATGGCAGTCACAGTTGGCAGTGGTAACATGTCTTCTGGAAATTTAAACCTGCAAACTGCGATATACCCGTAACAGCCTGAAAAAACCTGTGAACATGCATGTCAAGAAAGATTAATTGAAACGAGACATTGAAAGGCTATGCCACAGATCCAACTTTTCAGTATTGGACGCCACCTATATCCCGGGGGAAGCTCAGGCGTAACTCAAGCAATCACTGACAGCCCAGGTACGAAGGAAAATTACTTATATGATGCAGCCTGCACTGGCCACATGGATTTTAACCCATCCTGGGCATGGCGGGACGATACAGCTGCTTGTCGTCTATGCAGTCACCACCGAGAATCTTGGCTCCACTTGCTGTGATGGTGTCCAAACATTATAAACAAACGACACTGCTTGCTATCCTCGTGATGCAAGGCTAATGGCCTCAAACACTGCATAGAAGCTTCGGATCTGTGTTTCTCCTCGAACACCACCCAGACCCTAGCAAGGCTGGGGAAATGTATCAATCAGATTTGCACCCCCTTTACAAACACAACAAAAGTTACCATCATTAACCATCAAGCCGTAGACCCCGGCCTGCAGAAGCATCCCCAAACCTAAAATCCCCAAACTAAAAACCAAATTAGCATAGAGACAAAAGACAAAAGAATAAACAAGGGGAGATAATCATACACTAGATAGAAAGTATGTATTTTGTCCAGCCGGACAAGAATTTATTTTCATAATAGTTTTCAATTAGTAGCGTTTAAGAAACAGTCAATAACAAGTGGGCACAGCCGTGACCCACAAAACACAAGAAAAAACAACGAAAAGGATTGGCCAAAAGGCAAGCCAAATTGGGTCTGAATACTTGTACTCAGTTTACACAGACATAGATTAACTTATAAACACCATTGCACACTCTAATACAGCTCAATCTTAGTGCATAAGGTGTATTGGTGTCGACGACCTTTCAATGCCACTATTAAATACAAGGCATCATCTTCAGGACAATAGAATTATACATTGTAGTCTTGATAGTATTATGCTACGCCTTTTTACATTTACTTTACATTTAAAATGACCAGGGACAAGGTAAGATACACACAGGAAAAAAGGGGGGAGAAAAAGGTGTAAATCATATTTAGAAAAATAAGCTAGGCATGTTTTCAGCATAGAAACGGTGACATTTGTGAATAAAACGTCGATTTGTATGGTTATTGCTGTGCAAAGTTCGTGCTCGGGTGATATAGATATGAGAATCATGTCAGAACCACGTTAGGACTATATAGGTGGTTGTTCATAGTTTTCTCAAGCATAAAGCGCGTGACCCAGTCCTGTAGGTTAAAATTGGCGTGTTTAGCGGGTTGGTCCGAACTTGGCTCGTGAGGACGGGTTCCATCGTTGGTACATGCTGATACAAAAATTTAAAAATGGCACAGTACATAGTGGTGAAGGGTGATTGGAAAACGGGTAGTCATTTATGCCGTGTGTGGTTTAAAATCGGCGCAGTGCGTACAATTAAACAAAAGTGCATAGTGAACGGGGATTTGTCTATGGCAGGAGTTATAATTGAGTCTCACGTAATTCTGTGAGGCGCGCGGGCCTTCACAATTTAATTAGGAAAGGTTGCTCGGCCAACAGCCAGGGTACCTGTGTGGGCGAAATTCCAAGATTACAAGGAGTCTATGTGGGAATACAATGGTGGGTGGAATAAAACCAAAACACATATTTACCAGTTCCACTTTATAAGTCTCACAGCGTCCCTGCGCAACAGCGTGTGTTTGGACGTCAGCCGGTGGAAAATGCACAATCGCATTTATCTGAGAACAGAATTGTAAGCAGGTATTAGGCGGAAACGCCAGGCTGTGACAGCGGGTGGCAGAGGAGGGCAGAGTTTGGGCATGAGCACTTACTGTGGTAGTGGTGAGCTCGATTGCCTCCTCTACTTCCGTGTTTCCTGAGAGACTCGTGATTGCTGGTTCAGTGCCCGGTATATAGATCAAAGCAGCACTATCACCAGAAAGCGATGAAGGACAAAGCAGCAATATCACCAGAAAGCGATGAAGGACTAAGGAATCTCAGGTTAAGGGATTAAGATGGAAAGGCGGCAGAAATCTTAAGGTGGTGTGGTATTGATAGTGTCAGTGCAGATGGAATGAGATAAAATTACAGGGGTGAAAGCATGCAAGGTGACACAGCATGTGACTTAAATACATGTTATAGTACAAAGTACAGAAAGCATTTTATAATAGGGAGGTCCAGTCCTCAAGGTGGTTGAGGCCACTGAATGCTGTTGGTCCTTAAAATCCAGTGTAGTTCCTCTTTGTTGAGTAATTGCGATATGTCAGCCCCTCGTGGAGGCGGTTTGATCAATGTTATTATTGTCCATTTGAGGTCATTGTCCGTATGTCCTTTGTCTGTAAAGTGATCCACAAGGGGGGCATTAGCAGTTTTGCAGCGAATCCTGCTGCGATGCTGTCCGATCCTGAGTTTGATTTTCTGGCTTGTTTGACCTACGTAGATCATCATGCATGGGCACAAAATAGCGTACACTACATTTGCTGAGTTACAATTTGAAAAGTACTTTCTCTCAAATTTGATGGTTCCATACTCGAAGGTTTTTCCTTCAACAGTTTAATCACAACAAACACAGCTGCCACATTTAGCAAGCCCTGTCAAGGTAGGTAGGCCCCATGCATCATTAAGTGTGGTTTTCAAGGTTGTTTGAGGGAGAAATGCCCGGACAAGATGATCTTTTATGTTTTTGGCCCGTTTAAAGGTGAACAACGTACGTTCAAGGTTCAATTGTCCTGCATTTAGCACAGGCCAATGCTTTACTACACTCTTTCTTATTGCATTGGATGCTGGAGAGAATGTAGTGACACAAATGAGGCGCTCCTGCATTTTTTGGGCTTGGGTTCTAGAAGTTTCCCTTGGGCAGTACCATGCGTGTTTGAGTGAGCGTCGCACGAGTTTACGGGGATAGCCTCTTGCTCTGAGCTTATTGCTTAGCGTCTTGGCTTCGCTGAAGTAGTCCTCTTTAAAGTAACAATTACTCCTTATGCGAAGGAACTGGGAAAAAGGGAGGGAATCTCTCAGTGCGCGTGGGTGGTGACTGCTATAGTTAAGTAGAGTGTTCCGCTCAGTCAGTTTGCGATGTAGACTGGTGGTGAGACGGCCCTCCGTGTGTTTTATCACTAGATCCAAGAAGGGAAGTGATTCTTTGCTGGTGGAGAGTGTGTAGTTTAGGCCACCACTGTTATTGTTGAGCCAGTGATGGAATTGTGTGAGGCCATCAGAGGATTCAGTCCACAGTAGGAAAATATCATCTATGTACCGTTTCTACAAGGCGATGCCACTGTGGAAAGGGTTAGACGTGTCAAGGATACAAGATGTCTCAAGGTGGTCCATATAGAGAATGACCAGATTGGGAGCAAAAATCGCTCCCATTGATGTGCCGCGCACTTGGCCATAGAACTGCCCTTCAAAAAGGAAAAAATTCTTTGTCAGACATATCTCCAATAGTTGGAGAATAAAAACAGAGGGGACATTATGTGGGTTTGGACGTGTTTCCAACACTTTCTCAATGACACGGAGGGATTCATATTGAGGAATGTTAGTATATAATGATTCCACATCCAGCGTGCACATGGTGCTGGATGTGGGACCAAATGGGAGGTCTTCAATAAGATTAATCATGTCCATACTGTCTTTTATGTAACAGATGGTGCTAGGGACACATTATTTCATAAAGTAGTCTATGTAGTGTCCAAGGGGTTCCAGGACGGAACCACACCCCGAGACGATGGGCCTGCCGGGTGGGGATTCTGAGTTCTTATGAATCTTGGGGAGACAGTAGAATACTGGAATGCGTGGGGCCTTGGTGTTCAGGAATTCATATTCTTTTTTTGATAGGAAACCTTATTCTAGGGCTTCCGTGGTGACTTGAGAAATAAGTTTCTGAATCTCACTGGTCGGGTTGCGGGGTAATTTGCAATAATGCTCAGTATTACTGAGTTGTCGTAGGATTTCTTTTTTGTATAGGTCAAGATCTTGAATGACCATCCCCCCCTCCCTTATCCGCCAGTTTTATGACGAGGGAATGGTTGTTTTTTAGGGTGGACAAGGCATTTTTCCCATGGATGGTAATGTTATAAGGCACAAATGATCTCTTATTTTCAAGGTCTGCAAGATCTTTTAAGACTAATTTTTCAAAAGTGGGGATTTCGGGAGGTATCATACCTGCAGTGGGGGAGAATTTGGACGGTGGCTTAAACGGGGTGTTGTAGTGTTTAGTTGGAAAGCGATTTAGAATGAAAAAACTATGTAGACGTACCTTTCTGAAAACTCTTAGAAGTTCGGTCTGAGCGTCCAAAAAATTGGGGCGTATTATAGGCACAAATGATAGGCCTTTATTGAGCAATGAGATTTCATCAGCCGATAAAGAATATTGAGTGAGATTGAAAATTGGTAGAAGACCTTCTTCTACGTCCGGTGTCTTATAGTTTTTTGTTGGATCAGAAGCTACTACCAACGGTAGTGCTGGCGGCGGGTGGACCGTTCGCCTGGGGGGTTGGGTCCTCTCGATGGTTGTTTACCTCTTGCCGCCCCTGGGGGTTCCGATTGGCCTTGTCCCCTTCCTAAAAAATTCCTGTGTGAGGGACCTGGGCTATCGTGTTGGTCAGAATTATCTGACGAATATGTGTTTTGGTTTTATTCCACCCACCATTGTATTCCCACATAGACTCCTTGTAATCTTGGAATTTCGCCCACACAGGTACCCTGGCTGTTGGCCGAGCAAACTTTTATAATTAAATTGTGAAGGCCCGCGCACCTCACAGAATTACGTGAGACTCAATTATAACTCCTGCCATAGGTAAATCCCCGTTCACTATGCACTTTTGTTTAATTGTACGCACTGCGCCGATTTTAAACCACACGCGGCATAAATGACTACCCGTTTTCCAATCACCCTTCACCACTATGTACTGCGCTGTTTTTACATTTTTGTATCAGCATGTACCCACGATGGAACCCGTCCTCACGAGCCAAGTTCGGACCAACCCGCTAAACACGCCAATTTTAACCTACAGGACTGGGTCACGCGCTTTATGCTTGCGAAAACTATGAACAACCACCGTGACATTGATCCACATTCTGTCCATCATTGTTGTGTTTGCAATTACCGCTCTACGTGTACTGGGGATGCTCAGACGTGAGTCCCAGGCACTCCACACCACTGGAGTCAAGCTAGCCGGGCTGATGAGAGGTATTACCTCGAAACCGGGCCGGTCCTCGGATGCTTGATTCCGTTCTGGGAAGGACATGGCTTCTGTAGTTCGGACTGGACTGTTCCCATGGGGCACAGGGTCAGCGCTGATTTGCATATCGCCATTGTCTAACCCAGGGTGGTGTGGAGTGGAAAAACGATGGATTTGGGCCCAGATCTTTGGACTGGGGTGAATGTGTGACATTGATCCACATTCTGTCCATCATTGTTGTGTTTGCAATTACCGCTCTAAGTGTACTGGGGATGCTCAGACGTGAGTCCCAGGCACTCCACACCACTGGAGTCAAGCTAGCCGGGCTGATGAGAGGTGTTACCTCGAAACCGGGCCGGTCCTCGGATGCTTGATTCCGTTCTGGGAAGGACATGGCTTCTGTAGTTCGGACTGGACTGTTCCCATGGGGCACAGGATCAGCGCTGATTTGCATATCGCCATTGTCTAACCCAGGGTGGTGTGGAGTGGAAAAACGATGGATTTGGGCCCAGATCTTTGGACTGGGGTGAATGTGTGACATTGATCCACATTCTGTCCATCATTGTTGTGTTTGCAATTACCGCTCTAAGTGTACTGGGGATGCTCAGACGTGAGTCCCAGGCACTCCACACCACTGGAGTCAAGCTAGCCGGGCTGACGAGAGGTGTTACCTCGAAACCGGGCCGGTCCTCGGATGCTTGATTCCGTTTTGGGAAGGACATGGCTTCTGTAGTTCGGACTGGACTGTTCCCATGGGGCACAGGGTCAGCGCTGATTTGCATATCGCCATTGTCTAACCCAGGGTGGTGTGGAGTGGAAAAACTATGGATTTGGGCCCAGATCTTTGGACTGAGGTGAATGTGTGACATTGATCCACATTCTGTCCATCATTGTTGTGTTTGTATTTAATAATGGCATCGAAACGTCGTCGACACCAATACACCTTATGCACTAAGATTGAGCTGTATTAGAGTGTGCAATGGTGTTTATAAGTTAATCTATGTCTGTGTAAACTGAGTACAAGTATACAGACCCAATTTGGCTTGCCTTTTGGCCAATCCTTTTCGTTGTTTTGTCTTGTGTTTTGTGGGCGACTGTTTCTTAAACGCTACTAATTGAAAACTAATATGAAAATAAATTCTTGTCCGGCTGGACAAAAGACATACTTTCTATCTAGTGTATGATTATCTCCCCTTGTTTATTCTTTTAGAATAGGGACCACTGTTCTCTATAACATGATACCACCCAAGGTCCCTACCGAATTACCTTTTGGTTCCCTTGTCCTTGTATAAATATTAAAAATAGCGACAGCCAGTTTGGCACCTGTCCTTCAAAAGGTCCAAAAGTTACAAGACCACGTGGTCTAACTCAAGCAATGCAAGAAATCACCGTGTTTTTAAGACAAGAAACTGCACAGCTAACAGCTAAGGTTATTGTTGCATCAAACCATCAAATCGTCAAGGGTCCAAATCACAAGACATGTTATACACCGCAACACGCCAGTTTGGTCCGAGTCACCCAACTGTGCCTGATGTCCAATATTGAAGACAAAAAATCTGAACCAAATGCTGCAATGGCAATGTTGGAAGGACTAGTAAAGCTCCATGTCAATTTTGCTTTACCACTGAATGTTATCATTTTAATTGATTTTACTAATGTGATTTAATATGATACATTGCTAAGTCTGATTTTAGGTGTTTACATGTAATTATTTTCAGTAATCGATCATGAATACAATTACTTAAGAGAGACCCTTAGAGGTGCCAACTTGTATCTAAGTAGACAACAAAGGTTGCACTTCCATAATCCAACTTAGAAATGGTTAGGGCCTGAATAGCAGACTTGAAGTCATCAGGGGGGAGGAAGGGCCTTATTTTTTTTAGGATGCTCATTTGAAAGTATGTTCCTTTGGTCGCTGAGCTGATGTGCTACTGCATGTTCAAGTTCTTATCTAGCATTATTTCCAGTGATCTAATAGGATATATAATGTGTGGTACACAGTTGAGAGCTGTTAGTTGTTTCACATATTCTTCAGTATTGTGAGATTACTTGGGTGTGGATGTTTGGAGGAATTCCATTTTGAGAGAGTTTAGTTTGAGGTGGTTGGAGGTCAGCCAATCTTGGGTTCAATCATTAATTAATCAATCAATCAGGGGAATTGTAAGCGCACTACTCACCTGTGAGGGTTTCAAGACGCTGGGGAGGTGCGGCGGGGGGGATAAGCAGCTTTGTTCTGTTGAAGAGCCAGGTCTTGAGTGTGTTCCTAAAGATGTTCATGGAGGGTGCACGTCTGTTGTCGATCGGGAGTTCGTTCCAGGTCTTTGCCGTGATATAGGAAAAAGGTCTCCCCCCTGTTCTGGCTCTGCGGATCCGCTGGATTATGGTGAGGGTGAGGTCGGTGGATCGGAGGTTTCGCTTGGGTGTGTGGAAGGAGATTCTCTCACTGAGGTATTTTGGTCTGGATTTGTTAGGCATTTGTAGGTGTGGGTGTATCTAGAAGGTGATTCTCCTTTCTATGGGGAGCCAGTGGAGGTTCTGCAGGTGTCCGGTGATGCGCTTATGTCGAAGGATGCCGAGGGCGAGTCTGGCTGCCGTAATCTGTATGGTCTGGAGTTTGCAGGGTAGGGACTTGTTGATCCCGGCATAGAGGGCATTTCCGTAGTCCAGTCTGCTAGTTATGAGTGCATGGGTGACGGTCTTCTTTGATTCGGGGGGATCCATTTGAAGGTCTTTCGGAGGATGCAGAGGTGTTGAATCAGCTGGAGGCGACGTCTTTGACCTGTCGGGACATGGAGAGGGAGTAGTCGAGTACGATACCGAGGTTACGGGCGTGGTCCATAGGGGTGGGAGGGCTACTGAGGGCGGTGGACTACCAGGTATTTTCCCATGCAGAAGGGGAGGGTCCGAGCATGAGGACATCTGTCTTCTCCGAGTTGAACTTCAGGCAGCTGTTGCTCATTCAGGATGTGATGTCCTTCTTTCCTTACTGGAATTTGCACCTGGTGGTAATGAGGTCCTTATTGAGGGAGAGAATGAGCTTGGTGTCGTCGGCATGGGATACTATGCTGACTCCATGCTGTTTGACGATGGCAGTGAGGGAGGCCATGTAGGTGTTTAAGAGCGTGGGGCTGAGCAAGGATCCTAGGGGTACTCCAAAGTTGATTTCCATTAGTTAGGAGAGGAAGGGTGGTAGTCTGATTCTTTGGGTTATGCCAGTGAGGACGGAGCGGATCCAGTCGAGGGTGGTTCCCTGAATTCCTGCGTCGCAGAGTCTGGTGGTGAGTGTGCAGTGGGTGATGATGAGCGGTCGAGTAGGATCAGGGCCGCGGTATGTCCTTGGTCGAGGAGAGTGCATATGTCAGTTGTGGCAGTGAGTTCAGCGGTCTTGGCGCTGTGGTTGCTGCAGAATCTGGAATGGGAGGGGTCGAGGATGAAGTTTTCTTTGATGAATCTTGTCAGCTGGGCATTGACGGTCTTCTCTGTGACTTTGGTCGCGAACAGGAGATGAGTCGGTAGTTTTTGAAATCCGTGGGATCTGCTGAGAGCTTCTTGAGCAGGGGTCTGACTTCTGCGCATTTCCAGTCACTAGGTTAGATGCCGGTCTTGAAGGTGGCGATGATAGTGTGTTGTAGTACTGGAGCAATGGCGGTGGTGGCTCTGTGGAAGATGTGCGGCAGGTAGGGGTCCATTGGGGCTCCTGAGTGGATGCCTTTCACGGTTAAGATGGTACCTTTGGTGGTGATCCGGGAACAGGAGAAGATGGTGGGCTGGTTGGTGTTGCTGTAGGAGGATGTGGTTTTGGGGTCAGGCATCTAGTCATTTAAATTGTTGTGGAGGGCCCTTGATTTCCAGATGGAAGTAGGATCCAAGCTTGTTGCAGAGGTCCTGGGAAGAATCTGATCTGTTGGTGGTGTTCCGTCAAGGCGGTCTTGTAGGTGGTGCGATCTTCAGGTGCTTTGCTCTTTCTCCAGTTCTTCTCGAGGCATCTGCAGTTGCGTCTGGATTCTTGGAGATAAGCGGTGAACCATGTGGCCTTCCTGGGGTGCTGTCTGTCGGGGTTACATAGGGGTGCAAGCTTGTCTGCACAGTTGGAGATGCATTTGTGGAGTTCCTTGGCTGCGAGGTTGGTGTTGGTTGAGGTGGTTGGGGGTCTTGTTGAGGGTGGAGTTGAGGTGCTCCTTGGTTACTTTGCTCAAGTTCCTTCAGGGAGGGTGCTGTGCCGGTTTGGGCGGTGTGGGTTTTTCGACGTGTAAGTGTATGCAGTGGTAGCCCATGGGGGTTGCGTGGTCTGGCTGAAGTGGCTGTTGTTACCTGCTGCGAAGATGGGGTCCAGGATGTATCCTGCCTTGTGGGTAGATGTGGTGATGAGCTGTTTCAGTCCGATGTTGGCAAGGTTGTCCAGGAGGGTGGCAGAGTTGGGGTCGCTGAGTTGTCGAGGTGGAATTTCAGGTCTCCGATGAGTATGTATTCCATGGAGGCGATGTGGTGGGGGCAAGGTGGACGGCGATGCTGGTGGTGAATGGAGCTCAAGGTCCGGGGGGTCTGTAGGCGAGAGTGCCGCAAAGTGTGGTTTTAGGGCTGGTCTGGATCTGGAAGTGCAAGTGTTCGGTGGTGAAGAAGGAGTCACTGGTGTTGGAGAGTCAGAGGAAGCTCTTGTGTGTGATGGATAGTCCTCCCCTGGGCAGTTGGGTCGGTCCTTCCTCAGGATCTTGTATCCGTCAGGGATGGTGGTGGCAATGTCAGGGTGGAGGAGGCATTTTTCCAAGTTTCTGTGAAGAAGGCACCGTCTGGTGAGAGGGTGTTGAGGAGGTCCAAGATCTTTATGACGTGTCTGTGCAGGGAGCATACTTTGAGGAGGATGAATTTCAGGGCTTTGGCAGTGTTGGCATTCGGTGTGGGGGTGTGGCCATTAGGGTGCGTGCGGGGATGAAGGTATGGCGCAGTGACGGCAGGAGAACTGGCCGTGGGTGGTGCTCAGTGTGGACCGCTGGCCATTGTTGCTCATTCTGGGGTCGAGTGCAAGGAGGGTGGCTGAATCATGGCTATGGATGGTGGGAGATGCAGGGTCCCTGGCGCTAGTCGCGGTCAAGTTGTGGACGGGCGCACACGGGATTGCCTGTGGTGCGGCTTCGGCACACCAGTGGCGCGGCCCCACAGCGGCCAGCAGTAAATAGGGTAGGGGGGAGGGAAGCACAGCTGGGAGGCAGGCACAAGAATGGCAGGGGGAGGGGCCACATAGGGGCAACGCCTGGAAAAAGGGCAGTAGGAACGGGCAGGGAAGAGAAAATGAGAGCACAGGCACAAAAAAAACAACTAAGGGCAAAAGTAATCAATTCAAATAAACACAGACAAGGACAGGCATAGAAATCACAGTTACAGTGAAAAAAACAGTAAAGATGGGAAAAGACACCACAAACAAAAAAACGGGCACAACAAAGGCATACAGATAGAAGTGGAGCAGCAGAAGAGCAAGGCTCTTCCACTGGGCCATCAGGGATGAGGCGCAGGCAGGAGCATGCGGTGGAGTAGGGCCTCGAACACCTACCAGGAGAAAGGTGTCTGGGGCAGCGGCAGGCGAGGCTATGTCAGAGCTGCTTGGGTGGAGAGAGGGAACCTGGCCAGGAGGTTATATGTAGAGTTAGGGGTTATATGTTGAGTTGTGTTAAGAGACTTGATATCATCAGGGAAAGATATTTTCAAATACAATTGGGTGTCATCAGCCTACATGTGATAGTGGATGTTAGATAATTTCAGAATTTCAGGTAAAGGCTCCATGAAAAGTTTGATGAAAGTGGGTGAAAGCAAGGACCCCTGTTAAACCCCTAGTATGACCAACGTAGAATTTGACAGGGACTGATTGGCCTTGATTTTTTCCTTTCTGCTCTGGAGAAACAAGGTGAACCAGTTTAACACAACCCAGATAGTCCCATCCTGCCTTCCAGTGGGTCTAGGAGGTTGTCTTGTTTGACAGCATCAAAAGCTGATGAGAGGTCGAGGAGGATTAGAAGGCAAGACTCGTTCTGATTCAGCATTTCTAGTGTGTCATCTACTATGAGCATAAGGGATGTTTCAGTGCAATGTACCTGATGGAAACCATACTGGAATTGGTCTAGGACATGGAATTTGTCTATGTGATTACATAGTAGGCTGCAGCTGGTGCTCAGAGAGGAGGCATCATCGTCTGAGAGCTGCTGGATGAAGGACAGCTGAGCAGAGTTTTCTTCTGTTGAGAAGAACCTTGTGGGAGATACCGAAAAGTCAGGCTAACTGATGATGCACCTTGGGCATACTGACAAGCAGGCTGTTATCGGTCTTCGTTCGGTTCTCAAATCAGTTTTTAGCCAAAATACTTTTGTCCCAAGTCTCGGATTGTGGCTATTTAGTCACCTTTACCACCACAACAAAAGGGCCCAGGGCAGGAGAAGTACCACTTCGGGGATCAGAACTCAACCAGGCAGGGTTCAGGTGCAGGTTCAATATGGTTGGAGCCTTTTCTGTCCCTAAGGCTCTGATCAGGAGGCCAGTCAACAAACCCTTAGATTCACTCTGGTAGTCCAGAAACAAAGTGATGAAACAGTGCTCAAGCATTATGACAGGCCTCTGGGAGTTTAAGGCAGTCTCCAAGTAGCAAAGAAGTCCTCCAAGGTGCAGCACTGTAGTCTTGAGGAGTACACAGCAGGCCACAGCTCCAGGCAGTCCTCTGACAGTCTTTCTGCATGTCCAGAATTTGAACTAAAGAATGGGTTTGGGAGCCATATTTTTTTACCTGGTGCCTTCTTTGAAGTAAAAGAAGTTTCTAGAGATATCCCTTTGAAGTGTTTGTCGATTCCCGGTTTCTGACTCCCCTTCTATGCCTCCAAACTGGCTGCATATACAATGCAAGGATAAAAATGTCTTCATGTGAAGGCAAAAAGCAGCCAGTTCAGTTGCAATTGGTACTGTGCCCAACTCTATCCCCTATTGCTAGTTGATGGCCCATTCAGGCCCACGTAATCCCTCAATTGTGTGGCTATTTGGAAGGAATAAACAAAGAGCAATTGCCACCTAAACCCAGTCATGTAACCTAGGATAGGCTACAGACATCAAATAGCTAGGACAGGAAAATGCAAACTTTCTAAAAGGGGCATTTTCAAAATTGAAATTTGAAATCCGACTTTACCATTAAAGAGGATTTTTAATTATAATTTCTCAAACACCAAACATGAAATGCTTACCTGTTCCCAATCAAACATTGGCACTTGTTTAATGTAATAAGGCAACTCAATGACCTGAAGAATAAATTTTAGAACTTTATCACTACCAGGACATGTAATACTCAAAAGTGTATGTCCAACCTTTTATTCACAATGCACCCTGCTCCATACGCTACCCAGGACCTACCTTAGGGGTGACTTATATGCAATAAAAGGGAGTTTAAGGCTAAGCTAGGGGGTAAAATTGGCAGTTTAAAACTGCATTAGGCTGCCAAGGTTCTACTTAAGTGAGTACCATAACAAGTGCTGCAGGACCACTAGTAGCATTTAATTTACAGTCCCTGGGTATTGTGTATACCAATCTACAAAGGACTTAGAAGTAAATTAAATATGTGCTATAGCACTGGTTAGCAGTGGTAAAGTGCACAAAGTCCTTATGCCAGCAAAAACGAATTTCAGTAAAAGTGGAGGGCAAAGGTAAAAGATTTGGGCGGCAATCACGCTGAGGCTGACAGGCCTAACAGTTCTGAATGAGGGGAACCTAAATCTTCAGCCCAGTGGCAATGCACCTTGGTCAGATTGGCTTTCGAGGTTTGTCTGAGTACCCTGGAGGTCTTTGGAGCCGAAAGGTTTCTAAGTCTCAGGTTTTCAGGGGTGGTAGGAGAAGTCCAGCCAGGATCAGCTAGGGGTTCCAAAACCTCAGGAATAGCACTTGGGTATCAGGACTCATTATATCAGAGGCCACCAGCATGATCCATGTCAGGTCCAGCTGGAAGTGGTCAGCTGGGAATCTTCAGCAAAGAATGCTTCTAGGTTGTTGTGTCTTGCCGGCTTGTACAGGAGGTCAGCGTTATGACCCTTTGAGTATACTTCCTTGTCCTGGGTACAAGAAGAAGCACGGCCAGTCCTCAGGGCTACTCTCAGGTCTCATACAGCAGATTGAGTCCTCTTCTTATCTTCCTTACATCCAGTAGTGCTTTGAGAGGGTGCATGTATGTCTGGCAACAACTTGTGGGTGGGGTGAGTCCTGTCTCCTCCCTAACCAATAGTATAAATGTACCCAGTCCCCTCCCTTTGCAGCAATTCCTACTGCAAATAATCCCACAGTTTCCAACTGTGCTTTAATCCAAGAGGGGGCAACCCTTCTCCCTTTTGCAAAGCCTGTGTGTCTACCCCAGAAGCATGGCAAGGGGAAGCTGCTCATGATGGGTGCCTGACAAACTGCAGGAACAAACAAGCATTTGCAATGCAATAGGTCTCGCATTAATGAAGTATGAGCTATTGGCATTGCTAAATATTGCAACACCAATTGCAAAAAAAGTCTATAAATTGTAGGCCAAAACAATGTGCATTTATTTTTGTAGCAATGGTGGCATGCTGCGCTTTAGATGAACATGTTTAAAAGTAAAGTGCGCCCTACTGCGATTGCTACAATAGTTAATTGTGGATGCATTAACAATTCATGTGTGCACTGATGGCTGGTGGTGTGTGTGCCTGGTGGAAGTGTGCACTGCCGGCTGGTGGTGTGTGCCTGGTGAAAGTGTGCACTGACAGCAGGTGGTGTGTGTGTGTGCCTGGTTAAGGCGTGCACTGATGGCTGGTAGTGTGTGAAAGCGTGCACTGACGGCTGGTGGTGTGTGTGTGCCTGGTGAAAGCGTGCACTGACGTCTGGTGGTGTGTGCCTGGTGGAAGCATGCACTGACGGCTGGTGGTGTTTGTGCCCGTTGAAAGCGTGCACTGACGGCTGGTGTTGTTTGTGCCCGCTGAAAGCGTGCACTGACAACTGATGGTGTCTGTGCCTGTTAAAGTGTGCACTGACTGTGTGGTAATGTGTGTGCTTGTGTGTTTGATTGTGTGTGTGTGTGATTGTGTGTGTGTGTGTGTGGTTGTGTGTGGTTGTGTGTGTGGTTGCGGTTGTGTGTGTGGGTGTGGTTGTGTGTGTGTGTGTGTGTGAGTGTGTGTAGTTGTGTGTGGTTGTGTGTGTGTGTGTCGTTGTGTGTGTGTGGTTGTGTGTGTTGTTGTTTGTGTGGTTGTGTATGTGTGTGTGGTTGTGTGTGTAGTTGTTTGTGTGGTTGTATGTGTGGGGTTGTGTGTGTGTGGTTGTATGTGTGGGGTTGTGTGTGTGTGGTTGTATGTGTGGTTGTGTGTGGTTGTGTGTGTGGTTGTGTGTGTGGTTGTGTGTGTGTGGTTGTGTGTGTGTGGTTGTGTGTGTGTGGTTGTATGTGTGGCTGTGTGTGTGGCTGTGTGTGTGGTTGTGTGTGTGGTTGGTTGTGGTTGTGTGTGTGGTTGTGGTTGTGTATGGTTGTGTGTGGTTGTGTCTGTGTGTGGTTGTGCGTGTGTGGGTGGGTGGGTGGTTGTGGGTGTGGTTGTGTGTTTGTGTGTGTGTGTGTGGGTGTGGTTGTGTGTGTGGTTGTAGGTGGTTGTTTGTGTTTGGTTGTGTGTTGTGGTTATATGTGTGGTTGTATGTGAGGTTGTGTGTGTGGTTGTGTGTGTTGTTGTGTGTGGTTGTGTGTGGTTGTGTGTTGTTGTGTGTGTGCTTGTGTGTGTGTGCTTGTGGTCTGAAGTCCGACATTTCTGTAAGGTTTGTAAGCATTTCCAGAAAAACTGTTTCCTATGCACACACAATATCAATACGTAAACAGTGTAATGTTGGTCTTAGTGTTGTCAGTACAATCATAAAAAATTGAATGTCCACTTTTTCTTAGATGAGCAATTCTTTCTTTTTTAATTGCTCAAACTATATCACGCCAGTCGACACGTGTTTCGTCAGAGTGCAGATCGCTCTGACTCTTCAGGGCTGGAATAAAAACAAAATATACATAATACTGAATATTTTGTCTTGAGCGACCAAACTATCATACAAACATTTACATGGTTGTGGCAACAATTTCAAGAAATACAGTGTGTTTATACACTTAGAGGCAAAAACAATATTCCAAAGCAAAAACGAGATTGAAGGCAGGTTTTAAAGGACTTAATACAACCTGGAAAACGGAAGCTTGCTAAACACATTGTTTTTTTGCTCATCGACGAGAACAAAAACCATTTCTATGTATTGTACATTACACTCGTGTAAGTGACATGCACATGCGATGCACAAGTGACATGCACATGCGATGGAATGGTGGAATGTGACCGTTGGTCACATGCCACCATTCCATCGCATGTGCATGTCACTTACACAAGTGTAATGTACAATACATAGAAATGGTTTTTGTTCTCGTCGATGAGCAAAAAAACAATGTGTTTAGCAAGCTTCCGTTTTCCAGGTTGTATTAAGTCCTTTAAAACCTGCCTTCAATCTCGTTTTTGCTTTGGAATATTGTTTTTGCCTCTAAGTGTATAAACACACTGTATTTCTTGAAATTGTTGCCACAACCATGTAAATTGTTTGTATGATAGTTTGGTCGCTCAAGACAAAATATTCAGTATTATGTATATTTTGTTTTTATTCCAGCCCTGAAGAGTCAGAGCGATCTGCACTCTGACGAAACACGTGTCGGCTGGCGTGATATAGTTTGAGCAATTAAAAAAGAAAGAATTGCTCATCTAAGAAGAAGTGGACATTCAATTTTTTATGATTGTACTGACAACACTAAGACCAACATTACACTGTTTACGTATTGATATTGTGTGTGCATAGGAAACTGTTTTTCTGAAATTTAAGTGTTGCGTTGCAACATTTCTTGAGGGGCTGAGAGGGTTTCCCCTTTCCTGTTGCACCACCACCTATAATTACTTAGCCAAACAGGCAGTCAGAAACATAGCGGAGCGCAAGTTTTCCCTGAGAATAATAACCCTGCATCTTTGTGAGTTTTTTGTAAGCATTTCCAGACAGATAAAAGGAGGTGCAACTGAATGAGGGAGTATGGCCTAATGAACAGAGCTGCCGAATTTGAAACTGTGACAGCATGTTTGACTCTCAGCTCCGCTCAACATCTTGTGATTCTGGGCAAACGGCGTAATCTCGCCATGTCTCAAAATAAAAAATGCTTTCATGTAGTCTGGGGCTTATGTAAAGCGCTCTAATGTCCTTAGTTTAGGACGTTGCACTGTATGAAAGCTACCTTAACAAGAGTTAGAGCTATTGGCGTTGTAAATGAGAGCGTAGGTTTGAGGGACAGAAACCTAGAAAAGCCACGGGAAATAAACTGTGCTTAGTATGTGTGAGCAGGCATTATAGAGAGGAAACCGGGAGTGGGAGGGATGAGAGGGGACTGTGGGATTGCGATATGAGAGGGGGTAGTGGTAGTGTGAGTGAGAGATGAGAGGGGCAGTGGGTGTCTGGGGGAGAGTTGACAGGGTTGTTGAAAGTGTAATGGAGAGATGCCTCGGACTGGAATTATTTGTTGTGAAATTGTGTGGTGAGAGGTTGTGTAGTGGAAATATGTAGCATGTTGTTTTTGTTTGGGGTGGATGTATGTAGTTTGGAGTGGAATAATGTGGGTTGGATTGGAATTGTTAGTTGTGGGATTGTGTGGAGTGGAATTGTGTGGTGTGGATTGGATTTGGAAGTGGAAGTGGAAATACGTGGTATGATGGATAGATAGGGGTGAGAGCTGTACAGAATAGATAGACAGGAAGCCAGAGAGGGATAGGTAGTTTGTCATGAAGTAGTGAATGAACTCCAGATAAAGGAGCAGAGAGAGTGTGTGAGACAGACAGAAATAAGGAGAGAGCAAGAGAAAGACACATAAAGAGGGAGTGCTTGTGTACACAGACGACACACAAAAAAGATAAGGAAAGCGTGGGATTGAGAGACGGAAACCTTGAAATGGCACGGGACAGAAACTGTACTTGAAGACCTGAAGTTAACCACATGAGAGAGGCAGGAAGAGTGTTTGAGAGAGGGAATGGTTGCTCTTCCCAAAGTAACCTTATTAACCTTAAAGTAAGGCAGGTGTTCAGAGAGGCTCCTGGGATGCACATAGTATGGCAATAGCAACATTTATTTTAAAACATATTCCTCTTAACATTAGATTTAACATGCAAAATAAAAGTGTAATGTACACTATAGCTTGAAGTGGATACCAACATATTTGTCAGCGTTAGCTTCCTATACCTATTTGTATACCACTCTAATTACTCCAAACAAGATATCGAGTTTGAGTTCTATTGGTTCAGCTGCACTACAATTCCTAGAATGCATTATGATGTTAAATAAAAATCCAGGATTAGAGTACGGTGTCCTTGGTGACATGGCCTGATCTGGAAACCTTACCTACAGCTCATGCTGTGACCTCACATCACTGAAAGGCCGCTGTAAATGTTCTATAAGAGCGGGAACTCCCAGCACTTTACACATGGTTTGATGCAATGCATAAGAGGCCATTTTGAACTACAAAACTGCATGGGAGTATTTATATTGATTCATTCTTTCGCTCCAACTCCTAACAGGATATTAATTTGAGCAAGTGCAGATGGAGTACGTTTTCACAGGCCTGCCGCCACTCAGACATAATTGCAAACACAACAGTGATGGACAGAATGTGGATCAATGTCACACATTCACCCCAGTCCAAAGATCTGGGCCCAAATCCATCGTTTTTCCACTCCACACCACCCTGGGTTAGACAATGGTGATATGCAAATCAGCGCTGACCCTGTGCCCCATGGGAACAGTCCAGTCCGAACTACAAAAGCCATGTCCTTCCCAGAACGGAAACAAGCATCCGAGGACCGGCCCGGTTTCGAGGTAACACCTCTCATCAGCCCGGCTAGCTTGATTCCAGTGGTGTGGAGTGCCTGGGACTCACGTCTGAGCATCCCCAGTACACTTAGAGCGGTAATTGCAAACACAACAGTGATGGACAGAATGTGGATCAATGTCACACATTCACCCCAGTCCAAAGATCTGGGCCCAAATCCATCGTTTTTCCACTCCACACCACCCTGGGTTAGACAATGGCGATATGTAAATCAGCGCTGACCCTGTGCCCCATGGGAACAGTCCAGTCCGAACTACAAAAGCCATGTCTGCCTGGTGGCCGATTAATATGTTTCCTCCATCCTGCTCTTCCCATGTCGCTAAAAATCTGGGGGTCAAGATGGACAAAGGATTAACACTGAAATCCCAGATCCTTGGGGTGGCGGGCACTTGCTTCGGCATCCTCAGGATGCTGCGGAGGTTCCTCCCCCTGTTGTCCGAGGAGCACAGGAAAGTGACAGTGCAGGCTCTGATTGGGTCCAGGTTGGATTACTCCAACATTCTTTACCTGGGCCTTCCAGAGTACTTGCTGCAGCGGCTTCAAGTGGTGCAGAACGCTGCCGCGAGAGCAATCTTTGGATTAAACAGGCGGGCCAGTGCATCTGGCCTGTTGATAACTCTGCACTGGCTTCCCATCCGGAAACGGATTGCCTTCAAGGCTTTGACTCTGGCCTACAAAGCTCTCCACATGGTGGGAGCTAAATACCTTCAAAAGAGACTGGTCTTTTATCAACCGACTAGGTCCTTGAGGTCAGAATCTCTGTTTTTGGCGGTCGTCCCGCGTGTGCAGAGAGCGCGCCTGGGAGGCCGCTCCTTTGGTTTGCTGGCACCACAGTTGTGGAATTCTTTGCCGCTTGCCCTCCGGGGAGCTTCTAGTCTCCTTGCTTTTAGAAAAGGTTTGAAAACCTGGTTGTTCACTCAGTAGCCGGTTTCCTGTTTGTACTTGTTCTGTATTTCTGTTCTTTCTTTTATCGGTGTTATGTTATTGTGTGGCAGCCTTCCTTCTCCAATAAAAGCGCCGGGACACTCTTTTTGAGTAGCCGTGCGCTATATAAAAGAATAAATAACATAACATAACATAACATAACATGTCCTTCCCAGAACGGAAACAAGCATCCGAGGACCGGCCCGGTTTCGAGGTAACACCTCTCATCAGCCCGGCTAGCTTGATTCCAGTGGTGTGGAGTGCCTGGGACTCACGTCTGAGCATCCCCAGTACACTTAGAGCGGTAATTGCAAACACAACAGTGATGGACAGAATGTGGATCAATGTCACACATTCACCCCAGTCCAAAGATCTGGGCCCAAATCCATCGTTTTTCCACTCCACACCACCCTGGGTTAGACAATGGCGATATGCAAATCAGCGCTTACCCTGTGCCCCATGGGAACAGTCCAGTCCGAACTACAAAAGCCATGTCCTTCCCAGAACGGAAACAAGCATCCGAGGACCGGCCCGGTTTCGAGGTAACACCTCTCATCAGCCCGGCTAGCTTGATTCCAGTGGTGTGGAGTGCCTGGGACTCACGTCTGAGCATCCCCAGTACACTTAGAGCGGTAATTGCAAACACAACAGTGATGGACAGAATGTGGATCAATGTCACACATTCACCCCAGTCCAAAGATCTGGGCCCAAATCCATCGTTTTTCCACTCCACACCACCCTGGGTTAGACAATGGCGATATGCAAATCAGCGCTGACCCTGTGCCCCATGGGAACAGTCCAGTCCAAACTACAAAAGCCATGTCCTTCCCAGAACGGAAACAAGCATCCGAGGACCGGCCCGGTTTCAAGGTAACACCTCTCATCAGCCCGGCTAGCTTGATTCCAGTGGTGTGGAGTGCCTGGGACTCACGTCTGAGCATCCCCAGTACACTTAGAGCGGTAATTGCAAACACAACAGTGATGGACAGAATGTGGATCAATGTCACACATTCACCCCAGTCCAAAGATCTGGGCCCAAATCCATCGTTTTTCCACTCCACACCACCCTGGGTTAGACAATGGCGATATGCAAATCAGCGCTGACCCTGTGCCCCATGGGAACAGTCCAGTCCGAACTACAAAAGCCATGTCCTTCCCAGAACGGAAACAAGCATCCGAGGACCGGCCCGGTTTCGAGGTAACACCTCTCATCAGCCCGGCTAGCTTGATTCCAGTGGTGTGGAGTGCCTGGGACTCACGTCTGAGCATCCCCAGTACACTTAGAGCGGTAATTGCAAACACAACAGTGATGGACAGAATGTGGATCAATGTCACACATTCACCCCAGTCCAAAGATCTGGGCCCAAATCCATCGTTTTTCCACTCCACACCACCCTGGGTTAGACAATGGCGATATGCAAATCAGCGCTGACCCTGTGCCCCATGGGAACAGTCCAGTCCGAACTACAAAAGCCATGTCCTTCCCAGAACGGAAACAAGCATCCGAGGACCGTCCCGGTTTCTAGGTAACACCTCTCATCAGCCCGGCTAGCTTGATTCCAGTGGTGTGGAGTGCCTGGGACTCACGTCTGAGCATCCCCAGTACACTTAGAGCGGTAATTGCAAACACAACAGTGATGGACAGAATGTGGATCAATGTCACACATTCACCCCAGTCCAAAGATCTGGGCCCAAATCCATCGTTTTTCCACTCCACACCACCCTGGGTTAGACAATGGCGATATGCAAATCAGCGCTGACCCTGTGCCCCATGGGAACAGTCCAGTCCGAACTACAAAAGCCATGTCCTTCCCAGAACGGAAACAAGCATCCGAGGACCGGCCCGGTTTCGAGGTAACACCTCTCATCAGCCCAGCTAGCTTGATTCCAGTGGTGTGGAGTGCCTGGGACTCACGTCTGAGCATCCCCAGTACACTTAGAGCGGTAATTGCAAACACAACAGTGATGGACAGAATGTGGATCAATGTCACACATTCACCCCAGTCCAAAGATCTGGGCCCAAATCCATCGTTTTTCCACTCCACACCACCCTGGGTTAGACAATGGCGATATGCAAATCAGCGCTGACCCTGTGCCCCATGGGAAGAGTCCAGTCCGAACTACAAAAGCCATGTCCTTCCCAGAACGGAAACAAGCATCCGAGGACCGGCCCGGTTTCGAGGTAACACCTCTCATCAGCCCGGCTAGCTTGATTCCAGTGGTGTGGAGTGCCTGGGACTCACGTCTGAGCATCCCCAGTACACTTAGAGCGGTAATTGCAAACACAACAGTGATGGACAGAATGTGGATCAATGTCACACATTCACCCCAGTCCAAAGATCTGGGCCCAAATCCATCATTTTTCCACTCCACACCACCCTGGGTTAGACAATGGCGATATGCAAATCAGCGCTGACCCTGTGCCCCATGGGAACAGTCCAGTCCGAACTACAAAAGCCATGTCCTTCCCAGAACGGAAACAAGCATCCGAGGACCGGCCCGGTTTCGAGGTAACACCTCTCATCAGCCCGGCTAGCTTGATTCCAGTGGTGTGGAGTGCCTGGGACCCACGTCTGAGCATCCCCAGTACACTTAGAGCGGTAATTGCAAACACAACAGTGATGGACAGAATGTGGATCAATGTCACACATTCACCCCAGTCCAAAGATCTGGGCCCAAATCCATCGTTTTTCCACTCCACACCACCCTGGGTTAGACAATGGCGATATGCAAATCAGCGCTGACCCTGTGCCCCATGGGAACAGTCCAGTCCGAACTACAAAAGCCATGTCCTTCCCAGAACGGAAACAAGCATCCGAGGACCGGCCCGGTTTCGAGGTAACACCTCTCATCAGCCCGGCTAGCTTGATTCCAGTGGTGTGGAGTGCCTGGGACTCACGTCTGAGCATCCCCAGTACACTTAGAGCGGTAATTGCAAACACAACAGTGATGGACAGAATGTGGATCAATGTCACACATTCACCCCAGTCCAAAGATCTGGGCCCAAATCCATCGTTTTTCCACTCCACACCACCCTGGGTTAGACAATGGCGATATGCAAATCAGCGCTGACCCTGTGCCCCATGGGAACAGTCCAGTCCGAACTACAAAAGCCATGTCCTTCCCAGAACGGAAACAAGCATCCGAGGACCGGCCCGGTTTCGAGGTAACACCTCTCATCAGCCCGGCTAGCTTGATTCCAGTGGTGTGGAGTGCCTGGGACTCACGTCTGAGCATCCCCAGTACACTTAGAGCGGTAATTGCAAACACAACAGTGATGGACAGAATGTGGATCAATGTCACACATTCACCCCAGTCCAAAGATCTGGGCCCAAATCCATCGTTTTTCCACTCCACACCACCCTGGGTTAGACAATGGCGATATGCAAATCAGCGCTGACCCTGTGCCCCATGGGAACAGTCCAGTCCAAACTACAAAAGCCATGTCCTTCCCAGAACGGAAACAAGCATCCGAGGACCGGCCCGGTTTCGAGGTAACACCTCTCATCAGCCCGGCTAGCTTGATTCCAGTGGTGTGGAGTGCCTGGGACTCACGTCTGAGCATCCCCAGTACACTTAGAGCAGTAATTGCAAACACAACAGTGATGGACAGAATGTGGATCAATGTCACACATTCACCCCAGTCCAAAGATCTGGGCCCAAATCCATCGTTTTTCCACTCCACACCACCCTGGGTTAGACAATGGCGATATGCAAATCAGCGCTGACCCTGTGCCCCATGGGAACAGTCCAGTCCGAACTACAAAAGCCATGTCCTTCCCAGAACGGAAACAAGCACCCGAGGACCGGCCCGGTTTCGAGGTAACACCTCTCATCAGCCCGGCTAGCTTGATTCCAGTGGTGTGGAGTGCCTGGGACTCACGTCTGAGCATCCCCAGTACACTTAGAGCGGTAATTGCAAACACAACAGTGATGGACAGAATGTGGATCAATGTCACACATTCACCCCAGTCCAAAGATCTGGGCCCAAATCCATCGTTTTTCCACTCCACACCACCCTGGGTTAGACAATGGCGATATGCAAATCAGCGCTTACCCTGTGCCCCATGGGAACAGTCCAGTCCGAACTACAAAAGCCATGTCCTTCCCAGAACGGAAACAAGCATCCGAGGACCGGCCCGGTTTCGAGGTAACACCTCTCATCAGCCCGGCTAGCTTGATTCCAGTGGTGTGGAGTGCCTGGGACTCACGTCTGAGCATCCCCAGTACACTTAGAGCGGTAATTGCAAACACAACAGTGATGGACAGAATGTGGATCAATGTCACACATTCACCCCAGTCCAAAGATCTGGGCCCAAATCCATCGTTTTTCCACTCCACACCACCCTGGGTTAGACAATGGCGATATGCAAATCAGCGCTGACCCTGTGCCCCATGGGAACAGTCCAGTCCGAACTACAAAAGCCATGTCCTTCCCAGAACGGAAACAAGCATCCGAGGACCGGCCCGGTTTCGAGGTAACACCTCTCATCAGCCCGGCTAGCTTGATTCCAGTGGTGTGGAGTGCCTGGGACTCACGTCTGAGCATCCCCAGTACACTTAGAGCGGTAATTGCAATCACAACAGTGATGGACAGAATGTGGATCAATGTCACACATTCACCCCAGTCCAAAGATCTGGGCCCAAATCCATCGTTTTTCCACTCCACACCACCCTGGGTTAGACAATGGCGATATGCAAATCAGCGCTGACCCTGTGCCCCATGGGAACAGTCCAGTCCGAACTACAAAAGCCATGTCCTTCCCAGAACGGAAACAAGCATCCGAGGACCGGCCCGGTTTCGAGGTAACACCTCTCATCAGCCCGGCTAGCTTGATTCCAGTGGTGTGGAGTGCCTGGGACTCACGTCTGAGCATCCCCAGTACACTTAGAGCGGTAATTGCAAACACAACAGTGATGGACAGAATGTGGATCAATGTCACACATTCACCCCAGTCCAAAGATCTGGGCCCAAATCCATCGTTTTTCCACTCCACACCACCCTGGGTTAGACAATGGCGATATGCAAATCAGCGCTGACCCTGTGCCCCATGGGAACAGTCCAGTCCGAACTACAAAAGCCATGTCCTTCCCAGAACGGAAACAAGCATCCGAGGACCGTCCCGGTTTCTAGGTAACACCTCTCATCAGCCCGGCTAGCTTGATTCCAGTGGTGTGGAGTGCCTGGGACTCACGTCTGAGCATCCCCAGTACACTTAGAGCGGTAATTGCAAACACAACAGTGATGGATAGAATGTGGATCAATGTCACACATTCACCCCAGTCCAAAGATCTGGGCCCAAATCCATCGTTTTTCCACTCCACACCACCCTGGGTTAGACAATGGCGATATGCAAATCAGCGCTGACCCTGTGCCCCATGGGAACAGTCCAGTCCGAACTACAAAAGCCATGTCCTTCCCAGAACGGAAACAAGCATCCGAGGACCGGCCCGGTTTCGAGGTAACACCTCTCATCAGCCCGGCTAGCTTGATTCCAGTGGTGTGGAGTGCCTGGGACTCACGTCTGAGCATCCCCAGTACACTTAGAGCGGTAATTGCAAACACAACAGTGATGGACAGAATGTGGATCAATGTCACACATTCACCCCAGTCCAAAGATCTGGGCCCAAATCCATCGTTTTTCCACTCCACACCACCCTGGGTTAGACAATGGCGATATGCAAATCAGCGCTGACCCTGTGCCCCATGGGAAGAGTCCAGTCCGAACTACAAAAGCCATGTCCTTCCCAGAACGGAAACAAGCATCCGAGGACCGGCCCGGTTTCGAGGTAACACCTCTCATCAGCCCGGCTAGCTTGATTCCAGTGGTGTGGAGTGCCTGGGACTCACGTCTGAGCATTCCCAGTACACTTAGAGTGGTAATTGCAAACACAACAGTGATGGACAGAATGTGGATCAATGTCACACATTCACCCCAGTCCAAAGATCTGGGCCCAAATCCATCATTTTTCCACTCCACACCACCCTGGGTTAGACAATGGCGATATGCAAATCAGCGCTGACCCTGTGCCCCATGGGAACAGTCCAGTCCGAACTACAAAAGCCATGTCCTTCCCAGAACGGAAACAAGCATCCGAGGACCGGCCCGGTTTCGAGGTAACACCTCTCATCAGCCCGGCTCACTTGATTCCAGTGGTGTGGAGTGCCTGGGACTCACGTCTGAGCATCCCCAGTACACTTAGAGCGGTAATTGCAAACACAACAGTGATGGACAGAATGTGGATCAATGTCACACATTCACCCCAGTCCAAAGATCTGGGCCCAAATCCATCGTTTTTCCACTCCACACCACCCTGGGTTAGACAATGGCGATATGCAAATCAGCGCTGACCCTGTGCCCCATGGGAACAGTCCAGTCCGAACTACAAAAGCCATGTCCTTCCCAGAACGGAAACAAGCATCCGAGGACCGGCCCGGTTTCGAGGTAACACCTCTCATCAGCCCGGCTAGCTTGATTCCAGTGGTGTGGAGTGCCTGGGACTCACGTCTGAGCATCCCCAGTACACTTAGAGCGGTAATTGCAAACACAACAGTGATGGACAGAATGTGGATCAATGTCACACATTCACCCCAGTCCAAAGATCTGGGCCCAAATCCATCGTTTTTCCACTCCACACCACCCTGGGTTAGACAATGGCGATATGCAAATCAGCGCTGACCCTGTGCCCCATGGGAACAGTCCAGTCCGAACTACAAAAGCCATGTCCTTCCCAGAACGGAAACAAGCATCCGAGGACCGGCCCGGTTTCGAGGTAACACCTCTCATCAGCCCGGCTAGCTTGATTCCAGTGGTGTGGAGTGCCTGGGACTCACGTCTGAGCATCCCCAGTACACTTAGAGCGGTAATTGCAAACACAACAGTGATGGACAGAATGTGGATCAATGTCACACATTCACCCCAGTCCAAAGATCTGGGCCCAAATCCATCGTTTTTCCACTCCACACCACCCTGGGTTAGACAATGGCGATATGCAAATCAGCGCTGACCCTGTGCCCCATGGGAACAGTCCAGTCCGAACTACAAAAGCCATGTCCTTCCCAGAACGGAAACAAGCATCCGAGGACCGGCCCGGTTTCGAGGTAACACCTCTCATCAGCCCGGCTAGCTTGATTCCAGTGGTGTGGAGTGCCTGGGACTCACGTCTGAGCATCCCCAGTACACTTAGAGCGGTAATTGCAAACACAACAGTGATGGACAGAATGTGGATCAATGTCACACATTCACCCCAGTCCAAAGATCTGGGCCCAAATCCATTGTTTTTCCACTCCACACCACCCTGGGTTAGACAATGGCGATATGCAAATCAGCGCTGACCCTGTGCCCCATGGGAACAGTCCAGTCCGAACTACAAAAGCCATGTCCTTCCCAGAACGGAAACAAGCATCCGAGGACCGGCCCGGTTTCGAGGTAACACCTCTCATCAGCCCGGCTAGCTTGATTCCAGTGGTGTGGAGTGCCTGGGACTCACGTCTGAGCATCCCCAGTACACTTAGAGCGGTAATTGCAAACACAACAGTGATGGACAGAATGTGGATCAATGTCACACATTCACCCCAGTCCAAAGATCTGGGCCCAAATCCATCGTTTTTCCACTCCACACCACCCTGGGTTAGACAATGGTGTTATGCAAATCAGCGCTGACCCTGTGCCCCATGGGAACAGTCCAGTCCGAACTACAAAAGCCATGTCCTTCCCAGAACGGAAACAAGCATCCGAGGACCGGCCCGGTTTCGAGGTAACACCTCTCATCAGCCCGGCTAGCTTGATTCCAGTGGTGTGGAGTGCCTGGGACTCACGTCTGAGCATCCCCAGTACACTTAGAGCGGTAATTGCAAACACAACAGTGATGGACAGAATGTGGATCAATGTCACACATTCACCCCAGTCCAAAGATCTGGGCCCAAATCCATCGTTTTTCCACTCCACACCACCCTGGGTTAGACAATGGCGATATGCAAATCAGCGCTGACCCTGTGCCCCATGGGAACAGTCCAGTCCGAACTACAAAAGCCATGTCCTTCCCAGAACGGAAACGAGCATCCGAGGACCGGCCCGGTTTCGAGGTAACACCTCTCATCAGCCCGGCTAGCTTGATTCCAGTGGTGTGGAGTGCCTGGGACTCACGTCTGAGCATCCCCAGTACACTTAGAGCGGTAATTGCAAACACAACAGTGATGGACAGAATGTGGATCAATGTCACACATTCACCCCAGTCCAAAGATCTGGGCCCAAATCCATCGTTTTTCCACTCCACACCACCCTGGGTTAGACAATGGCGATATGCAAATCAGCGCTGACCCTGTGCCCCATGGGAACAGTCCAGTCCGAACTACAAAAGCCATGTCCTTCCCAGAACGGAAACAAGCATCCGAGGACCGGCCCGGTTTCGAGGTAACACCTCTCATCAGCCCGGCTAGCTTGATTCCAGTGGTGTGGAGTGCCTGGGACTCACGTCTGAGCATCCCCAGTACACTTAGAGCGGTAATTGCAAACACAACAGTGATGGACAGAATGTGGATCAATGTCACACATTCACCCCAGTCCAAAGATCTGGGCCCAAATCCATCGTTTTTCCACTCCACACCACCCTGGGTTAGACAATGGTGATATGCAAATCAGCGCTGACCCTGTGCCCCATGGGAACAGTCCAGTCCGAACTACAAAAGCCATGTCCTTCCCAGAACGGAAACAAGCATCCGAGGACCGGCCCGGTTTCGAGGTAACACCTCTCATCAGCCCGGCTAGCTTGATTCCAGTGGTGTGGAGTGCCTGGGACTCACGTCTGAGCATCCCCAGTACACTTAGAGCGGTAATTGCAAACACAACAGTGATGGACAGAATGTGGATCAATGTCACACATTCACCCCAGTCCAAAGATCTGGGCCCAAATCCATCGTTTTTCCACTCCACACCACCCTGGGTTAGACAATGGCGATATGCAAATCAGCGCTGACCCTGTGCCCCATGGGAACAGTCCAGTCCGAACTACAAAAGCCATGTCCTTCCCAGAACGGAAACGAGCATCCGAGGACCGGCCCGGTTTCGAGGTAACACCTCTCATCAGCCCGGCTAGCTTGATTCCAGTGGTGTGGAGTGCCTGGGACTCACGTCTGAGCATCCCCAGTACACTTAGAGCGGTAATTGCAAACACAACAGTGATGGACAGAATGTGGATCAATGTCACACATTCACCCCAGTCCAAAGATCTGGGCCCAAATCCATCGTTTTTCCACTCCACACCACCCTGGGTTAGACAATGGCGATATGCAAATCAGCGCTGACCCTGTGCCCCATGGGAACAGTCCAGTCCGAACTACAAAAGCCATGTCCTTCCCAGAACGGAAACAAGCATCCGAGGACCGGCCCGGTTTCGAGGTAACACCTCTCATCAGCCCGGCTAGCTTGATTCCAGTGGTGTGGAGTGCCTGGGACTCACGTCTGAGCATCCCCAGTACACTTAGAGCGGTAATTGCAAACACAACAGTGATGGACAGAATGTGGATCAATGTCACACATTCACCCCAGTCCAAAGATCTGGGCCCAAATCCATCGTTTTTCCACTCCACACCACCCTGGGTTAGACAATGGCGATATGCAAATCAGCGCTGACCCTGTGCCCCATGGGAACAGTCCAGTCCGAACTATAAAAGCCATGTCCTTCCCAGAACGGAAACAAGCATCCGAGGACCGGCCCGGTTTTGAGGTAACACCTCTCATCAGCCCGGCTAGCTTGATTCCAGTGGTGTGGAGTGCCTGGGACTCACGTCTGAGCATCCCCAGTACACTTAGAGCGGTAATTGCAAACACAACAGTGATGGACAGAATGTGGATCAATGTCACACATTCACCCCAGTCCAAAGATCTGGGCCCAAATCCATCGTTTTTCCACTCCACACCACCCTGGGTTAGACAATGGCGATATGCAAATCAGCGCTGACCCTGTGCCCCATGGGAACAGTCCAGTCCGAACTACAAAAGCCATGTCCTTCCCAGAACGGAAACAAGCATCCGAGGACCGGCCCGGTTTCGAGGTAACACCTCTCATCAGCCCGGCTAGCTTGATTCCAGTGGTGTGGAGTGCCTGGAACTCACGTCTGAGCATCCCCAGTACACTTAGAGCGGTAATTGCAAACACAACAGTGATGGACAGAATGTGGATCAATGTCACACATTCACCCCAGTCCAAAGATCTGGGCCCAAATCCATCGTTTTTCCACTCCACACCACCCTGGGTTAGACAATGGCGATATGCAAATCAGCGCTGACCCTGTGCCCCATGGGAACAGTCCAGTCCGAACTACAAAAGCCATGTCCTTCCCAGAACGGACACAAGCATCCGAGGACCGGCCCGGTTTCGAGGTAACACCTCTCATCAGCCCGGCTAGCTTGATTCCAGTGGTGTGGAGTGCCTGGGACTCACGTCTGAGCATCCCCAGTACACTTAGAGCGGTAATTGCAAACACAACAGTGATGGACAGAATGTGGATCAATGTCACACATTCACCCCAGTCGAAAGATCTGGGCCCAAATCCATCGTTTTTCCACTCCACACCAGCCTGGGTTAGACAATGGCGATATGCAAATCAGCGCTGACCCTGTGCCCCATGGGAACAGTCCAGTCCGAACTACAAAAGCCATGTCCTTCCCAGAACGGAAACAAGCATCCGAGGACCGGCCCGGTTTCGAGGTAACACCTCTCATCAGCCCGGCTAGCTTGATTCCAGTGGTGTGGAGTGCCTGGGACTCACGTCTGAGCATCCCCAGTACACTTAGAGCGGTAATTGCAAACACAACAGTGATGGACAGAATGTGGATCAATGTCACACATTCACCCCAGTCCAAAGATCTGGGCCCAAATCCATCGTTTTTCCACTCCACACCACCCTGGGTTAGACAATGGCGATATGCAAATCAGCGCTGACCCTGTGCCCCATGGGAACAGTCCAGTCCGAACTACAAAAGCCATGTCCTTCCCAGAACGGAAACAAGCATCCGAGGACCGGCCCGGTTTCGAGGTAACACCTCTCATCAGCCCGGCTAGCTTGATTCCAGTGGTGTGGAGTGCCTGGGACTCACGTCTGAGCATCCCCAGTACACTTAGAGCGGTAATTGCAAACACAACAGTGATGGACAGAATGTGGATCAATGTCACACATTCACCCCAGTCCAAAGATCTGGGCCCAAATCCATCGTTTTTCCACTCCACACCACCCTGGGTTAGACAATGGCGATATGCAAATCAGCGCTGACCCTGTGCCCCATGGGAGCAGTCCAGTCCGAACTACAAAAGCCATGTCCTTCCCAGAACGGAAACAAGCATCCGAGGACCGGCCCGTTTTCGAGGTAACACCTCTCATCAGCCCGGCTAGCTTGATTCCATCGCCATTGTCTAACCCAGGGTGGTGTGGAGTGGAAAAACGATGGATTTGGGCCCAGATCTTTGGACTGGGGTGAATGTGTGACATTGATCCACATTCTGTCCATCATTGTTGTGTTTGCAGTTACTGCTCTAATTGTACTGTGGATGCTCAGACGTGAGTCCCAGGCACTCCACACCACTGGAATCAAGCTAGCCGGGCTGAAGAGAGGTGTTACCTTGAAACCGGGCCGGTCCTCGGATGCTTGTTTCCGTTCTGGGAAGGACATGGCTTTTGTAGTTCGGACTGGACTGTTCCCATGGGGCACAGGGTCAGCGCTGATTTGCATATCGCCATTGTCTAACCCAGGGTGGTGTGGAGTGGAAAAACGATGGATTTGGGCCCAGATCTTTGGACTGGGGTGAATGTGTGACATTGATCCACATTCTGTCCATCATTGTTGTGTTTGCAGTTACTGCTCTAATTGTACTGGGGATGCTCAGACGTGAGTCCCAGGCACTCCACACCACTGGAATCAAGCTAGCCGGGCTGAAGAGAGGTGTTACCTTGAAACCGGGCCGGTCCTCGGATGCTTGTTTCCGTTCTGGGAAGGACATGGCTTTTGTAGTTCGGACTGGACTGTTCCCATGGGGCACAGGGTCAGCGCTGATTTGCATATCGCCATTGTCTAACCCAGGGTGGTGTGGAGTGGAAAAACGATGGATTTGGGCCCAGATCTTTGGACTGGGGTGAATGTGTGACATTGATCCACATTCTGTCCATCATTGTTGTGTTTGCAGTTACTGCTCTAATTGTACTGGGGATGCTCAGACGTGAGTCCCAGGCACTCCACACCACTGGAATCAAGCTAGCCGGGCTGAAGAGAGGTGTTACCTTGAAACCGGGCCGGTCCTCGGATGCTTGTTTCCGTTCTGGGAAGGACATGGCTTTTGTAGTTCGGACTGGACTGTTCCCATGGGGCACAGGGTCAGCGCTGATTTGCATATCGCCATTGTCTAACCCAGGGTGGTGTGGAGTGGAAAAACGATGGATTTGGGCCCAGATCTTTGGACTGGGGTGAATGTGTGACATTGATCCACATTCTGTCCATCATTGTTGTGTTTGCAGTTACTGCTCTAATTGTACTGGGGATGCTCAGACGTGAGTCCCAGGCACTCCACACCACTGGAATCAAGCTAGCCGGGCTGAAGAGAGGTGTTACCTTGAAACCGGGCCGGTCCTCGGATGCTTGTTTCCGTTCTGGGAAGGACATGGCTTTTGTAGTTCGGACTGGACTGTTCCCATGGGGCACAGGGTCAGCGCTGATTTGCATATCGCCATTGTCTAACCCAGGGTGGTGTGGAGTGTAAAAACGATGGATTTGGGCCCAGATCTTTGGACTGGGGTGAATGTGTGACATTGATCCACATTCTGTCCATCATTATTGTGTTTGCAGTTACTGCTCTAATTGTACTGGGGATGCTCAGACGTGAGTCCCAGGCACTCCACACCACTGGAATCAAGCTAGCCGGGCTGAAGAGAGGTGTTACCTTGAAACCGGGCCGGTCCTCGGATGCTTGTTTCCGTTCTGGGAAGGACATGGCTTTTGTAGTTCGGACTGGACTGTTCCCATGGGGCACAGGGTCAGCGCTGATTTGCATATCGCCATTGTCTAACCCAGGGTGGTGTGGAGTGGAAAAACGATGGATTTGGGCCCAGATCTTTGGACTGGGGTGAATGTGTGACATTGATCCACATTCTGTCCATCATTGTTGTGTTTGCAGTTGCCACTCAGACATAAACACCTCTCCGGCAGCACTGTTACTGTGAAGCCTTTGAAACGTATCAGATGTCTGAGTCCACCGAAGACTGCAGAGAATATAGCAGGGTTTCAGGCAGCCATTAAAGGTTCCAAAACTATGGATTGCCAGTAGTTTCTTAAATTAACAGCGGTAAACACACAGCGTTGCTTTCTGTGTGCACCCTATGTATTGGTGTGTTACTGTCTCTGTGAGGCATGTCAGCGTGTATCGGGATTATAAAAATCCCAAATCTATAGGCACTGTAAGCGTTAGTTTTAAAGAGGGAATAACTCCAACCGCACACTGTATTCATGAAGAACAGAATGGCAATTTATCCTGTAGTGTAGCTCCTATTTTCCCAATAGGCTCTGCGCATTGGAATAATACCTACAGCAGTAAAGGCCTAGGCCAGACGTTAACTAGGTCTACTACTGTCGATACTAGACTTAAGTTTTGGGTTTGCCAGCGTAGCTCAGAGTTCGCTAGAAACTTTCTCGAATGTTCAAGGAGGAATTAACTTCCCTGATTAGACAAGAAGGGATTTAGTTTCTGACAACCATAGAACATGACAACTTTGTTCTCCCCTAATCAAGAGTCAATCTCGAGAGTCGTGTGAGCACAAGGCAATTATTTTACTCAGTCAGTACGTGCATTCTTAGTCTCATCAGATTGTAGAGAAAAGGAAGAGACGGGCGTGTTCAATAAAAAGGTGTTATTTATTGATCAGTCTCTTTTCTCGTACAAGAGAAATGGATCGATATTATTGCAATACTTATAGTTAAGTAAAGTGCATACATTAAAAGCAATAGTATGAAGTAATACTGTAAAAACATTGATATGGTTTCTAAGCCATATGATGTTTTAAAATGAATAAAATATATTACATACACATATACATTTGACTAAACGTACTCAACTGGTGTTTCTAAATACGCCTACCCCGTGTACCTGACCTAAGTCTAATGCGTGGGCGGGAATAGAAAGTTACAGTTTAAGTTAAGTTTGTTTTTGCCAAGTGAATAACTAAAGAATTCTCTGTGAGGGGTTATTCAGTTCTGTACCTGGAAGTTAGGATGAATGAGGAATGGTATCTCTTTCTCTGCTCTCGATATTCCAGGCTGCCTGCAAGGGCTGCCCAGAAGCGCCGGTGCTGGGTCTCTCGGCTTGAGATAGCAGCGCGTCTCTCAGCGCGTCAGGAAGGCGGGGCTGCTGCCAGCGGGGTCTGCTCCTGCTCTCTGCTTCGGCAAGTATGGCTGCTCCGTCTCATCACCACGCGTGTGTTTGCATAGGGCAAGATCGGCAATATTTATACCTTAAAGGTGCCGAGATTGACGTAAGGATGGACATAGATACGTCAATAAAGATGTCATACGACTTGCTCGTTAGCACATTCTTTACTAAAGTTCTCTGTGAAATCAAAACAATGGCCGCACGGATTTTCCAGGTTGTCATAGGTTTGATTTGTTATGAGAACGTCGTATGCCTTATCAGGGGCTGGAGGAATGTCGCTTGTCTAATTAGATCTCAAGCGTTATGACCTAATCAGATAACACGTTCCTGTGCCGTAGTGTGACTGCGTCAGATAACGGTATCTGCATCATGGGGGCTGTTCTTGCCTCATGGGCTGACTGTTAGTTAACTTGATAGTTAGTTTAACCAGAATAGGGTCAGGAATAGGGGGATCGATTCAGAACCTATAGGAATACATGACACCCACTCCACGCTAACTATGGTCATATTTACTAATCTATGCATAGTATAACATAGTACAACATACTACAGAGTATAGTGTATACCTTACCACCCCAAAATACAAAATGCATTTTGAAATTTTCAAATATACTGAAAAATCGCAGTCATATATATTGTATGCACTTAAGCTATGAATTAACGCTAAAGTAAACACGCATTTGTAGACATTATTGCTTATTTGGTATATGAGAAATACACATGAAATGGCTCTTAATATGGCTATACAGAAAGGAAGTCCGAGACCATTTCATCACATAATAAAATATTTGTGAACATACCAGCGGGCAACTAAAGTTTATAAAGTGTCTAAAAATAGAAATCTTAGTTCTCTAGGAATAGTTTCTTACTTTAAGCAGAAGATAAGTGTCCCGAAAATTTTGTGAAAAATAATTTGGGGCTGCTAAAAAATTGTTGTCCGTGAACTGGTGGGAAGAATTGTTCATGTGACTTTATTTTTAAAGTTGAAGGCCGAATTCAGGGAACGCCGTGTGCGAGCTTGCTCAAAAAGTCTCTATTTCTGTTCTGGAGAGAACATCATATCATTAAGGCTTTCGAAAAAACTGTCAACAGCTTCATGGGAAAGTTCCACTAAGTCGGAAATAGGGGTAACCATGCATTCGTGCGCATGATTGTCTGCATTGACATTCTGATTCGCATTGCTGACAGAAGGTCGTACCTGTTCGATGCTGCTTTCATCTTGAACTTCACTACTCTTCAATCGTAGTGGTGAAGATTCCAGGAATGCCGTCATCAGGATTGGTAGCCTTTGAGGGCAGCACAAAGCGTGAACCTTGGTAGGAACCAACAATGTATCTGCATCCACTGGCGCATCCGATTGTAGCGTCAGACAGGTGTCTAACACGCATTCTTCTCCGCATAGCAGACACCTTAGTACAGGTAAAACACACCTTTGCCACATTGGCCGAAATGATAGAAACCAAGTCATATTCAGGTCTCTAAGCCGGGAGAGTCCCAGGATTTTTGATATCCGGTCCCGGTATCCAATGGCTAGGATCGTATCTTCCATTGTCGCAAGAGTCTGATCTGTGACATGGGTTGCCATAACGAAAAATAAGGACTAAGAATAGGATTCCTGCAATTAGTCCCAGGATCAGGGGAAGTCCGCCAAAAATCGAATGGACGAAATCTGGAAAAATACCCAGTATGGCTTTGAATGGTGTTAATGCCATCGAAAATACTGTCTTAAATACCTTTGAGACCCCTGTGGTATCAGAAATATTTAAGATTTCGGTCAGGATTTCCGCGAAATGTACGGGGGAATTAGTTGATAATAATGTATGTATCTATGCAGTCGTCCTTGCGACTTGTAGATCATACGTTTCTTTTGATGACGTGAGCCTTGTAGGCGTCTGAAGAAGCACTGTTTTCATTCTGCTTAAAGTATCTATTCGAATAGAAGTAATTTTCAAATTGGGCCATGCCCTTGCCTCCCTGTCTGGAAAGGAGCTGGGGAACAAAGAACGTCCACAGCACTTGACCTTCGCCGTCGTAGTGACTAGATAAGGAGTCCCGGGCATAAGACTACAACATCTGCGGTCTACAATAAGAATGTAACTCCCATTATAGAGTCTTTGAAAGAATGGTTCTATTTCAGTTGCAGGTGCGCCTTGCTGGTGACATGAAAGGTTGTATGAATTCCCTTCACAGGCTCCATGCAAACTAATTCCGTTACACAGAAGCGTGCCGCTTAGTGACATAGCACAATTGTTGCCACTAAGAAACACTTTCTGTCCTTTATTACTGACACATGCATGTGAATAGGGCAGGTTCCAAGTTGTTTTAAGGTACCCCTTCCCCAATTTCTCGTACATGCCAGCCTGTATATATTTTTGGCAGTATTGAAACCTGAAGGTTGAGATTGGAATATTTATGATTCCGTGGATTATCCATTCACTGACAGGTCGTTCTGACATTGTCATTGGTAATCTTTCTAGTTTTTCAATGCTCAAGATGGTATAATCAGCACCCTTTTGCGCCATACCGATTTGTCTATCAGTAAGGTTAAAGATTTGGAATAGTGACGTTGTGTTGATTAAACGCCAAGGCACATAGCCTGAACGCAGATTTTGTAACGTCCAGCCAAGCTGTACAATAGAACGCAATTGTGACTGACCATGTTGTAATAACAGTAAGTCTTGCGATAATATATCGATTGCTGAAGACACAATGCTGTCCAATGAAAAAATTCTGGAGGACAGAGTCATTAACCCATTGTCCACTACAGAAAGTGATTTTTCCAAATTAATACGGTCAATTTCCCGTATTCTCTCTGTTGTCTCAATTTGAGTAACCTTCCAGGCCTCATTGTATGCTGCATATACAGAGGCTGCTATGAAACGCTTTTGACGCTGTTTGCGTGGTCCCAATATGAAATCACGCAAGTCAGCACCATCAGTAAGTAAAGTTAGGTGTTGCTTAATTTCAGGCAGTGTGGAAGTTTGTAGCCATTGAAGGCATAATTTGCCCACACTGTAGGTTGTTATTATCCCTGGGTGATGTCTTTGGGGATATCTAGGGTCTGGCCTGGTCATTTTGAAACCCTGTGTTTTATTCAGGAATCTATCTTGACAGTTATTTGTATCTGTGGGCCAGATCAACCATTGTTTCCAATCAGGATGTGTTCTGTTTTGGTTTAATATATGGTTTACGTCTATCTCTTCATCTGTATCAGAGTTATTGCTAAACATTATTGGCTTTGGAATAGACGGTTTATTTAAATCTTTGATTTTGGCTAAGCCAAGACAGGTGGTTTGTTGAACAGTGTCATTTAAAAATATCATTTGTTCTGGGATCATGCAAGCTCTAAACAAAGCTTCTAAACCCTGTACTTGCCATTCTTTTGTACCCCAAACACTTTTCAAATCAACATTTTTGTCCCAATAATCAAATCCAAAAGTATTCATTTTTTCGAAGAATGAATCTGAATATATCAATTTTGTGTTGGTTATCATGGTTTTCATCCCTGTCTTGTTTGACATTTTAAAATAAAATGTTTCAGCATTACTTGTGTTAAAACCTGAAAAATATGAATATTTGTCATAAACGGTTCTTGAGCTCCCTTTTGGAGGTGTAGCACAATGTTCCCATTGATTATAATTTAAAACATTTCTAGGTTGTGCAGATTTATGCAAAAAATGGTTACCATAGTGGTTATAGCAATACATACTGTCATAATTTATAGAACCTTGCAAATAATCATGTTTTGTAAATTTAGCAGACATTACTAAGTCAGACATCATGTTATTAATGCTTTCGAAGTCCCAATCATCAGCAAATGAGTTTGGTTTTGCAAAGTCACTCAAGGAGATCTTGATTTGGTGTGGATATTTCAGGATCTCGACCGGACCATAAATTTCATAGTCAGTGTTGTCCCAGGCTACCCCACCAGGTATCGGATTGGCTGTGAAGTTGGCTGAAGAAAGTTCTCTTTTCTCGACGTGTGAAGATGTGTGTGGTTTGAGGACCAAGTTGATGTTCTGACTTGCTGTGTCCATTTTAGCATATTTTCCCTCAATGAAGCGTCCCAAAGTAAATACCATGATGAGCCAAAGTATGAGGATAAATGCACCAAAACCCACCCAAAATTCAATCCATGGAGAAATCAGATATGTTTCTTTCAGTTGTTTCAAAAGTTCCTTAGCTTTGTCTTTAAAGGATTTTGTTGATGGCTGTGTCTTTGATTCACTGAAGCCTTCAGAGGAATCATCGAAGTTGATGAAGTACCCGGATGCCGTTCTTTCAATTGTTCCAATTGCTTCAGGATTTTTGTTTCTTGCATTTTCGCTTGGTACTTCATTGTAGATTGGTGTGTCTCTGCTAAATGTTTTTATTTGGGTTTTCAGAGGTCTGAGTTCTATTGCATTGTTGCATAGTCCTTGTTGTTCTTCTGTAGGCGTTTCGAATGTGATGAGCCTCTTTGTTAGGACCTCTGTACTGGTAGCAAACCTTGGTGTTCTGCTACTTATTGGGAGTCCACTTGGCCTACCGTTTGTTATCGGCCACATGTTGTGGTTTTACCAGGTCGATGGATACAACTCGGTTCTCCTTTTTTCCAGCAAGTGGCGGTAGTACAACTGATCTTGTCCCGTTGACAGACAAGACAGGAACTGCTTTTCTGTAAGAAGGCCCAAATTCCTTATTTACCGCGATCTTCTCCCTGACTAGATCCCCGACTTTTGGAATCCAGACAGGTCTTGCTGGGACAGGTGGTGATTCTTCAGTGGTTGTTGGCTGTTCTTTCAACTTTATGTTGCTCAGGTCTTTTCTTGTTTTGTTTAAGTCCTGCAAAATAGCCAAACGGTCTTTGACATCAAAGCTTTTTTCTTTAACCACTGAAGTCTGACTATCAAGGTCAGAGATTATCATTCTAGTTCCAAATAATAATTCGTACGGACTGAATCCCTTCAGAGAATTTCTTGGCAAGTTATTTAGACTACGTTGGACACTTATTAGATGTTTGACCCACCCAGATCCCGAACCTAATATCCTTTCCCTTATAGATTGCTTTCTGCCTTGGTTTTTTCTTTACACCATCCCGTACCCTCAGGAAGGAAGTGAGAAGATTCCCGCTGGGCTGTGCTCATTTGGCCATGTTTCCCCCGAGGCTGGTGGGCTTGAGTGAAAACAATGGTCAAACGTAACATGCTCTTAGCGTATATGCCATTTAGACTCGCAAATCTTTGTATAACAGTCCGGACGTCAGCCGAGTGCTGAGGATCTACATTATAAGTGGAAACTAGCCTGTATATGTTAATCGCAAGCCATTCTTTTTACTGGTGATGTTATCTGCAGTCAGATTCCATCGTATTATATTTTTTCTCTCCCCACTGCGATTTCTGTTGCAGTTTGGGCAGTTTTTTGCAAACATGGTATGATGTAGGCTCATGCCTGGCCACCAGTACCGTGATTGTAAATCTTCCAGAGAATCTTTCAGTTTGAGGTGTCCAAGACCCTCACCGATATGTGCGTCTGCGATTAACAAGTGTCTCCTGTCCATGTTTGGAATCACTCTATCCCCCACTCCAGGGATTCGAGCAAAAGGGACGGAGTTTGCATCGATTATGTATGTATAATTGAGTGGATAGTTGATCGGTAACGCTGAGCAGTCGCCTTTTGATGACGTTTTCACCGCCAGCAATGTTTCACCGTCAATGTATTTTAATGTACGCTTTTTTCGAACTACGGGAGCCGATTTAGTGGCTGCCGCTGCGGCTGTTTCAGCCAATGAATTCCCTACAACGTGAACGCCATCACGCTGATGACTCCGTGAGTGTGTCACGTGAGTCTTTGGTAGTTCTTTTTGTAAAAGAGCTATTTGTTCCCAGAGCAGTTTCTGCTTTATTGGTGCATCTGTGTCATCTTTGTAACCGTTTTGAATCCATGTCTGCAAATCTTTGTTGTATGATTTGACGCAGTAATATGAATCTGACACTATAATTGTCGGGAATTCGCCATCCGCATTATCTAGCGCCATTTTCAAAGCTAATATTTCAGTTTGTTGTTCTGAATTAGTTTCTACTGAGTGTGATTTTGTTAATAGAGGTTTTAATATACCTCCGCGCCACACTTCTTTTGTAATCTCACATGTGGGGTTGTATGCTTGTTCTCCCCAAACGGAGGGTTGAGCATGTCCGTCTGTATAGATTACACAGGCGTAATGTCGTAGAGGCAGAATGTCGATTGGCAGAGGATACGTCTTTTCATACTTTAGATTTTTTAATTCTTCTAGTTCTGGATCAAAGTAGTAGTATACTTTGTCCGTTGTGATGGAATTCACCCATTGTATCCATTCCGGATTCAATGTTGTTGTTGGTAAATTACACGGTGTTGTTAGTGCCTCAAAGGCTGATTCAGCTGTTCTGACTGTGATGTGTCTACCGTCAGCTATGTCTTTTTCTCTAGCTATTGCGGTTTGAACTGCGCGAATGATCTTTTCTGTATTACTGAATTTCTGTTTAGCTTCTGTGTACATGTGTGATTTGACTGCAATTGGTACCTTTTCTCCCTCATTAGAGGTCAGGTATGTGAATCCGCATCTCCCTGGGATGACTCGAATCACAAGATTGCGTGTGTTATCACGTGTTTCTAATTTTGTTTTAATTAGCATGTCTGTTTGTAAGGATCTCAAAATTTCTGTGTGTGTTTGAGTCCAATTGGATTTTTTAAAGTCTGGTTTAATTAGATCATAAAGGGGTTTGACCCTTTCTGCGTAATTTGCAATGTATGTTCTTCCGAAATTTAGGAAGCCTAGAATTGACTGGAGGTTTTTTAGTGTTTTAGGAGCTTGGATTACGGCACATTTCTCTAGGAAATTGTCTGCCAGGCTTTTACCTTCACTTGATAACTCATATCCTAAGAATAGGACTGTCAGATGGGCAATTCTGGACTTTTTACAGTTGAATTTGTAACCCTCTGCTGCGAACCCAAGTATTATGGTGTTCACTCTTTTCAAGTGAGTCTCCAAGTCATCATCTGTTAAGTAAATGTCATCGACATAAGATAATGCTTCATCATCATATAGTTGTAGTAATTCTGTTACTCTCGCTGAGAATACCCCCGGGCTGTTCTTGTACCCCTGGGCTAACCGACAGAATTGCTTTTGAGTGCCATTTACTGAGAATGCAGTTAAATATCTGCTCTCTGGTGCTATATTTTGACAAAAGAATCCATTGGAGATGTCCAAGGTTGTTTTGTATTTTTTGCGCACTATGTTATTCATTAGTGCAGCACTGTGTGAGTTTTGCACTGCAAAAGTTTTGCAACATGTGTTAAGGTGTCGGTAATCCAAGACTAGACGATATGAATTGTCTGGTTTGGAGACCGGAAACAAATGATTGTTCATTTGTGAGGTGCAAGTTTCAATCACCCCCTGGTATTCTAGCTGATCTAGTATTTCATTTACCTGTTTTTTAGCTTCTTGCTTAATTGGGTACTGCCTTTGTGCAGTAGGTTGTGATTTTAACTGGATTTTGTGAGGAGGAGAATCCTCATCCCATCCTACATGATTTTTATATAAAGCAGGTGCTAAGGCCACTGCCCACTTTCTAGCAAGTGTATATTTTTTATGAATCGGGATTTGATTCGAGAAGGCAGGCATAATTACTTCTTCGCCATGAGGGCACTCCCTGACAAACTCTGGTGGCCAGTCTTTTTCAGCTAGAAGGATATCATAGCCCTTGGAGAGGTTATCCCAAAATAGTCCCCTTATTTTCCTAGTCTTATCTCCCTCTATACGTAATGTTATCTCGTATATCTTGTGGGGTTTGCTAACTCTGGTGTCTGTAGTTTCCACTTGAAGATATTCATTCGTGTCCACTGTCTCCAGATGATTCATAAGGACTTTGCGAGCTATGCTCACCTCTGCTGCGCTGTCTAGCATTGTCTGAGCCCACTCTCCGTTTTTCAGTTGTGTCCTCAGTATTCTCGGCATTGTTAACTACCTTGATACTGGCTACCTTCTTTTTTGGAAATTGTAATTTCTTTTTTAGCTGAGCAGGTTCCTTGTCTTTGGACTTGGCGTGCTCTTCTCTTTGTTCTGATCGTCCTCTTCTTTCCGATTTCTGCGAGGAATTCTGAAAAGATTGAGAGGGACGTGTATCAATGTCTTGATATCTATCAGGTTTTTTAATATTATCCCTATTTCTAAGGTTATATCTATTCCCAGAGGGGTCACTCTGCGGTGACCTCTGTCTTCGGTTTGGAGATTTTTCTCTTCGCCTAGGAGACCTTCCTCTGGACTGGAATTTCTTTTCTTTAGGATTGGATTGTTTGTTTCCATCCCAGTTCTTTTTTGGTGAATTATTATTAAAAAATATTTTTTCAGGACTTTCAGTCAGTTGCGGTTTTACTGGTATTCCACCTAAACTATCTCTACCTAGTTCCTCATAGGATTTTTCTATGATTCTGGCAATTTCAGCTGGTTGGTCTGCTATGTCTGTCTCTTTTAACCTCTGGCGGATCGCCACGTTTGCTGCTTCACCTTTTATGTTGGCTAATATATAGCCGAGACCTGCTTGAAGTCTTTCAGTAATTTCATACCAAGAGTTAAAGCTGGTTCTGGACCGTATTCATCTTGAATTTGTTTTAGCACATCTGGTATTACCGAAATGGATGGAACACCGTGCGTTTTTGTGTAGATTGAAGCAAAGACTGTACCCCAAGTGTCACAGTCCTCTATGTGTGGTGCGATTCCCATTGGGAGACATATAGTCAGAATCCTGTGTTTTTCTAGCGAGGTGGTGTCAGGAAACACCGCCTCTATTTGAGTGATTTTCTGTGCCAACCAGAATGGTATCTGTTCCCGTTTAGCCGGAACTTTACCTAGGCAGGATTGGATGTTCTGTGGTGTTATTTTATTTGTGTTCCCCTGGTGAGGGGTCAGCTGTGGAAGTTTAATCGCTGGCTGAATTGTTGAAGTCTGCATTACATACCGGACTAATTGTCTATGAATTTTTAGTAATTGTTTTAGCTGTATTAACAGCTCTCCTGTAGACATTCCTTCGATGTCTGGGTGTGGTGTGTATCCGGCCAAGACCGGCCACGTTGCTCCTGGTCTACCTAAAGGACCGAGCCTTGTAATGTGATTATGTTTTAGGGCGCCATCAAATAAGAGCAAATGCTCTTGAAATTTGAGTGGTACTTCCACCTCCTCGAAAGGAGTGTACGTTTCAGGAGGTTCCTCTACTTTGTAATAGTGGAAGTACTTTGTTACAGCATTTGCTGCTGGAAAATGTATCCATGAATAGTATACCTCTGTCTGCCGATATTCGTGTGCCTCAATTACGAATATGACTGTGCCACCTCTAGGTGTCAGTCCATTTTCTATAAGTTTTAAGGTTATAGATTTCCTTTTGATGACCGGGATGAGTATTATATCCCCGTCTGCAGCCTGCATGGTAGCATCAGCTGCTGCGAGTTCAGTTGCTAATCTAACTGCCTCTCTTTCTTCATCACTGTCTCCCATTTTACCGACAGGATGGTATTATGTTTGTTTGCAGATCAGGTTTCTTATGGAACCAAAGATTAGATGCACAATATTTTGGAACAGTGTATCCTTCAACGTTGACTATACCAAGAACCATACATAGGAGTTCCCTCCTGCGAGGTTTTGGAGGATATTACCTTTCACCCACTCCAGACGTCTTTGGAGTATTTGGGAAAAGGGGTCTGAGTGAGAAAGCACGACTGAGTTACTCTAAATGTCTTACGTTAGTTTTATCGCCCTTTCCAAACACGTTGGGCGCCATGTAGTGTAGCTCCTATTTTCCCAATAGGCTCTGCGCATTGGAATAATACCTACAGCAGTAAAGGCCTAGGCCAGACGTTAACTAGGTCTACTACTGTCGATACTAGACTTAAGTTTTGGGTTTGCCAGCGTAGCTCAGAGTTCGCTAGAAACTTTCTCGAATGTTCAAGGAGGAATTAACTTCCCTGATTAGACAAGAAGGGATTTAGTTTCTGACAACCATAGAACATGACAACTTTGCTCTCCCCTAACCAAGAGTCAATCTCGAGAGTCGTGTGAGCACAAGGCAATTATTTTACTCAGTCAGTACGTGCATTCTTAGTCTCATCAGATTGTAGAGAAAAGGAAGAGACGGGCGTGTTCAATAAAAAGGTGTTATTTATTGATCAGTCTCTTTTCTCGTACAAGAGAAATGGATCGATATTATTGCAATACTTATAGTTAAGTAAAGTGCATACATTAAAAGCAATAGTATGAAGTAATACTGTAAAAACATTGATATGGTTTCTAAGCCATATGATGTTTTAAAATGATTAAAATATATTACATACACATATACATTTGACTAAACGTACTCAACTGGTGTTTCTAAATACGCCTACCCCGTGTACCTGACCTAAGTCTAATGCGTGGGCGGGAATAGAAAGTTACAGTTTAAGTTAAGTTTGTTTTTGCCAAGTGAATAACTAAAGAATTCTCTGTGAGGGGTTATTCAGTTCTCTACCTGGAAGTTAGGATGAATGAGGAATGGTATCTCTTTCTCTGCTCTCGATATTCCAGGCTGCCTGCGAGGGCTGCCCAGAAGCGCCGGTGCTGGGTCTCTCGGCTTGAGATAGCAGCGCGTCTCTCAGCGCGTCAGGAAGGCGGGGCTGCTGCCAGCGGGGTCTGCTCCTGCTCTCTGCTTCGGCAAGTATGGCTGCTCCGTCTCGTCACCACGCGTGTGTTTGCATAGGGCAAGATCGGCAATATTTATACCTTAAAGGTGCCGAGATTGACGTAAGGATGGACATAGATACGTCAATAAAGATGTCATACGACTTGCTCGTTAGCACATTCTTTACTAAAGTTCTCTGTGAAATCAAAACAATGGCCGCACGGATTTTCCAGGTTGTCATAGGTTTGATTTGTTATGAGAACGTCGTATGCCTTATCAGGGGCTGGAGGAATGTCGCTTGTCTAATTAGATCTCAAGCGTTATGACCTAATCAGATAACACGTTCCTGTGCCGTAGTGTGACTGCGTCAGATAACGGTATCTGCATCATGGGGGCTGTTCTTGCCTCATGGGCTGACTGTTAGTTAACTTGATAGTTAGTTTAACCAGAATAGGGTCAGGAATAGGGGGATCGATTCAGAACCTATAGGAATACATGACAATCCCAGTCGGTATGTTAACTCTATTGTACCTGCCACATTCGGGTCTTGCAATGATAACGCAGATATTTCCAGCACTAAATGGCAGGGACAAGGCCCTCAGACTAAACCGTGGGAAGTTTAAATGTACTACATTACATTTTCAACAGGGGAGGGGTAATATCAGGGTTATGAGTCACAGGCTGGTGGCCGTGTTCCCACGCCCAAGGAAAGGTTCAGGGTATTCATTGAAGCGAGAGCGGGATGGGTGTTCAGGGAACAATGGGGTATCAATGGCAAATAAAGTGGTGCTATCCTCATTCTAGATACACGAGTGACTCCAGTCTGGTGTCACTCAAAGCTTCTGGTTGAGTCGAGATGTGCTACTTTGAAATTTAAATTCTGTATTTGAACAGCCACCGTTCAAGAGGTTTTAGATAGCATAAGGGTCAGCAAAGGAGGAAAAGCACAGGGTCCAGACGGGGTACCAATCGACGTTTATAAATTGGTCCCTGAGTATGGGGGCCTCTGTTAACTAATATCTTCAACGCAGCAGTCCGTAATGAGGTACCCCCTACCTGGGAAGAATCCATCCTAATCCCAATATTTAAGAAAGGAAATCGAGGGGACGTTAAGAACTATCGTCCAATCGCCTTGTTGGATTCTTCCGTAAAAGTAATGAGTAGAGTGCTTCTAGTAAGGTTGGAAGAATGGGTGGAGGACAATGGCATTCTAGCAGAGAGCCAGTTTGGGTTCAGGAAGGGTCCTGGTATGATTGAGCAGTGTCTAAAAATATACCTTGGCAAAGACCGGCACTATTTATCTCTGCTTTGTGGATTTGAGTAGTGCCTTCGACCTGGTGGACCATGGCATTCTCTGGGCAAAGCTAATTGAAATTGGGGCACCCGAGGGCATTGTGTTCTTCCTAGCATGTCTTTATGCCAAACTACGTGCTTGTGTCCGTTACGGTTCTAACGGGGAATGTACTACTAAGTTTAAAATCGGGCGTGGAATCAGACAGGGATGTGTGTTGGCCCCACTGCTTTTTACCCTTTTCATCAATGAGATTGATTCTTTTCTCAAATATCTGGCAGTGGATGCTCCCAAAATTAATGAGGACAACGTCCCTGTGTTACTTTACGCGGATGACGCGGTCCTAATCTCACGCACCCCCATCGGCCTTCAACGGCTGATGGACGGCTTTTCGCAATTTATTAAAAGCAGAAAGTTAGTGTTAAATAAATCTAAAACCTATGTTATGGAATGCGGGCGAAGGAATAGAAAGAAACAGTTTTCATTTTTTATAGAGGGACAGAAGGTCCAGGCTGTTGACAATTTTTCGTACTTGGGGGTCACCTTCTCAAACAATAACATTTGGGCTAAGATGGCGAGGAGTGCTCATGGAATATTCACAATGGCTACGAAACTGGGAGACAGGCGGGTCCATGATATGCTTACAATTTTTCAGTCCCGTTGTGTCTCGATTGCCTTGTACGGAGCGGGCATTTGGGTCTACGCCCCGGCAGGGTCTCTTCAGGTTGAGGAGAATGCATTCTTGAAGAGACTTTTGTGCCTGTCAAGCTCTGTCTCTAATGCTTTAGTGCACAATGAACTGGGTATTCACCATCTTGCCGACTTGATCCTCCTTAGGCCACTGATGCTATGGCGTTCCATTTGGACAAAAGAATAGACCTCATTGTGCAGAGCCATTATTTCTGATTGTCTCTCTTTGGACCATCACTTTAAGATCCCATGGTTGAAGTATATTGTGGATAATTTTCGTGAGATCTTTAACATTAACATCATTGCGGATCGATGTGGGGCTACTGAGCTGTCCAAAATCAAACTTAAATACTGTTTTTTACAACAGCTTTCCACCAGGAGGCATTAAAATAGCTCTGAACTCTCATCCTGTGTTCTTTATCATGATTTAAATGAATTTGTGGGTTTCCAACCGTATTTGTCACAAGTGACCTGGAAGGCACATCGGTTTGTGTTGACTAGACTGAGAACCGAAGTAGTCCACAACCTTGTTGCTTTCCCTTCTCAGCATTCGCATCCCGCTGGCCCTTGTCCGTATGACAATACCACCCCTCAAAGCACTGTGCACTTTCTTTTGCTCTGTCAGTTGTACAAATACCTGCGGATTGCTTATTTGAAACCCCTGTTTGCTAAGTTTGGAGTCAGGACAATACGAGACTGCATGAGCCTGCTTTTTAACTTACATCACCCTGACGTGTGTTTTTATACGGCTACCTTTCTCCTTAAATCAATTAATGCAAGGAAAAGTATGCTTTTTTAACCTTTTTAAATTACTGTATCGCCTGTTTTTGACTGTTGCTTTATACTGTTGTCTTTTTATGCTGTGCTTTTATGGACTTGTCTTTTGCTCCGAATAAAGCCTTATGAAATAAACAGCCAGTCACTATGCAGAAACACATAATGCGGGGGAAAGGTGTTTATGGCCCCAGTCTTTCTAATAGTCTGTCAGATGCTGTCATTTAGTCAGGGCTTCAAGCTCCGAAATTCGTTTAATGTACAGATACACATGCACAAGGATGCCTGAAGGGATTGGGGGCTGTAAAACGCCATAGGTTATAGCACACTCATGTGCACTAAACTTGGATAAATATATTAGCATTGTAGTAAAGGTCACCCACATCATCAGCTGTTTAAAGCTTTATTGCGAAACATCGTCGTTTTGAAAAAATAAAACAATCTCTCCTTCCTAACATTCTGCATTGATACCGGCCTGACACTTTACTACCTATTTCAGTTTTTTCCTGTGTTCAAACTTTCCTAGAGACATAACTAGATAGTTCTCTACCTGCATATGAAGAAAACAACAGCTGGGAGCTATTTCAAAAGATATTGTCTACCTAGCGATCTTGCATTTCCATTATGCTATTCATATTTATTAATTGCAGAATTTTGCACAAGACAGGTTTGAGTACTTGGCTAGATCACCAATTACGAATGCCAGCTTATATAAATATGAGCATAAACTAAGTATAAAAGGGAATGCAAGTTAGGGTTACCAGCGTTTCTTCTATGCCACGGTTGAAGAAGGGGAGCATGCACTTACAAACACCATACAATGGCATTAGCTTCAACTGCATTTGAATATGTCTGACCAGCACTAGAACTTTCTAGAGTATGTGGCTGTAAACAAAGCAACATAACTACCACCTTCCTACTAAACTTGTGGTCTTTACTTTGAGCAAAGCATCTCATAACTGTACAATCGCTGGATGAAAAATGAATTTGCATATTAGAGGTTGGTAAAAAAAGCATAGGTAAACAAATAAACGAAAGCTATCTGTTGCATACTGTTACACAGCTAACACTGTTGATGCAACATTCTCGTTTTACATAATGTGTAGTTTTGAAAAGATGTCACTGGCACTATTAAATCAGTTTTGAAGCAAAACAGGGGCAATTTGATTGCGGGTAACTTAAAGATAGGCCATTAAAAACACATGCGAATCAATGGGCCGGGAACAATCGTAAACAAGTCGGCAGAAGGGACAAGCATCTTAAATCGTTTCTCAAACATGTCGACCATCTTTAAGTGTACAGACTTTCTTTTAATTTAAAGTCTCCTGGGAACATAAACTATTTGAAAATGAATATTGGGAAACATTACATATGTGCGGGAGTTTGCATGGCAATATGTAATGTCAATATACAAATAAAAGAAACACAGCTAAAAAAAATCCATTAAGTTGCGGGAGACGCACAGCCGATGTGATTTTATGTAAATAAAACAAGTCACTGCGAACAAGCTGTGTAGCCAATGAATTAGATGTCTGCCCATAAGGCTGTAGTAAGCAGCCAGTGACGATCCAGAGAGGAGACAAACGTGGCTCCGAAAGCGCGTGGAGCAAAGCCAGAAATGGCGGGGGATGGGGGAGCGGATACCTTTGAAGTCTGCTGCCGGCTGCAAGCAAACTATCATGAGTGCAGAGAGAGGCTCACAGGCCAAATGGTGTGCGATGTGCACGCGCCCGCACACATGCACTGTAGGCAATCCACCTGGAAAAGCCTTTGGGAGCATTTTTGAAAGCCCCTACTTAATATCTCGCCAAAGCATTGCTAACGCGATGGCTGAGACGAGACCTAAAAAGGGGCCTCTGCAGGTGTCATCCGACATTCCCCCATTAAATTAAAATAAGTTCCTGGACACTGTCCAAATAATAATCCTTCCAAAGGTACAGAAACACCTCCCCACACCCTGGCTGCTCTGGGAACAATCTTCACACCTCATTCAGGCCTTGATCATTCTCAGGGCTGTAGCAGGAGGCTAATCCAAATTAGCCTCCAGATACTTTAAGCAGGGAAAAGATAACTTTCTAAAAGTACCTTTGCCTTAATATTTATTCATAATCTGGCTTCATTAGTGAATTAGGCTTTGGAAAATATTCCAAACAGTTCTTTCATAATGTTTCACGCTACTTCCTAGCCAAAGATAGAAGCATTATTAAATTTAATTGTACATCCCAGTATTTCCCTGTGGAACAGCTAGGCAGCCTTGCTACCGTGAAAATAAGTTTTGGATGAATATCACTGTAAGGACATTTTACCATTACATTTCTAAATATACTACTTTTAATTACCATGCACCCTGCATTATGGGCTACAAGGTTTACTTTGGGATGATGTATTATTAATTAAACAGTAGGTTTCAAAATGGTTCATTTTGAGCAGTCAAATTGCAATTTTAAACTTCTCTAGCAAAGCTATACTTATTTTATTTTATAATTTATATATCTCTCGGTGCCCGGGAAACAGGCGTCATAATGCAGTACTCTATTAATTTTAAGATAACCTGGTTTTTAGATGTTTCTTAAAAACAGTGAAGGTAGAACAGGCCCGCAGGTCTTCTGGCAACGCATTCCAGTATTTAGGGGCCAGATAGGAGAAAGCACGACCTACCATCTTGACCTTTTTAATTTTCCAAGTTTGAAGAAGCTTTTGGCCACTGGATCTTAGCTGCCAGATCGGGGTATACCATTCCAGTTTCTTCGTAAGGTATCTAGGTCCTAGTCCAAACAGTGCTTTGAAGACCAGACACAGTAGTTTGAAAACTGCTCTTTTCCTAATAGGGAGCCAATGTAGCTCTCTCAATAATGGTAAAGATGGGGTACATTCTGGTTTATTCAGAGCTAGACATGCTGCCGTGTTTTGGACGACTTGCAACCTTGAAAGCAGGTCCTCCCTAATCCCCACCAGTAGAGCGTTTCCATAATCGAGTCTACTGACTAGAAGTGCCTTCTGGTGGAAAGAGGGATCCAGGGAACAATCTTTTTTAACGTACGCATCAGACCAAAGCACTTACCCAATAGGGTCTTTACATGCTCCTCCATGGATAGATTATTGTCCATTAAGATGTCCAAGTTTTTTGTCCATTTTTTGGGGGTAGGAGCTTCTCCAAGTTCCCCTGGCCACCACTCTGCAGTCCATAATTCCTCTGCTTTCCCAAACAGTAAGACCTCGGTTTTAGTGGAATTCAGTTGTAAAAAATTCTCTCTCATCCATGTGGCTATTTTTAGCATACATTGCTTAAATCTGTCTCTGGTCACCGTGAGGGTCCTTGTCTATGGGGACTATAACCTGAGTATCGTCCTCATAGGAGATGGTTTGGAACCCACAGGTTTTAATGACGGTGGCCAGAGATGCCACATAGATATTAAACAAGATGGGGCTTAATACGGAGCCCTGTGGAACACCTTTGTCCACCATTGTAGTTCGGGATACAAAGGTATCCAGTTGTACACATTGGGATCTCTCTGATAAAAAACTCTGCAGCCATTCTAACGCCATCCCCGTGACACCAATCTCTCGCAGTTTATCTAACAAAAGTCTATGAGAGATGGTGTCGAAGGCTGCCGACAGGTCTAAAAGGACTAACATGGTAGGAGTCCCTTCGTCTAGCAATAACCAAATTGTATCCAGCACGAAAGCTTGACTGCGAAGGGTCCAGTAGATTGTGATGCTCCAAATAGTCTGACAGTTTTCGGTTAATCAGAGTCTCCGTAATTTTTTAGCATCCAGGAAGGAGAGAGATGGGTCAATAATTCTTTGAGCTAGCACAATCTGCTGAGGGTTTCTGGGCATAGGTTTTATAAATGATTTCTTCCATTTCAATGGGAAGGAAGAAGTTTTTAACAACAAGTTACATATTTCCCTGATAGGATTAACCAACTCCAATGTAAGTTCGGAGATGATGTGGGGAGAAGCCACATCAGACGGGGAGCCTGACTTAATGTGTTGTAACATTGGTAGAACTTGCTCCCTAGTGATGGTTGCAAAGTTGTCCAGTCTTGGTAAGAGGAGATCATCTGGGGTTAAGATATCTTCCCTCTTATCGTCCTCCTGCTCAAAAGAATCATAGATCTCATCTATCTTACTTTTAAAATGCGTCGCTAGCTCATCGCAGAACTTCTGCGTGGGGGGTGCATACGGGATTGCCAGCTCTTGGATTAGTAAATTCTATGGTAGGCCCAAAGCTATTTTGCACTGCCACTGTAGTGGATGGCACAATAGTTGCTGTAGTCCACTACTGGCATTTAACTCACAGGGCCTTCAGCTCCATGTACCATATACTAGGGACTTATATGAAAGTTAAACATGCAAGTTAGGGTTATGCCAAGTCTACCATGTTTAAAGGGGGAGAATGGGCATGTTACTACTGCTTAGTGAAGCTATAATGCTCAAAGTTTTAAAACCAGCAACAATCTAGGGGTACGCCATGCAAGTAATCGCCATTTCCTAGAGCTTCCTACATAACTGTGCAGTTGTTTACCTCCAAGAAGATAATGAAAGTCTAAATGCAATAGACATTTAAAGATGGCGCCCATTAAAATTTACTATAAATAGGAATACCAATATGGTGCCCAAGTAGAACGCCATTCCTCTCGCCGTGAGCAGAACGCTGATTGCGGAATACGGGGTGAGTTTTTTATATCGCTACGGTGATTTCCTCAATTTATACAACGTTCCCATGTATGAGTGGAATACGATATGTCGTTTTCTTTTGTATTTTGTTTTAGATCACATATTTGTGAATGGCATAATAACACTGGTGTGAGGATGACTACCGTTTAACAGGACATGAAGGAGATGGGGTGAAACCATCGCCTGTATATATATACAAAATATAGAGTCAGAATGAACAGCTTGTGCCAGGTCTAGGAGTTTCAGTATTTTGCAGTGTTAATAAGAAGATGGTATTACTTTTATCTACAGATGACCTTGCAGTTAACGATTGTGTGTGAAGGCTACATTAAATTTTGAGCTACAGAAACAAATTTAACACTTGGACGTTTGTGAAGGGTAATACCTTTATTACTTGAACGATCTTACATTTTAGATTAAAGTGGTGTAAGAAGTATTAAGGTAACATGCATTATTACATGTTTATCCTTTGTGTTAACTATATAAATTGGGTATCCTGAACTAGCCTTATACAAGAATACTATTTGAGATTACGAGAGGAGGAACAAGGACATAACGAAAACAGCACAGGGTACATTTTGTGACTGTACGAGTGATGATGAAGGTTTTTTTTGATTGGAGGGGGGTTGTCATAATATCACAGTGACTCCAGTCAGTGATATTAGGTCCGTTATGACAATTCTGGTTCAACTTTGTAGATACGCTAGAAAGCTAGCGTGCAGTAAGAGTAAGGAGTACGCTTAATAATGGAATTATTAGGACTAATGGATAGATGTGAATCAGATCAGATTTTGTAAGTATGTGGGGGCATCAGAACGTATATTGATGTCTGACTTTGATATTACAGATAAGGAGTTATTTATGGTGTGGACTAAAGAAATACTGGCTGATTTATTGTCCTGTATTCTATTTTTCAGGTGATCATTTTATTTTCGATTATTTGATTATACTAACATGATGATTAATTATACAAGTAGGTGTAAGAGGAAGGAAAGTGACATATTATCTGCTCTAGGGTTGTATAGAATTTTACTGATTTACACAATTCTTGGGTGATGTTTTATTGGAGACTTTTCTTTGTTCTTCTCTAAGACCACCGGGTGTTGGTTGCCTTGGTGCTGTCTCTATACTCCGTTTGTTTTGATGTTCATCATGTACTACACCATGATGTTTTTTCAGTATGTATTATGATGATCATGATGTGTGCTTATATACTGTTAATTTGGGTTTGCGGCCCTGAAGAAGTCATTTTGCTTGATAAGAGCACGACGAAACACGTGTTGGCTGCGTTTGCTTTGAATTTTTGTTATGGTAGATGAATAACTCGGATTATGGATATACGGATTACATGAACTGTACCAGTTTGAGTATATTTACAAACAAGAAGAAGAATAAACATATGGACACTAACTAACGTATTGTGTTTTGAGTGCTCGGGGAGGGCATTTTGAAGATAATGATTGTATCACAAAATTTACCATTAGGGACAGACATAAAGTACTTTGGGATTAATCATGCTTGCAAATTGAAATACACCAGGATTGGTGATAGGCTTGGTACAAAATCATTGGTGCCAGTGTTTCCTAGACACTGAATCTGCTGTGACACAATTAAAACTCCTTCCTCACTTCGAAGGCACTACAGAACACTGACCCAGCATACCTCAACAATCGAATCTGCTTTCACAAAACTTCCAGACACCTCGGCCCGTCCGGACTCCTACTTGCACATATCCCATGCATTTGGAAATCTACATATGACAGTCAAGTTTTCTCCTAAATCGCTCCTAAAGCTCGCAATGACCTGCTGCTGCACATAAGAGCCTCCTCCTCAGTTCTTGAATTCCGCAAGAAGCTGAAAGCCTGGCTTTATGAGTAGTCCCACTACCCCCTAGCTGTGCTTTGTCTCAAACCTGCTCAGTGCCAGGATACCACCTTGGTGATAGTGGTCTCGATAAACATAACACAACATTTTGATTAAAGGCCATACAAGTTTATCATAAACATTCACAAGCACACATGAGTGCAACTCAATGCATACTACAACAGTGTACATGCAGCAATTTATCCTGTCACATTACCTAAGATTCCATTCCTTATTACAAAGGGTTCAACTACTACACTAGTATCTCTAGTGGAAGACATTAGACTGAGACCTTTCATTCTCAACTACAAAACTGTAACAGAAACACACATGCCACTATATCATATCATATTTTTTCAAAGTTTAATTAAACATTAAAAATACATCAATTGGTCATGAAATACAGAATGTTAATTCATCTTGAACTTTATAAATGAGGCTACTATCTTAGGTGAAATTTGAACCACATGTTTTGTCCATAACACAATCAGTATCAATACTATACTGAAATTATCTTAACTAACCTATTTTACTTATCTCTTTAGTTCTACATTATTTTTTTTTAGGTCAATCCTAGAGTATAAAAACACACCACAGTTTAAAATATTAACAGAAATGTAATACACATTTTAACATAGTTATTGAAAATGTAAGAGGAATTTGCAAGTTAACCAAATATAAACACCATTTAATTAATATACACTTCAGTGGACAACTTTTCAATGTTTAGAATACACAATACACTCATTAAACCATTTTCTCACACAATTTAGAGACCAGTTCCTATAAAAATCCTAATCCAAAAATTCTTTTGATTTAGCATATCAATTTTAAGGTGCTGCTCACCACCATTAATCCATTCTAAAACAACACCAAGTTGAGACAAATATATGACTGTCTTTGCTACAGAAAGAAGGCTTTTTTCCTCCCTGTAAGCAAAACATTTCCTGTCCACTCTACGTTCATTCTCAGTAACACATTGGGGCCCATATTTATGAGAAAGTAACACAGCCCAGCAAGTCACCTTGTTGCACGGTGCTGCGTTATAAGGAAAGGGCAATATGGCTCACGCCTGTCCTTTCCGGGCTGCCTAATGCAATGCACCATCTTTGTGTGCTGCAGAATGCAGTACAGATGGAAAGAGAAAGTAACAAGGAGAAATTAATATATTTCTCCTTGTTAGGCCTTACCTGGGAGGGCGTAGAATTTTGATGCATTCCCAGGTCTATCAACAATGGAAAATGTGCGAATGCATCAAAATCAATTCGAGTTGCGTGGGAAAACCCAAGTAACACCCATGGAACATCTTCCCAGGGCAGAGTAATGCAACATAGCGATTTTGATGTGTTGTGTTACTCCTGATTTATCAAGCGACTTAGGGCCACACAAAATGGCCTTGCATAGCTTAATATATTCCATTTGGAGGTTGTGTCGTACATGCACTATGTTACATGGTGAAAAAGTGATGCAACCCCCATTCATCAATATGGCCTTAAAAACCTTTCTCCTCAATCTCGCTAGTAGTCAATAATGTTGTTTTTAAATCTTCACACATCTTTGGGATTAAAAGGTAAAAAAAAAATCATGAATGTGTACTTAAAACAGTGCAGGCAGTTTATTTTTTATATGTGGGCAATAAAAGAAACTACTTTATGGTATTTGACTATTTGCTAGGCCTCCGTAAAACTAGTAACTAACTTTAGCGAGAGCTGAAACTGGGTTTTTGATTGCTCTGGCTTTAGATATTAAATATTCTACATAGTTTTGACATGGAAATCAGGAAAACTGGGATGCTCATCTGCAATTCGTTTCCCACATAGGGGAGCTCTAAAAGAACCAGCCCTCAAGGATGATATATTTTTTGGATTAGATTTTCAAACCATAGTAGTCAGTGAGGTAAACTACATTAGACTATGCTTGAAGTCTAAGAAAGGTTTGCTATTCTACCCTTAAGGCTTCTAGGCAATGTTTGGTTAATCAACATGAACGATAGGCACAAATCCCACCTCAGGGTATTTTCAGGTAATTACTTGGGCTCCTGGATGCTTCAGAGAACAAAAAGCACAACCAGTTAACTATTGCTCATCTAGCAGCTGAGCTAACGAGAGGTCAGGGAGAACCTTGCTCTCTCTGGCATGTAGTGGTCTATCCAAGTGCTCCTTGTTCAGCATCCAATTAAATCATGCTAATTGCATACATTTTACAATTGAAATGCAAGTATTCCATTTGCTACTGAAGCTGGCCAAGTCCAGAAAAAATAAACCTTTTTACTATGTTTGCAAACTACTATTTGCACATCAAAAGTATAATTGTTCTGCGGGTGTGAGTGAGAAGGATCCACTGAAATATTGCTTTGTGTAGTGCGCACGTGAAGATGAAGTGCTGTTCTAGAATGGGGGACTCTGTTCTTTAAGCAACTTTACAAATGTATTTTGAAGATGGCTGGTGTCTTGACGATGGATGGCCCTGTGAGCAATGCAGAATTCCTTGAAAGCTGGACGTCTGGACATGGAAAGCAAGCGAAGAGCTTGCAAAGATGGTTTAATGTAGTCAAATAATCAAAGGCATAGGAAATAGTGCATTTTTATGGTCTGCTCAACACATGGCAAGGGTGATTGTCAATTCATAGGTGGGTCCCTTAAGTTGAGTCATTTGTGTAGCCTACACAACATATGACAAGGGTGATGGTAGTCTATAGCTTCTGTGGGTAACAGACTAGAGGAGATATTATGCACGATGTAGAGCGAGCTTCCTGTGACTGAGTTGAGTTGAGTTGAGATAGGACTTGTAAAGCGCTACTTTGCCCGTAGGCATCAAGGCGCTGAGGATGGAAAAGCTGTGTGATGAAAGAGTGGAGAGTGCCGATTACAGGTATGCCTCCCTGAAGAGCCAGGTCTTCAGAGCCCTTCGGAAGAGAGAATGGGGGGTTTGTCTTTTAATCTCGGCCGGCAGGGTGTTCCAAATCCTGGGCGCAAGGGAGCAGAAAGCCCTCTCGCCCCATCTGGCTTTGTTAATTTTGAGTACAGCAAGAAGATATTTGTTGGCTGAGCGAAGTGCCCTGCCGGGTACATAGAGCGTCACCAAGGATCTGACGTCTTCTGATCCAAGACCGTGTAAAGCACGGTGGGTGAAACAAAGGACCTTGAACTCTATTCTAGCCTGGATGCGGAGCCAGTGCAAATCCTTTCTGATTGAGGTGCCTGAGGAAAATCTAGGGGCATCTACGACAAAACGAGCTGCTGCGTTTTGTACTGTTTGAAGGCGCTGTACCTGTAGTTAATTAATTCCTAGGTACAGCGCGTTGCAGTAGTCTAACCTTGAGGAAATTAGAGCCACCGTAACCATTTTGCGGGCCTCGGTGGACATATAGTGTACTAATTTCCTCAAGGTTCTAAGGACACCGCAGCATGTGGAAGTCGTCCTGCTGACCTGTTTGTGAAAGGAGAGCTTGGTATCGAAAATAACACCCAGGTTCCGAGCGGACTGAGAAGGCGTAGGACAGGCTCCAAGGGCGGAGGGCCACCAGTCCGTTGACCAGATCTCCTCCTTGCCTCCAAAGATCAGCACCTCCGTTTTTCCCATTTAATTTGAAGAAATTCCTCACCATCCAGCCAGCAACTGCTTCCATGCAGTTTCTAAAGTTCCGAGCTGTGATGTCAGCCGTTTGTGAGAGAGAGACCATGATCTGGGTGTCAATCGGCGTAGGATAAGACTTCCAGCCCAAATGATCTTACAAGTCTGGCAAGCGGTGTTACGTAGATATTAAAGAGCGTGGGGCTCAGGGACGAACCCTGAGGCACCCCGCACTGCACAGTTTTAGCTTTGGAAAGAAAATCACCCAGTTTGACCCTCTGCGCACGGCCTTCCAGGAAAGATTTCAGGAGGCTAAGCGCCGGCCCGTCCACTCCTATCTCCCTTAGGCGTTTGGTAAGAATGGAGGGAGATAGGGTGTCAAATGCGGCTGTAAGGTCGAGCAGGACCAGAAGGGTAGTCTGGCTACTGTCGACCTTAGCACGGATGTTATTTGTGACAACTGTTAGGGCGGACTCATTGCTATGTGCCCTCCGGAAACCGTGCTGGGAGGAGTTAAGAAGGCTGGAGTGCTCCAAGAAAGCACTTAGATGGCTGTTTAAATGGGCCTCTAACATTTTTGCGGGGGCTGGGAGTAGTGAGATAGGCCGGAAGTTCTTTAAAATCCCAGGATCCAACGAGGCCTTTTTTAGGAGGGGCTTAACTATGGCCATTTTCCAGGGGGTCGGAAAGACACCTTCCTGGATTGCCAGGTTGATGACTTCCAGAAAAGCAGGAAGAAGAACCCTCCTGCATTCTTTAAAGATCTTCAAGGGACAAGGGTCGAGGGGAGATCCTGATTTAAGCTTGTCTAGATGCAGGTTGAGTTGCTCTAGAGTGAGCAGGGGGAAGATGTTAAGATAACCCTGTGATGACTCAATTGGATCTTCTTTCGCGGGATGTAACACTGGGGCAGCTGAGGGTCCTGGTTCTTGATTGAGAGCCTCAAGGCCGGAGTAGATGTCAGTTATCTTTTCGCTGAAAAAAGTTGAAATCTGATCGCAGAGCTCCTTAGTTGCTATTGTGGGATCAGGGGATTGCAGAGCCGACAAGGACTCGATGATTTTGAATAATTCCCTAGTGGAGCTGAGGGAGGCAGTCAGTTTAGAGAAATGTTCTTTCTTTTTCGCAAGCACCGCGGTTTTATATTCTTTAAGTAAGAGCTTATGTTTAATCTTTTCATCTGGATCGAGATTAGATCTCCAGAGCCTCTCTTGTCTCCTACATCCCTGCCTTAGTGACCTGAGGGTGTCAGAGTACCAAGGCGCCGACGGGCGCTTTCTGGCGGAGTAATGCTGCTTGACCGGGGCCAGCTTGTCCACTGCCTTAAGAATGGAATTATGCAGGTCAAGAGCTGCGCTGTCAGTATCCCTTGCTATTGACAAACGGTAACTGGACAAAAGGGGAGCTAGTGAATCACTATTTATCACTCTAAAATTCCTTTTTAATTCCCATTTACTGGGATCTGCTAGGGGAGTGACATGGTTAGGGTATATGAAGTCCAGGGGGATAGCCATGTGACATGACCAAGACAGAGGAAGGGGAATCCCGATCTCTAATCTAGGGTCATTGGTGAAGACCCCGTCCAAAGTATGTCCAGCAATGTGGGTGGAACCCTCTACTCTTTGTGAAAGACCACAGGAAGCTAATAAGTCCAACAGAAGGACAGTATCTAAGGAATTATCCATCTCCAAATGGAAATTAAAATCTCCAAGAATGGTAAAGTTGGGTCTATCAATATAGGGTTTCAGTGTCTTAAGTAGGTTTTGGCGGAAGGATGGCCTCAGGCCAGGAGGCCTGTAAATGAGGATCCCTGCGAAAGAGATTGTAGGGGAAGGATTGAGAGTAAAGTAAAGGGCCTGAAAGGAGTCACGTGGAGAGGAAAGATGTTCGGTTCGACAACTGATAGAAGATCTATGTAAAATACCCAGCCCCCCCCTTTCGACGCTCTCTGTCCATTCTTGCCAACGAGTACCCCTCCGGGATAGCATTCAGGAGCTCTGACCCAGTAAGCTCTGCAGCCCAGGTCTCCGTAATGAATGCCCAGGGAGGTTTTCTATCAGAAATAAAATCCCTAAAGGCAAAATTGTTCTTAATGAGGGATCTGGTGTTCATAAGAAATCCAGTCTCTCTAATCGGCCGGGGGGGACTTGTGAATTCCTGGTCTAGGGTGCCTATTGTGGGGGATATGGAGAGAGGAGCTCTCCTCTATCCCCGTGCATTGGCACTTGAAGGCATCCAGTAAATCCTCATAGAGGGAACGTGTGGTGACAGGGTTTGAGCGGGGGTTTATGGCATAACAAAGTTCGTAGGGCGTATAGAGGGCTATCAGGAGCATGGGGACCTATGTGGGCGGCCTGCCCGGCCTCCAGCGCTTCCTTAGCGCTGACAGGTGCAGACCGGCTAGACTCTGGCGCGACTCCGGTGCAAATGCGGCGTGTCCGCAGATCGCGTCCGCTATGCGGAGGTATGCCTGTTTCTTTTATGCGCTGTGGACTAGAGCGCTGCAGGTTAAACCTTCCCCCAAGATGGCGGCCGCTATGCTCTGGGTTCGTGTGACTCAGCGCCTAAGTCGGCCGAGCACCGGAAAATCAGCAGCAAATGCGGGGCACAGGGCCAACAACTGCCAGGAGGTTAGCTGAGGGCTGAGGGCATGGTAGGGTCCGAGGTGCAGTATTTTCCTCGGTTTAAAATGCAAATTACGTCAATCTTAAATGCGGCTTCACTTTGCAAACCAGTGGTAGGCTCTAGTCCATGAGCACTCCCAGAATTCTTACTCAGTATTGCTAGCAGTGAGACACGTTTCCGGAACCACTTGTAGGCTGGTAGTTCTTCCTTATTCCACTGGTTAGGACCCTTGAAAGAAATAGGATTTCTGGTTATCTGAGACAGGCACCAAGGCCAAGCGGGAACCACCAATTTAGTCAGGGTAAGCTAGATACACCCTAAAAGATAATCTGTGCTCACCCTCTGGTAGCTTGGCCCCGAGCGGTCAGGCTTATTTACAAAGGAAATGTGTAAACCATTTGTACAACACATACACAGTAACACAATAAATATACTACAAAAAGACACCACAGGTGTAGAATTATAAAGGATATATATCTGAGCAAGATTAGATCAAAACAACAAACATGCAATCAGTATAAGTCAAGATATTAATTTTTAATGATTAAATAAAAAATAGTGCTTAGAAGTCAGCAGTGCTAAAAGGTTACTTGAGATCATGTGAGACCAGTGTAAATCCAAAGTTCAGGTCGACCACAATCAATGTCAGACTAGCTACAGGACCCACACAGGTCCAGCTGACAAAGTATCTTGGATGGAGCAAATCGTTGACATCGAGGACTCAAAGCAAGGCGTCATCTATCCATGGCTGGATGGGTACGTCAGCACCTTCAGTGGAAGCTTCGTCGAAGAACCCCTGCACAATGTAGGCATTGCGTTTTTGTCCGTTGATGTTGAGCTGTGCCCACTGTAGAACTGCTGAAGATGAACAGCCACAGAGTCAGTGTTGAAGAGAGATGCGTCAGTTCTTATCTTTGCATCGCTGCTGCTGCATTATCTTTGAAGAAGAAAAAGCTGCAGAAATCCACCCATACCAAAAGACCACGCACAAAAGCTCTGCATCATCCGAGACTCATTGCTAACAATGAACCACCAGATCAACGCTGTATCCTCGGCCTGCTTCAACACCCTCCGAAGACCAGAACAGGAGGAAAGTATTTCTCCTTCCTCACAGCCAAGACCTGGAACGACTTCCCCCTCCAGCTCCAGCAAAGCCCTACACTGCTCCAGCTCAGATTGGACCTCATGTCCTGGCTCTTCGGATGACCCCGGCGGTGTACAGTCATAATATCGAGTCTTTTATTTCGACTGGACAGAATATCGAGTAAAAAATATAGAATGGACATAATATCGACTAGACATAATATAGACAACAAAAATATCGACTAGAGAAAATTAATATCGAATAGAATGGACATAATATCGAATCAAAAATATAGAATGGACATAATATCGACTAGACATAATATAGACAACAAAAATATCGAATTTAAGGTAAGTTAATAATAATTTTTATTTTTTGTGTAATATAAGTCTGTAGCGGGTTGTGGGTTTATAGGGGAATAGGGTGGGAAGTAATTTAATTCTAATTAATTAAATATGTTAATTTATTTATTAATATCTATTTAGAATTAATTGTTAATTAATTATTAATTGGTAATTAATTAAAATATAATTGGTAATTAATTATAATTGATTAATTGATATATATTTTAATTTTAGTAATTTATTTTCTGTAGCGGGTTGTGGGTTTATAGGGGAATAGGGTGGGAAGTAATTTAATTATAATTAATTAAATATGTTAATTTATTTATTGATATTTACTTAGAATTAATTGTTAATTAATTATTAATTGGTAATTAATTAAAATATAATTGGTAATTAATTATAATTGATTAATTGATAAATATTTTAATTTTAGTAATTTATTTTCTGTAGCGGGTTGTGTGTTTATAGGGGAATAGGGTGGGAAGTAATTTAATTATAATTTATTAAATATGTTAATTTATTTATTGATATTTATTTTGAATTTATTGTTAATTAATTATTAATTGGTAATTAATTCAAATATAATTGGTAATTGAAAATAATTTATTAATTTTTAAATTGTAAATTAATTTATTGTTAATAGGTAATTAATTAGTATGAGTAGGCAATTTTTATAATTAAATATTTTTTTTTTGTATTTATAAATAAATATTTAATATTTTTATACACTTTTTTAATATTTTAATTATTTGTAATTGGTATTACTATTTATGTTATTTATATATATTTGTGAAGTATTTACTTTCCCTACTATTGCACTCTCTGAAGTTGGAATAGTAATTTTAACCCCTACGCTATCCAACACTTTCCCTACTGTTGCACCCACTGGAGTGGGTATGCAACGTTTACAACGCTACTTTTACTATGCACTACCATTACAACAAAACTTTTAAATTGCACAAACTTTTACAACGCATACATTTACAAAGCATGTTTTTAAAACGCAGATACCGTTACAACGCATACTATTACAATGTAAGTATTAGTAAGTATATAATTATTTTAAAAAGGTTATATGTTTGGGATTTTGGGTAAAGGGGTATTTTTAGGGTTCAGGGTCAGTTTTCAGTTTTTGGGTAAAGGGGTATTTTTAGGGTTCAGGGTCAGTTTTCAGTTTTTGGGTAAAGGGGTATTTTTAGGGTTCAGGGTCAGTTTTCAGTTTTTGGGTAAAGGGGTATTTTTAGGGTTCAGGGTCACTTTTTAGTTTTTGGGTAAAGGGGTATTTTTAGGGTTCAGGGTCAGTTTTCAGTTTATGGGTAAAGGGGTATTTTTAGGGTTCAGGGTCAGTTTTCAGTTTTTGGGTAAAGGGGTATTTTTAGGGTTCAGGGTCAGTTTTCAGTTTTTGGGTAAAGGGGTATTTTTAGAGTTCAGGGTCAGTTTTCAGTTTTTGGGTAAAGGGGTATTTTTAGGGTTCAGGGTCAGTTTTCAGTTTTTGGGGTAAAGGGGTATTTTAAGGGTTCAGGGTCAGTTTTCAGTTTTTGGGTAATGGGGTATTTTTAGGGTTCAGGGTCAGTTTTCAGTTTTTGGGGTAAAGGGGTATTTTTAGGGTTCAGGGTCAGTTTTCAGTTTTTGGGGTAAAGGGGTATTTTTAGGGTTCAGGGTCAGTTTTCAGTTTTTGGGTAAAGGGGTATTTTTAGTGTTCAGGGTCAGTTTTCAGTTTTTGGGGTAAAGGGGTATTTTTAGGGTTCAGGGTCAGTTTTCGGGTAAAGGGGTATTTTTAGTGTTCAGGGTCAGTTTTCAGTTTATGGGTAAAGGGGTATTTTTAGGGTTCAGGGTCAGTTTTGGGTTTTTGGGGTACAGGGGTACTTTGTAAAAATAAAGTAAAATTACATTTAAATTAAATTTATTTAATAAAATTAAATTATATTAAATTATATTATAATATTTTTTATTAATTTATATTCCAAAAATTATTATATACTTACCAATACTTACGTTGTAATGGTATGCGTTGTAAAGGTATATGCGTTGTAAAATCTTGCGTTGTAAATGTATGCGTTGTAAAAGTTTTTGCGTTGTAAAAGTTTTGTTGTAATGGTAGGCGTTGTAAAAGTATGCGTTGTAACGTCATACATCCCTGGAGTGGGAATAGTAATTTTAACCTCTACGCTATCCAGCGCTTTCCCTACTGTTGCACCCACTGGAGTGGGAGTAGTAAATTTGACCTCTACGCTATCCAACACTTTTGCTAATGTTGAACTCACTATAGTTGTAACAATAAATTTAAAACATTTTCTAAAATGTTATATATGTTTATTTAATAATATGTTTATATATATATATATATATATATATATATATATATATATATATATGTGTGTGTGTAATTTTTGGTGATATAATTTTTTTAATTATATAAATTATTTATTAAAATTACATTTTTTTATTAATTATTTCTAAGTTTATATTAAATATATTTATTACTATATTAGTTTTAACTTAATTTTAAGACATTTAAAAAAATCGATATTTTGACAGTCTATATTTTTGTAAGTCGATATTTTGGAGTCGATATTTTGGTACTTACCTGTTTGAAGATAGGGAGTCGATATTTTGTCAATCGATATTTTTGACTCGATATTTGTGTATCTCGATATTTGTGTCGTCGATATTATGTCAGTGATCCGACCCCGGCACCCCCTCCACCTCCGGCAAAGCCCTACACTGCTCCAGCTCAGATTGGACCTCATGACCTGGCTCTCCGGATGACCCCAGCACCCAACTGAGCCACCCCCACAGCACCTTGAGACCCTCATGGACGAGTAGCTGCGCTTTACGAACCCCTGTATGATTGATTGATTGACTTCTGAGATCTAGAACGTAGAAGGATATTAGGACAGAGAGTCCAGCTGTACAAGCAGAATTGCAGGAAGTCTGTTGTGTCCCTAAGGCTTCAGAAAGCAGAAGACAAGCAAGCAAGCCCCTGGATGTCACTTGGAGTGAAGACAGAGGCCAGCGCACCTTCCAGCAGAGTCAGTGAGCAGCAGAGAAAAATGCAGAAATGCAGTTCTTCGAGAAAGGCAGTTCAGTTGAGTCCTTTAAGCAATACAGCAGTCCTTTGGACAATGGCTTAGTGCAAGATTCAGAAGTGTCTGATTTTAGGCATCAGAGACCCAGTGCTTGTACCCAAAAGTGTCTTTCATGTAGGGGGTGCCTTCAAAGCACAAGAATCCCTTTCAATCCAGTCCTGTCTGCTAAGCTGCCTGTGGGGGCTAATTCAGTGTTTTTCGTGTGGACAGGACAATAGCTATTGAATTTCAAGTGTCAGACCCTCCCACTCTTTCCTGCCAAGGAAGACCCATCAGAATGCAGATGAGTGCAGATGAGTGCTAGGAATGCAGATGAGTCTCATCTTCCTGTGTTTGTGGCTGTCTAGAGGAAATGCACAAAAGTGTAGCTGCCGCCCAACCCAAACGTGTTTTGGAGACAGGCTGTCAGGCACAAAGGGCAATAAATACAGAGAAATATTCACTTGCTAAAAGTGACATTTCTAAAACAGTGATGTTAAATCATACTTCACCAGAACAGAGATGTTAAATCAAACTTCGCCAATAAGGAGGATTTATTATTATGATTCCAAACATGAAAAAGCTGCCCCTCTCTGATCAGGAATGACGGCTTAAAAGTTTTATCAAGGAATTCCCAATGCTAACCAATGAGAGTGGTAGGACCGACAGTTGTGACAACAAAGTCAGTGATGAAAAGAGGTGATGTAACTGCAGGTAGCAAGATCGGGCTAGGGTTTGACATCTGTAAGAACCCCAGAGGTTGTAACTCAGTATTAAATTAGAGATGAACTGTATTTACCTACTGAGACACACATGTACAAATTCCACTAAACTGGTGTAGAAGTGCAGAACATTCATAGGCCATACTTATAGTTTCAGTGGGGAAAAAGAGAATATATATTATATATATAAATGTATATATACATATATATATATATATATATATATATATATATATAGACTGTCTTCAGAACACAGACCTTTGAAAAAGAAGCGAGTGCTTCGAAACCGGTCAGGTCACAATCCAATCACCAAGGAGCGGTTCTGCATGTTCTTTGTCCTGGATATAACAGCCGGATGGCGAAACCTGTGGGAGAGCAAGCCTGATGGATCCGACCTTGCTGTGGATGCGCCCCTACAAGCTTAGGCGTTTGGTGGACAAAAAAAAAAATATATATATATATATATATAGAATTTTTTCACTAATAAAAGCATGGTTAAATTAACCAGTGAAATTACAATTTATGTTTTGTATAGTGCAAAACAATCGCCATGTTCTTGAGTCAACTATTTTTGCGTTTCAGTGGCGCTATCAAAGAGTTGTTTCTGCATTGTATGGAACCTTGAGTTATGTTGTCTTTTGTTCTAAAACTAAATAAATATACTAAAACAAAGGAAACGCGTTATTAGGTTGTGACATTACAACAGTGGACTGGAGATGGGATCCGTGATAACTTGGGTGAGGTGGTCACTCTAATTGAAATGCAGATCTCTATATTGATGAGGCAGAGGGTCAGAGATAATTAAAGATTGTGTACATTAAAGACTTTGTTACAAATTTCCCAGTCATCTCATTTATGCTGGTAACAGGGGTTACCAGCAAAAATTGATTTACAAGATCAGCAGCATCTCTGTGGATCTGGAATATTTCAACAAAAGAATCCAGTTTCAGAGGAATTCAAATGTACTGGCAGAACTGGGACAGAAATGACTGATTCTCTAGTGATTTTTCATTTCTCAGCGGTCCCTCAAGGTCCCAAACATATTGGCTGGGTACTTTAACCCTGCACCCATGAGGTAGTGATGCCTCCGATATTGGTAACTCCAGGTGGTGGAATTGCTGGGCATAAATAATGGAAATTCATAATCTGATCACAGGCAGATGTGAACCTTACCAAGCACATACAAATGTAACATATTCACAATGTCATTACATATTTAATTTTGTTAAATAACATTTAGTGAGCATCCCCAATGGTTCATATTCGACACTTTTAACAAATAAACATACCCTCTAAGCCTCAGTTTCCCTTGATTTAAATGCATGTCATTCTGGTAGATAAGTACCTAGTAAAATGCAATTATAAAACATTTCAGTGGAGCTGGTACAATATACTTTGCAAAGAAACCTGCCAACCTCTTGACCTAAAAATGCAGGTGAAGTCAGGTGTTTAGGAGGATGATCCTCCTAAGGTGAATGAACATTGAACTTTTTTGGAGGGTGACATAGGTTTAAAAAGAAGGCGATCCCATTAAAGTCTACAGAGGCATTTTGTTTGTCATGCAAGAGAATAAAAATAACAAGAGGATGACACCCACTAAAGGTGGGTGTGTTGAGGAGAATAGAGGAATAGAATTCTCCATATCACACAAATTATGTTATATTTTAGCCATAGTAATAACTCAATACGCTTTGCATCATGAGTGGCAGAAGGTTTTCTCTCCTACTAAAGTGTCAGATATTGAACACTACACTTGGGCAGAGAGCTAAAGCACTTCAACATCAAAGACACCCTCAATAATATCACTTTGTAGTATGATGGTCTAATGAATAATTACCTCTTGTATAACAAACAACTCCTTTCACAACCTGAGATATTAGTGCATTAGCAGAGGCACATGAAAAGTGACTGCATGTTGATCAGTCTTAGACACTTATCATTCTGAATGGCTGGCAGAATCTCCTAGGTAAGTGACTTAGATCAGGATGGACTGATAATAAGCCATAGATACTTTAAGACTTTGGAGTCTCCACACATAAACAGATAGGACTGTCCTATCATTTTATGTGCGGAGACTCTGCAGTCAAAAAGTTACTACTGCTAAAATATATTTGTGAATATTAAACAATTGTAAATGTACACAAAAGTGAAGGTTTACCTTTCTATATTGCTCTGTCTCATCTTTCTTGGCATCCCCAGGATATCTAAGAAAATAATCGGCTGGGTTTCCTTGAACAGGTTTGTGTCTGATGTCCAAAGAAAGCTCGTGTGGTTGGAGATTCCATTTTTCTATTAGTGTGTGTGGTTAGATAAGGCACTTTTGACCATCATACTCAGAAATTACTTCCATGGAAATACACACAGAAGTGTCGGTAATCTCACAGCAAATTAATGGTTACTTTCTCTCTATGATAGTATCTCTGCTCTATTTTGGATGCATATGCTACTTGAGGCAACATTTGATTGCTTTCTTGCTATAGAAAGACTGCATCTACTCCTGTGGGACTGCCCTCAATAGGCAGGTGGTTTAGGGTAATTGTAATTGCAATTGGTTGTCTCAGAAGATAAGGGATTATTGGCCCTCTTGAAAGTCACCATTTGTTCACCTGGCCATGCCCATGGACTGTCTGCTTTGAGGAGCTACTGAAGAGATGTTGTGAGTGTTGTCACATTCTGAACAAACCTTCTACTGTATATTACCATCCCCAGAATACCCTCAACTTCAAGATAGTCTAGGGTGGCAGAGGTGTTTTGATGTTTCACACCTTTTTGGATCAAATCTGGAGCTACTCCTTGCAAGGAGAATCAAAGAATTCTGAAGTTCATTTATCTGATTGTTGCATGTGAGGCCACTATCGCTGAAAAAATTGATCAGAGTTTTGAGTTGACAATGGTATGCTTTAACGTTCAGCACGTGTACCAGAATGTTTTTACTCATGTCTAGCACTTTAAGTCCTGAGAGTACCTTTTGAATATTTTTCTGAGAAACCTCTGCCATGCTAAGAAGCCACAAGCTGTACAAAAGGGGGTGGTGATGGACGGAGCATCTGAACCAATCAAACACTCACACCCAGTCAAAAGATCTGGGTTTAATCCATCACCGTTCTTTAGCCCACTCTGCCACCCCAGTTCAGACATGGCTATATGCAAATCAGTCTGACCCTGTGCCTCATGGGAACAGTCCAGCCCGAACTGCAAAGTCATGTCTTCCCTGGACCGGAAACAAGCTTCCGAAGACCGGTTTCTGGCATTCCAGCCGTCTTCAGCCCGGCTTGCTTGAATCCAGTGGCAAAGTGAGCATGGGACTCACGTCTGAGCATACCCTGCCACACTTATGGTGGCCAAAAGCGGTACAAAAGGGGATGGTGATGGATGGAGCATCTGAATCAATCAAACACTCACACCCAGTCAAAAGATCTGGGTTTAATCCATCACCGTTATTTAGCCCACTCTGCCACCCCAGTTCAGACATGGCTGTATGCAACTCAGTCTGACCCTGTGCCTCATGGGAACAGTCCAGCCCGAACTGCAAAGCCACAACTGAGGAATTTATATCTTCTCAAGGGGACATGGATGGAAAACATTGTGATATATGTCGAGTCCTCGTGTAGTTTCAGCTATTGATGATCTGCTTCCAAATCAATCTTTGAAAACCATCAGTCTCCATTGACTTTTATGACAATGTCATGGTGTAGTGTAGTTCCTATTATCCCAATAGGCTCTGCGCATTGGAATAATACCTTCAGCAGTAAAGGCCTAGACCAGACGTTAACTAGGTCTACTACTGTCGATATTAGACTTAAAGTTTTGGGTTTGCCAGCTAGCTCAGAGTTCACTAGAAACTTTCTCGAATGTTCAGGAAGGACTTAACTTCCCTGATTAGACAAGAAGGGATTTAGTTTCTGACAACCATAGAACATGACAACTTTGCTCTCCCCTAATCAAGAGTATATCTCGAGAGTCGTGTGAACAAAAGGCAATTTATTTTACTCAGTCAGTACGTGCATTCTTAGTCTCATCAGATTGTAGAGAAAAGGAAGAGACGGGCGTGTTCAATAAAAAGGTGTTATTTATTGATCAGTCTCTTTTCTCATACAAGAGAAATGGATCGATATTATTGCAATACTTATAGCTAAGTAAAGTGCATACATTAAAAGCAATAGTATGAAATAATACTGTAAAAACATTGATATGGTTTCTAAGCCATAAGATGTTTTAAAATGAATAAAATATATTACATACACATATACATTTGACTAAACGTACTCAACTGGTGTTTCTAAATACGCCTACCCCGTGTACCTGACCTAAGCCTAATACGTGGGCGGGAATAGAAAGTTACAGTTTAAGTTAAGTTTGTTTTTGCCAAGTGAATAACTAAAGAATTCTCTGCGAGGGGTTATTCAGTTCTGTACCTGGAATCTAGGTTGAATGAGGGATGGTATCTCTCTCTCTGGTCTCGATATTCCAGGCTGCCTGCGAGGGCTACCCGGAAGCGCCGGTGCTGGATTTCTCGGCAGGAGAAAGCAGCTTCTCGTTCTCAGCGCGTCAGGAAGGCGGGGCTGCACCAGCGGGGTCTGCTCTGCTCTTCGCTTCGGCAAGTCTGGCTGCTCCGTCTCGTCACCACCGCGTGTGTTTGCATAGGGCAATATCGGTAATATTTATACCTTTAAGGTGCCGAGATTGACGTAAGGATGGACATAGATACGTCAATAAGGATGTCATACGACTTGCTCGTTAGCACATTCTTTTGCTGAAGTTCTCGGTGAAATCAAAACAATGGCCGCAGGGTTTTGCCCAGGTTGTCATAGGTTTGATTTGTTATGAGAACTCCGTATGCCTTATCAGGGGCTGGAGGAATATCGCTTGTCTAATTAGATCGCAAGCGTTATGACCTAATCAGATAACACGTTCCTGTGCCGTAGTGTGACTGCGTCAGATAACGGTATCTGCATCATGGGGGTTTTATGCCTCATGGGCTGACTGCTAGTTAACTTGTTTGGTTTGTTTAACTAGAATAGGGTCAGGAATAGGGGGATCGATTCAGAACCTATAGGAATACATCACACCCACTCCACGCTAACTATGTACATATTTACTAATCTATGCATAGTAAAACATACTATAGAGTATAGTGTATACCTTACCACCCCAAAATACATAAATGCATTTTGAAATTTTTCAAATATACGGAAAAATTGCAGTCATATGTATTGTATGCACTCAAGATGTAGAATAATGCCAAAGTAATCACACATTTGTATACATTATTGCTATTGGTATATGAGAATTTACACATGAAATGGCTCTTAATACAGAAAAAAAAGTTCGAGACCATTTCATCACAGAATAAAATATTTATGAACATACCAGCGGGCAGCTAATGTCTATAAGCTATCTAAAATTTAGAAACCTTAGTTCTCTAAGAATAGTTCTTACTTTAAGCAGAAGATAGTGTCCCGAAAAATATGCAAAAATATTTTGGGGCTGCTGAAAAATTGCTGTCCGTGAACTGGAGGGAAAATTGTTCATGTGACTTTATTTTTAAAGTTGAAGGCCGAATTCAGGGAACGCCGTGTGCGAGCTTGCTCAAAAGTCTCTATTTCTGCTCTGGTGAGAACATCATATCATTTAGGCTTTCGAAAAAACTGTCAACAGCTTCCTGGGAAAGTTCCACTAACTTGGAAAAAGGTGTAACCATGCATTCGTGCGCATGATTGTCTCCATTGACATTCTGATTTGCGTTGCTGACAGAAGGTCGTACCTGTTCGATGCTGCTTTCATCTTGAACTTCACTACCCCTCAATCGTAGTGGTGAAGCTTCCACGAATGCCGTCATCAGGATTGGTAGCCTTTGAGGGCAGCACAAAGCATGAACCTTGATCGGGCTCAACAATGTTTCTGCATCCATAGGCGTATCCGATTGTAGCGTCAGACAGGTGTCTAACACGCATTCTTCTCCGCATAGCAGACAGCTCAATACAGGTAAAACACATCTTTGCCACATTGGTCGAAATGATAGAAACCAAGTCATGTTCAGGTCTCTAAGCCGGGAGAGTCCCAGGATTTTTGATATCCGGTCCCGGTATCCAATGGCTAGGATTGTTTCTTCCCTTGTCGCAAGAGTTTTGTCTGTGACATGGGTTGCCATAACGAAAAATAAGGACTAAGAATAGGATTCCTGCAATTAGTCCCAAGATCAGGGGAAGTCCGCCAAAAATCGAATGGACGAAATCTGGAAAAATACCCAGTATGGCTTTGAATGGTGTTAATGCCATCGAAAATACTGTCTTAAATACCTTTGAGACCCCATTGGCATCAGAAATATTTAAGATTTCATTCAGGATTTCTGCGAAATGTATGGGGGAATTAGTTGATAACAACGAATGTATCTCTGCAGTCATCCTTGCGACTTGTAGATCATACGTTTCTTTTGATGACGTGAGCCTTGTAGGCGTCTGAAGAAGCACTGTTTTCATTCTGCTTAAAGTATCTATTCGAATAGAAGTAATTTTCAAATTGGGCCATGCCCTTGCCTCCCTGTCTGGAAAGGAGCTGGGGAACAATGAGCGTCCACAGCACTTGACCTTCGCAGTCGTAGTTACGAGATAAGGAGTCCCGGGCATAAGACTACAACATCTGCGGTCTACAATTAGAATGTAACTCCCATTATAGAGTCTTTGAAAGAATGGTTCTATTTCTGTTGCAGGTGCGCCTTGCTAGTGACATGAAAGGTTGTATGAATTCCCTTCACAGGCTCCATGCAAACTAATTCCGTTACACAGAAGCGTGCCGCTTAGTGACATCGCACAATTATTGCCACTAAGAAACACTTTCTGTCCTTTATTACTGACACATGCATGTGAATAGGGCAGGTTCCATGTTGTTTTAATGTACCCCTTTCCCAATTTCTCGTACATGCCAGCCTGTATATATTTCTGGCAGTATTGAAACCTGAAGGTTGAGATTGGAATATTTATTATCCCATGTATTATCCATTCACTGACAGGTCGTTCTGACATTGTCACTGGTAATCTTTCGAGTTTTTCAATGCTCAAGATTGTATAATCAGCACCCTTTTGTGCCATACTGATTTGTCTATCAGTAAGGTTAAAGATTTGGAATAGTGACGTTGTGTTGATTAAACGCCAAGGCACATAGCCTGAACGTAGATTTTGTAACGTCCAGCCAAGCTGTACAATAGAACGCAATTGAGACTGACCGTGTTGTAGCAACAGTAAGTCTTGCGATAATATGTCGATTGCTGAAGACACAATGCTGTCCAAAGAAAAAATTCTGGAGGACAGAGTCATTAACCCATTGTCCACTACAGAAAGTGATTTTTCCAAATTAATACGGTCAATTTCCCGTATCCTTTCTGCTGTCTCAATTTGAGTAACCTTCCAGGCCTCATTGTATGCTGCATATACAGAGGCTGCTATGAAACGCTTTTGACGCTGTTTGCGTGGTCCCATAGTGAAATCACGCAAGTCAGCACCATCAGTAAGTAAAGTTAGGTGTTGCTTAATTTCTGCCAGTGTGGAAGTTTGTAGCCATTGAAGGCATAATTTGCCCACACTGTAGGTGGTTATTATCCCTGGGTGATGTCTTTGGGGATATCTAGGGTCTGGCCTGGTCATTTTGAACCCCTGTGTTTTGTTCAGGAATCTGTCTTGACAGTTATTAGTATCTGTGGGCCAGATCAACCACTGTTTCCAATCAGGATGTGTTCTGTTTTGGTTTAATACATAATTTACGTCTATCTCTTCATCTGTAGAGCTATTGCTGCTCATTGTTGGCTTTGGAATAGACGGTTTATTTAAGTCTTTGATTTTGGCTAGGCCAAGACAGGTAGTTTGTTGAACAGTGTCATTTAAAAATATCATTTGTTCTGGGATCATGCAGGCTCTAAACATAGATTCTATACCCTGCACTTGCCATTCTTTTGTATCCCAAACACTTTTCAATGCAACATTTTTGTCCCAATAATCAAAACCAAAAGTATTCATTTTTTCAAAGAATGAGTCTGAATATATCAATTTTGTGTTTGTTATCATGGTCTTAGTTCCTGTCTTGTTTGACAATTTGAAATAAAATGCTTCAGCATTACTTGTGTTAAAACCTGAAAAGTATGAATATTTGTCATAGAAGGTTCTTGAGCTTCCTTTTGGAGGGGTTGCACAATGTTCCCATTGATTATAATTTAAAACATTTCTAGGTTGTGCAGATCTATGTAAAAAATGGTTACCATAGTGGTTATAACAGTACATACTATCATAATTTGTAGAACCCTGCAAATAATCATGTTTGGTAAATTTAGCAGACATTACTAAGTCAGACATCATATTATTAATGCTTTCGAAGTCCCAATCATCAGCAAATGAGCTCGGTTTTGCAAAGTCACTCAATGAGATCTTAATTTGGTGTGGATATTTCAGGATTTCGACCGGACCATAAATTTCATAGTCAGTGTTGTCCCAGGCTACCCCACCCGGTATCGGATTGGCTGTGAAGTTGATTGAAGAAAGTTCTCTTTTCTCGACGTGTGAAGATGTGTGTGGTTTGAGGATCAAGTTGATTTTCTGACTTGCTGTGTCCATTTTAGCATATTTTCCCTCAATGAAGCGTCCCAAAGTAAGTACCATGATGAGCCAAAGTATGAGGATAAATGCACCAAAACCCACCCAAAATTCGATCCATGGAGAAATCAGATATGTTTCTTTCAGTTGTTTCAAAAGTTCTTTAGCTTTATCTTTAAAGGTTTTTGATGATGGCTGTGTCTTTGATTCACTGAAGCCTTCAGAGGAATCATCGAAGTTTATGAAGTAGCCGGATGCAGTTCTGTCAATTGTTCCAATTGGTTCAGGATTACTGTTTCTTGTATTATCGTTTGGTACTTCATTATAGATTGGTGTGTCTCTGCTAAATGTTTTTATTTGGGTTTTCAGAGGTCTGAGTTCTATTGCATTGTTGCATAGTCCTTGTTGTTCTTCTGTAGGCGTTTCGAATGTGATGAGCCTCTTTGTTAGGACCTCTGTACTGGTAGCAAACCTTGGTGTTCTGCTACTTATTGGGAGTCCACTTGGCCTACTATTTGTTATCAGCCACATGATTGTGGTTTTACCAGGTCGATGGATACAACTCGGTTCTCCTTTTTACCAGCAAGTGGCGGTAGTACAACTGATCTTGTCCCGTTGACAGACAAGACAGGAACTGCTTTTCTGTAAGAAGGCCCAAATTCCTTCTTTACCGCGATCTTTTCTCTGACTAGATCCCCGACTTTTGGAATCCAGACAGGTCTTGCTGGGACAGGTGGTGGTTCTTCAGTGGTTGTTGGCTGTTGTTTCAATTTTATGTTGCTCAGGTCTTTTCTTGTTTTGTTTAAGTCCTGCAAAATAGCCAAACGGTCTTTGATATCAAAGCTTTTTTCTTTCACCACTGAAGTCTGACTATCAATGTCAGAGATCAACATCCTAGTTCCAAATAATAATTCGTACGCACTGAATCCCTTCAGAGAATTTCTTGGCAAGTTATTTAGACTACGTTGGACACTTATTAGATGTTTGACCCACCCAGCTCCCGAACCTAATATCCTTTCCGTTATAGATTGCTTTATGCCTTGGTTTTTTCTTTACACCATCCCGTATCCCTCAGGAAGGAAGTGAGAAGATTCCCGCTGTGCTATGCTCATTTGGCCATGTTTCCCATCAGGCTGGAGGGCTAGAGTGAAAACAATGGTCAAACGTAGCATGCTCTTAGCGTATATGCCATTTAGACTCGCAAATCTTTGTATAACAGTCCAGACGTCAGCCGAGTGCTGGTGATCTACATTATAAGTGGAAACTAGCCTGTATATGTTAATCGCAAGCCTTCCTTTTTACTCTTGATTTTTTCTGGAGTAAAACGACGAGGTATTAAACTGTTTCTCTCCCCACTGCGATCTCTGTTGCAGTTTGGGCAGTTTTTTACAAACATGGTGTGACGCAGGCTCATGCCTGGCCACCAGTACCGTGATTGTAATTCTTCCAGAGAATCTTTTAGTTTGAGGTGTCTGAGACCCTCGCCCATATGTGCGTCTGCGATTAACAAGTTTCTCCTGTCCATGTTTGGAATCACTCTATCCCCCACTCCAGGGATTCGAGCAAAAGGGACGGAGTTTGCATCGATTATGTATGTATAATTGAGTGGATAGTTGATCGGTAGCGCTGAGCAGTCGCCTTTTGATGACGTTTTCACCGCCAGCACTGTTTCACCGTCAATGTATTTTAATGTATGCTTTTTTCGAACTACGGGAGCCGATTTAGTGGCTGCCGCTGTGGCTGTTTCAGCCAATGAATTCCCTGCAACGTGAACGCCATCACGTTGATGACTCAGTGAGTGTGTCACGTGAGTCTTTGGTAGTTCTTTTTGTAAAAGAGCTATTTGTTCCCAGAGAAGTTTCTGCTTTATTGGTGCATCTGTGTCATCTTTGTAACCGTTTTGAATCCATGTCTGCAAATCCTTGTTATATGATTTGACGCAGTAATATGAATCTGACACTATAAGTGTCGGGAATTCGCGATCCGCATTATCTAGCTCCATTTTCAAAGCTACTATCTCAGTTTGTTGTTCTGAATTAGTTTCTACTGAGTGTGTTTTTGTTAATAGAGGTTTTAGTTTACCTCCGCGCCACACTTCTTTTGTAATCCCACATGTGGGGTTGTATGCCTGTTCTCCCCAAACGGGGGGTTGAGCATGTCCGTCTGTATAAATTACACAGGCGTAATGTCGTAAAGGCAGAATGTCGATTGGCAGAGGGAATGTTCTTTCATATTCTAAATTTTCCATTTCTTCTAGTTCTGGATCAAAGTAATAGTATACTTTGTCCGTTGTGATTGAATTCACCCATTGTATCCATTCCGGATTCAATGTTGTTGTTGGTAAATTACACGGTGTTGTTAGTGCCTCAAAGGCTGATTCTGCTGTTCAGACTGTGATATGTCTACCATCAGCTATGTCTTTTTCTCTAGCTATTGCGGTTTGAACTGCATGAACAATTTTTTCTTTGTTACTGAATTTCTGTTCAGCTTCTGTGTACAAGTGTGATTTGAATGCAATTGGTACCTTTTCTCCCTCATTCGAGGTCAGGTATGTGAATCCGCATCTCCCTGGGATGACTCGAATCACAAGATTGCGTGTGTTATCACGTGTTTCTAATTTTGTTTTAATTAGCATGTCTGTTTGTAAGGATCTCAAAATTTCTGTGTGTATTTGAGTCCAATTGGATCTTTTAAAATCTGGTTTTATCAGATCATAAAGGGGTTTGACCCTTTCTGCGTAATTTGCAATGTATGTTCTTCCGAAATTTAGGAAGCCTAGAATCGACTGCAGGTTTTTTAGTGTTCTAGGTGCTTGGATTACGGCACATTTCTCTAGGAAATTGTCAGCCAGGCTTTTGCCTTCACTTGATAATTCATATCCTAAGAACAGGACTGTCAGATGGGCAATTCTGGATTTTTTAAAGTTGAATTTGTAACCCTCTGCTGCGAACCCAAGTATTATGGTGTTCAGTCTTTTCAAGTGAGTATCCAAGTCATCATCTGTTAAGTAAATGTCATCGACATAAGATAATGCTTCATCATCATATATTTGTAGTAATTCTGTTACTCTCGCTGAGAATACCCCCGGGCTGTTCTTGTACCCCTGGGCTAACCGACAGAATTGTTTTTGAGTGCCATTTATTGAGAATGCAGTTAAATATCTGCTTTCTGGTGCTATGTTTTGACAAAAGAATCCATTAGAGATGTCTAATGTTGTTTTGTATTTTTTGCGCACTATGTTATTCATTAGTGCAGCACTATGTGAGTTTTGCACTGCAAAAGTTTTGCAACATGTGTTAAGGTGTCGGTAATCCAAAACTAGACGATATGAATTGTCTGGTTTGGAGACCGGAAACAAAGGGTTGTTCATTTGTGAAGTGCAAGTTTCAATCACCCCCTGGTATTCTAGCTGATCTAGTATTTCTTTTACCTGTTTTTTAGCTTCTTGCTTAATTGGGTACTGCCTTTGTGCAGTAGGTTGTGATTTTAACTGGATTTTGTGAGGAGGAGAGTCCTCATCCCATCCTACATGATTTTTATATAAAGCAGGAGCTAGAGCTACTGCCCACTTTCTAGCAAGTGTGTATTTTCTATGAATTGGGATGTGATTTGAGAAGGCAGGCATAATTACTTCTTCGCCATGAGGGCACTCCCTGACAAACTCTGGTGGCCAGTCTTTTTCAGCTAGAAGGATATCATAGTCCTTGGAGAGATTATCCCAAAATAGCCCCCTTATTTTTCTAGTCTTATCCCCCTCTATACGCAATGTTATTTCGTATATTTTGTGAGGTTTGCTAACTCTGGTGTCCGCAGTTTCCACTTGAAGATATTCATTCGTGTCCACTGTCTCCAGATGATTCATAAGGACTTTGCGAGCTATGCTCACTTCTGCTGCGCTGTCTAGCATTGTCTGAGCCCATTCCCCGTTTTTCAGTTGTGTCCTCAGAATTCTCGGCATTGTTAACTATTTTAATGCTGGCTACCTTCTTCTTTGGAAATTGTAATTTCTTTTTTAGCTGAGCAGGTTCCTTGTCTTTGGACTTGGCGTGCTCTTCTCTTTGTTCTGATCGTCCTCTTCTTTCCGATTTCTGCGAGGAAGTCTGAAAAGATTGAGAGGGACGTGTATCAATGTCTTGATATCTATCAGGCTTTTTTATATTATCCCTATTTCTAAGGTTATATCTTTTCCCAGAGGGGTCACTCTGGGGTGACCTGTGTCTTTGGTTCGGAGATTTTTCTCTTCGCCTAGGAGACCTTCCTCTGGACTGGAATTTCTTTTCTTTAGGATTGGATTGTTTGTTTCCATCCCAGTTCTTTTTTGGTGATGTAGAATTATTATTAAAAAATATTTTTTCAGGACTTTCAATTAGCTGTGGTTTTACTGGTATTCCACCTAAACTATCCCTACCTAGTTCCTCATAGGATTTTTCTATGATTCTGGCCATTTCAGCTGGTTGGTCTGCTATATCTGTCTCTTTTAACCTCTGGCGGATCGCCACGTTTGCTGCTTCACCTTTTATGTTGGCTAATAATATAGCCGAGACCTGCTTGAAGTCTTTTAGTAATGTCATACCAAGAGTTAAAGCGGGTTCTGGACCATATTCATCTTGAATTTGTTTTAGCACATCTGGTATTACCGAAATGGATGGAACACCGTGCGTTTTTGTGTAGATGGAAGCAAAGACTGTACCCCAAGTGTCACAGTCCTCAATGTGTGGTGCGATTCCCATTGGAAGACAGATAGTCAGAATCCTGTGTTTTTCTAATGGGGTGGTGTCAGGAAACACCGCCTCTATTTGGGTGATTTTCTGTGCCAACCAGAATGGTATTTGTTCCCGTTTAGCCGGTACTTTACCTAGGCAGGACTGGATGTTCTGTGGTGTAATTTTATTTGTGTTCCCCTGGTGAGGGGTCAGCTGTGGGAGTTTAATCGCTGGCTGAATTGTTGAAGTCCGCATCACATACTGGACTAATTGTCTATGTATTTTTATTAATTGTTTTAGCTGTGTTAACAGGTTAGCTGCAGACATCCCGTCGATGTCTGGATGTGGTGTGTATCCGGCTAGGACCGGCCACGTTGCTCCTGGTCTACCTAAAGGACCGAGCCTGGTGATGTGATTATTATGTTTTAGGGCGCCATCAAATAAGAGCAAATGCTCTTGAAATTTGAGTGGTACTTCCACCTCCTCGAAAGGAGTGTACGTTTCAGGAGGTTCCTCTATTTTGTAATAGTGGAAGTACTGTACCCCAAGTGTCACAGTCCTCAATGTGTGGTGCGATTCCCATTGGAAGACAGATAGTCAGAATCCTGTGTTTTTCTAATGGGGTGGTGTCAGGAAACACCGCCTCTATTTGGGTGATTTTCTGTGCCAACCAGAATGGTATTTGTTCCCGTTTAGCCGGTACTTTACCTAGGCAGGACTGGATGTTCTGTGGTGTAATTTTATTTGTGTTCCCCTGGTGAGGGGTCAGCTGTGGGAGTTTAATCGCTGGCTGAATTGTTGAAGTCCGCATCACATACTGGACTAATTGTCTATGTATTTTTATTAATTGTTTTAGCTGTGTTAACAGGTTAGCTGCAGACATCCCGTCGATGTCTGGATGTGGTGTGTATCCGGCTAGGACCGGCCACGTTGCTCCTGGTCTACCTAAAGGACCGAGCCTGGTGATGTGATTATTATGTTTTAGGGCGCCATCAAATAAGAGCAAATGCTCTTGAAATTTGAGTGGTACTTCCACCTCCTCGAAAGGAGTGTACGTTTCAGGAGGTTCCTCTATTTTGTAATAGTGGAAGTACTTTGTTACAGGATTTGCTGCTGGAAAATTTATCCATGAATAGTATACCTCTGTCTGCCGATATTCGTGTGCCTCAATTACGAATATGACTGTACCACCTCTAGGTGTCAGTCCATTTTCTATAAGTTTTATGGTTATAGATTTCCTTTTAATGACCGGGATGAGTATTATATCCTGGTCTGCTTCCTGCATGGTAGCATCAGCTGCTGCGAGTTCAGTTGCTAATCTAACTGCCTCTCTTTCTTCATCACTGTCTACCATTTTACCGACAGGATGGTTATTTCTTTTGTTTGCAGATCAGGTTTCTTATGGAAACAAAGATTAGATGCACAATATTTTGGAACAGTGTATCCTTCAACGTTGACTTATACCAAGAACCATACATAGGAGTTCCCTCCTGCGAGGTCTGGCGGATATAACCTTTCACCCACTCCAGACGTCTTTGGAGTATTATGGGAAAAGGGGTCTGAGTGAGAAAGCACGACTGAGTTACTCTAAATGTCTTACGTTAGTTTTATCGCCCTTTCCAAACGCGCTGGGCGCCATGTAATGTAGTTCCTATTATCCCAATAGGCTCTGCGCATTGGAATAATACCTTCAGCAGTAAAGGCCTAGACCAGACGTTAACTAGGTCTACTACTGTCGATATTAGACTTAAAGTTTTGGGTTTGCCAGCTAGCTCAGAGTTCACTAGAAACTTTCTCGAATGTTCAGGAAGGACTTAACTTCCCTGATTAGACAAGAAGGGATTTAGTTTCTGACAACCATAGAACATGACAACTTTGCTCTCCCCTAATCAAGAGTATATCTCGAGAGTCGTGTGAACAAAAGGCAATTTATTTTACTCAGTCAGTACGTGCATTCTTAGTCTCATCAGATTGTAGAGAAAAGGAAGAGACGGGCGTGTTCAATAAAAAGGTGTTATTTATTGATCAGTCTCTTTTCTCATACAAGAGAAATGGATCGATATTATTGCAATACTTATAGCTAAGTAAAGTGCATACATTAAAAGCAATAGTATGAAATAATACTGTAAAAACATTGATATGGTTTCTAAGCCATAAGATGTTTTAAAATGAATAAAATATATTACATACACATATACATTTGACTAAACGTACTCAACTGGAGTTTCTAAATACGCCTACCCCGTGTACCTGACCTAAGCCTAATACGTGGGCGGGAATAGAAAGTTACAGTTTAAGTTAAGTTTGTTTTTGCCAAGTGAATTACTAAAGAATTCTCTGCGAGGGGTTATTCAGTTCTGTACCTGGAATCTAGGTTGAATGAGGGATGGTATCTCTTTCTCTGGTCTCGATATTCCAGGCTGCCTGCGAGGGCTACCCGGAAGCGCCGGTGCTGGATTTCTCGGCAGGAGAAAGCAGCTTCTCGTTCTCAGCGCGTCAGGAAGGCGGGGCTGCGCCAGCGGGGTCTGCTCTGCTCTTCGCTTCGGCAAGTATGGCTGCTCCGTCTCATCACCACCGCGTGTGTTTGCATAGGGCAATATCGGTAATATTTATACCTTTAAGGTGCCGAGATTGACGTAAGGATGGACATAGATACGTCAATAAGGATGTCATACGACTTGCTCGTTAGCACATTCTTTTGCTGAAGTTCTCGGTGAAATCAAAACAATGGCCGCAGGGTTTGGCCCAGGTTGTCATAGGTTTGATTTGTTATGAGAACTCCGTATGCCTTATCAGGGGCTGGAGGAATATCGCTTGTCTAATTAGATCGCAAGCGTTATGACCTAATCAGATAACACGTTCCTGTGCCGTAGTGTGACTGCGTCAGATAACGGTATCTGCATCATGGGGGTTTTCTGCCTCATGGGCTGACTGCTAGTTAACTTGTTTGGTTTGTTTAACTAGAATAGGGTCAGGAATATGGGGATCGATTCAGAACCTATAGGAATACATCACAATGGTTGGTGTAAGATAGTGCTTTCTCTTTATCACTTTATTTGATATGTACATATCTAGGTAGGTTCTCACCTAGCCAGATTGTTTTGGTTTTCTTTCTATAACTGTGAGTGAGGGCTGTGGAGCGGGTTCATCAACTTTTTCCATAATGTCTTCTTTTACTACTTCATGGGCATTGAGCTCTTGTTTAGCTAGTTCTATTACTGTTCTTTTACTTTCAGACTCCCTATCCTCTCAAACAGATCAGTAAACTCAGCATGTGGATCACGCCAAAGTTGTGTACACTAAATCAAATGGGATTAGATGGAGGGACTCTGTGGCCATGCTGCTAATATATCACCATCTGCTCTGGTTATATAGAAGTAAGCCAGAATAGAATGATGACCATGTGGCACTTGAATACAGACTGGGGCTGCAAGGTTGAGAAACTAAATTCTACAATTTGCATATACTTTAGTGTAAGTAGTTTTACATTTCGGCCGTGGTCTCATAGGTCCCGATTCACAAAAGTAATCTGAGACAAAAAATCCTAACTTTATGACTTTCGGTATTCACAAAAGGCATTTAGGCGTAACGTTAGTAATCCTAACTTTACTACTCCTAAATGCCTTTTGTGAATACCAAAAGTCATAAAGTTAGGATTTTTCTCAGTTTAGTGGAAGTAAAGTTAGGAATCCTAACTTTACTCCTACTGAATGCCTTTTGTGAATACCAAAAGTCATAAAATTAGGATTTCTCTCTGTTTAGTGGTAAATTTAGGAATCCTGACTTTACTATGACTAATTGCCTTTTGTGAATACTGAAAGTCTTAAAGTTAGGATTTTGTCTCAGATTACTTTTGTGAATCTGGCCCATAGTCACTCCAGGACATCACACAAAGTAGTTCCAGTATTGAGGGGATCTGTTATTGGTGACCATTGAATGTTTAGTTAAACTCGTGGTAGTCAGGGCTGCTTTTGGGGTCTGTCACCTCCTAAGGCAGATATGAGATAAACATTCTCATCTCTTAAGTCAGAGTCTTTTTCCATGTCATCTACCTGGAACCTTTTGGACTTGACACTGTGCATTTGACCTCTTTCCTAATAAATTATTTATTCCACTGGGCAAATGACACTAATTGGTGTTGGAATTATGAGTTGGGTTCTTGCTGTCTTGTGTGAGCATGACTTGTTTGCATAATTTATTCAATGTCAGTTTGTTAATGACCCCAATGTCTTTTGACAATGATTCAGCCTCGGTCATGATGGTGCTAGAGAACAGAGTGGCTTCCATGTGTGTTCAGGTCAAGGCAAGTTATTTTAATTGGTGAAAGAGAACATGGCTGTTAATCTCATTTCACCCTGTCATAGGATTTCTTGCTTCAGTTGCGGAGAATGGCAAACTTAAATTATTTGCACCTAGATCTCTTTGTCATGTTTCCTAAGTCACCTGTGTTGGCAAAGCTTTTCAGACAGGGGTTAAATACATCGATGGGTTTTTAGGGCCCTGCTTCCTGGCCATATAAAACATCTTTCATAATCAGAGTTCAAGTGAGTGCCAAACTCTCCATTTATTGCAGTCACAAAACCATTACAACAATTTTTGGGCCAGTTTGAGAATGATTTGTGAATTTGTTCCCCAGCCAGATCCAGTGTTAGAGACCTTTTTGTGGTGGGGTCTGTCTCTATAGTAATTTGCACCTCGAGCAATTTATGTCTTTCAGCATGTGGCTACTAAATATGGGTCTGACAACATGTTCAGTGGTTGAATGTTCATGACAACATTTTGAAACATAACTCCAGGGGTGTGAGTTAAGCCTTCCTGGGGAAAATAAGACAACAATTGGTCATAGTGTTGCACTGCCTGGTCTTCTTGCAATTTCCCAAAAATAAACGAATACTTTCATATTATACACATTTACATTTTGATTTGTAATTGATTAAAATGAGCCTTTGTTGTTCAGATATGAATTAACCTCAAAGAAATTAAAAGACAAGTCATTTAGCAAAATAGGAACAATTTGGTTTAATTAAACGCAGCGGCCTGGAGAGTCTTGGCATAATGTGTCTGTGGAAAGTCTCATGAGGTACAATAAAGTGATTTATGCATTCCTGAAAAAGCATCTCGGTCATAAATTAACAAGTGTGGGCATCTAATAAGGACACAGATGGCTCTTGACCTCGGGGAGAGCTAGTGTGGGCCTATGTGTATATATCGAGATTCCCTGCATGAGGAGAGCATGATCGCTACATGTGGTGTGCATGTTGTGTCCTGACTGGCTGAATGTTCCTATCTACATGTGGTATGCAGCTCTGTGGTATTTTTGGGGAACGCAAGCCTTTGGCCAAATTTTTTTAATGGGGTCAATTTAGTCTATCTGTGGAATTGATCAGGGTTTTACCTGAGTGCACGCTTGTCTTTGGGTTAAGAAAGACCCCACTTGTAACCTGTAAATCAATAGGCGAAGGTCTGCATTGCAAGACCTGCCTGACCACGTATCTCGACTCGGAGTTGATGTGGAGGTCATCTTGGGTGAATTCGACAGCTATGATATGAGTTCATTGGGACTTCTGAAAATAATATTGCAGTCACTAGTATCATTTTTAACAACATTCTCAACATTGTGCATACTGTTGTCATAGCGTACATTGGCATTATCTTTACTATATTAACATAGTTATGCATACCTAGATCATAACGTACATCAACATTGTTTTCTCTGCAAACAACATTGTAATTCATGCATGGATTATGGCATACATTAACATCGTTAGTGCCTTCATCAACACTGTTTTGTGGGCATAGATTATGGCATACATTGACATTGCGTTTATGAGTAGTGCCTTTGTTTGTCCAGCACATATCATGGTATTTATTGATATTTTATTTACCCATTCAAATACCTTGTTCCAAATGTCTTGTATACTTTTCCCAACTTACTTCTCATACAAGCAGCACTTTAGAACGTTGTTTCTTCTCCAGTAAAGAGTAATGGGAAGCATCCACAGTCCCATTATCAAACAGCTCCTGCTGCTGGTGTCACTGTTTTACTGCACCCTGATGATCTGGTGTTATGAACCCGGGCCCGAGTGTTCACACACACTTGATGTCCCTGGAATTCAGGGACATATTACAAGGGCCCTGCGTCATGCTTGAACCACGCAATGTGGTACATACGTGACACAAAGCCATTAGTCAAAGCCATTCAGAGCCACTTTGCATGCCTTTACATGGCTTCACAAATATGAAGTAATGTAACACAGCGCAAATCGATGCTTTGCCTTCCACTGCCTAAGGAAGCTTTCCATGGGCATTGTGGTGAGAGTGTTTTTGCCAGATTCTCAGATTTACAAGGACTTGTAAACCTGGGAATAAGTCAAAATCGTACTTCTCCCCAGGTGAGGCACAACGAGGGCAATATCTTTATTTCCCCTGGTTTTTTATTCTTTCTATATGTGCTGTATTTTGCAGCACATATAGAAAGAAGAAAATAGCTCTATGGATTGTTTTGTGCAGGAAGGTCCACCTTCCTACACAAAACCAACTCTGTAACTCAGGCACTCTTGGACTCTTAGGCAGGAGTGCCTGCAATGGTGCTAGGCTTCCAAAACGGCTCCAGCGCAGGGGTCAAGGACAGGAATGCCCTTTATTGGATAAATACTGTGTCTCTGTGTTCAGGCAGGTGCTCCCCAGCTGATCAGAACTCCCCACATTTAGCGTCTAGGGTGATATAGTCTACCAACTGTGCACAACTGCTAATCAGGGCCCATTTATTTAAGATAGTTCTGACGTAGATGGGACCCCCCACATTAGATAAAAAAACATGTGCTTCGTTGGACATAATATAGTTCCAGTGCTACTAAATGGATATATTTCCTAAAATATATTCCTTCCAAATATTCTGTGGGCAGTATCTTTTCCTGCATGCAGCATCGCCACTATGGTGGCATGCAGGAGGAGTTGCCCTAGAATACTGTGTAAATGATCCAACATGTGCCAGAGAGGAAAACAAGATGGCTACCAATATCACTTTCAAACATAACTATGGCCACTGGAATTATGCAATTGTGCAGCCACGGCATTTTTTGCATAATTATAGCTTTGCCGCATTTGCCATTGAATCCATAATTGGGTGTATAATCTGCAGATTTTGCACACATTTTTTTGTTTCTAGCTCGAAAAAGTTGAAAAGTTACTGAAAAGGGAGCACCTTGTTGGTGAACAGTGGAAGGGTCTTTGCAAAGGTTAACTGGTCACATTTCTGTTGCATATTGCTATATATTAGGTGTTAAACTGGTACTAATGAGGTGCAACCAATGCCAAGATAGTTGTACCAAGAGTAAAAATGACAAAATAATGAAGTAATACTATCACAAAATGTAGCACAGTAAACCACATAATTTGTTTTTTCTTGCTGCATAATTTACTTAATCCGGCAGCATAATTTGACCCCTGCTGCATAATTCCACTGGCCCTTTACATAGCCCACTAACAACCACACACCCTCATACTACAGAGCATATATTTAATTTCATGTTCATTAAATCTCGCTCTGGAGTGCTCCACACTTCATACATCAAATACGAGATTATCTATCACATGCTCTTCAGTTCAAAAACACAATTCACCCTGACTCTTCACATATCCTTGGCTTTCTTGTGACATACTGCTGCATCCATCATATGGGCTGTGCACATAAGAAAGGAGGTGGTCTACACCCTAGGTAAGCAAGTAGCAGACTACTCTATACACCTTCTAGCATGCCATTTTGCACTGTGTGCCTCTACCTTCCATCGCATATACAGACCTCAAGGGCACAACAAGGACTTCATTGTTTAATTCTCAAATTTCTTCATCAACTCATCCATCCAACACACCCGCACCAGCCACTGGCTGATTCCAACCTACCAGATAACATAAGCTCAACACAAATAAGAGACAACCTCCAAACCTCATTAACACACTCAACGTTTTCCAAATACTTTAAAGTCTGCATCCTTTACCCTGACTTATCGACATCATGAATAATCCAATGCAAGCTACCCATGCCCTTGGACTGAATGCTTTGCTATTGTTATCTTACTGCTCAGCATCCAACACCATCCAACCAACAAACTGAGATCAACCCAAAAGAGAAGACATACACAACAGTTTCAGCACACAGCCGACGCACCCTACGACCGCACCAACGCCCCCCACCACCACCATCCGCGCCTGGACCCCGGTAAACACTGAAGAAACCATCCGCACGATGAACTACATCCACTCCGGATCGCCAACCGACCCCTGCCCTCACCACGTCTTCAACAAGGCCGACTCCGTCATCGCACCACACCTGCGGGACAGCATCAACACCTCCTTCAACACCGCCACCTACCCAGAGAGCTGGAAGCACGCCGAACTCAGCGCCCTACTGGAGAAACCATCAGCGGACCCCACCGAACTCAAAAACTACCGACCCATCTCGCTTCTTCCTTTTACTGCCAAAGTCATTGAGAAGACAGTCAACAGACAGCTTACCGCCTTTCTCGAGACGAATGGATCCCTCGACCACTCACAGTCTGGCTTCCGGGCCAACCACAGCACCGAGACCGCCCTCATCGCAGCCACCGACGACATCAGAGCCCTGCTCGACAACGGAGAAACAGCGGCCCTCATCCTCCTGGATCTCTCCGCGGCATTCGACACGGTCTGCCACCGCACCCTAGTACAACGCCTCAGGAACATCGGGATCCAAGAGAAGGCACTGGAGTGGATCATCTCCTTCCTCGCCGGGAGAACCCAGAGAGTCTGCCTCCCCCCGTTCAGATCCGAGGCCACCAAAGTCATCTGCGGCGTACCCCAAGGATCATCACTCAGCCCCACGCTGTTCAACATTTACATGAGCCCCCTTTCGGCCATCGCGCGCCAACACAACCTCAACATCATCTCCTACGCCGACGACACCCAGCTGATCCTCTCCCTCACCAACGACCCCGCCACCGCCAGGACTAACCTACACGAAGGGATGAAAGACGTAGCCGAGTGGATGATGAACAGCCGCCTGAAACTGAACTCAGATAAGACGGAAGTCCTCATCCTGGGATCTTCGCCCTCCGCCTGGGACGACTCCTGGTGGCCCCCATCCCTGGGCAGCGCACTCAAACCGACAGACCACACACGCAACCTGGGCTTCATCCTGGACTCCTCCCTCTCCATGAACAGACAAGTCAACGCCGTCTCCTCGTCATGCTTCAACATCCTCCGCATGCTACGTAAGATCTTCCGGTGGATCCCCACCGAAACCAGGAAGACGGTCACCCAGGCCCTCGTCACCAGCCGTCTGGACTGCGGCAACTCCCTCTATGCCGGAACCACAGCCATACTTCAGAAGAGACTCCAACGCATCCAGAACGCCTCGGCACGCCTCATCCTGGACATCCCCCGACACAGCCACATTTCCGAACACCTGAGAAACCTGCACTGGCTCCCTGTCAGCAAGAGAATCACGTTCCTTCTCCTCACCCACGCACACAAAGCTCTCCACAACCAAGGCCCAAGATACCTCAACGACCTCCTGACCTTCTCCACTCCAACCCGCCAGCTACGATCGACCAGCCACACCCTCACCGCCATCCCCCGCATCACAAGAGTCACAACGGTAGGAAGATCCTTCTCCTACCTGGCTGCCAAGACGTGGAACTCCCTCCCCATCCACCTCCGCCTGACCCAAGACCACCTCTCCTTCAGGAAGCAACTCAAGACCTGGCTGTTCGAGCGGTAGCGGACCCCCTCCCCCAGCGCCTTGAGACCCTACGGGTGAGTAGCGCGCTATACAAATGCTTTGATTGATTGATTGATTGATTGAGAAGACCAAACCTTCAGATTCTTTACAGACTTCTCCATAGACAACTTCATGTTCAAGCTCATCTCTCACCCATACCAACTATACATGCGATACCAACGGTGCAGAGCAGGAATATCGTCAGGGAAATATCGTCTGACTTAAATATCCCCGCAGAAATATCGAATTGAAGAAATATCGATAACAAAAATATAGTTTGACCAGAATATCGACAGACAGGTAAGTAATATCGATTACAATAATATAGTTGTAATAAATATCGTTTACAAAAATATAGTTTACAAAAATATCGATTTTTTAATAATGTCATGTATTTTAGTGTTTTTAATGAGAATTGTTTGTCATTTTAATATATGTAGTTGAATTTTAATAGTTATTAGTGTATATTATGTTGAATTTTGTGTTATTAGTTCCGTAGCGGGTTGTGGGTTTATAGGGGAATAGGGTGGGAAGTAATTTAAATATATAAAATTAATTAATTAATTAATGTGTTAATTTAATAAGTATATGTTAATTAATTTCAATTAGTCAATCAGTAATTAATTATGTTAATTAAATAATTATGTTAATTAATGAATTATGTTAATTAAATAATTATGTTAATTAATTAATTATGTTAATTAATTATGTTAATTGTTTAATTAATTGTAGGTGTGTGTAGTGGAGTTTATATGTGTAAATGGTGTGAAGTAATTAAATTGTTATTGATTGATTATTAAATACTTTATAAATTAATTACCATTAATTAATTAGTAATTATTAATTGTAAATGTGTAATTAAATTTAGGTTTGTGTTGTGGTGTTTATAAGTGTATAGTGTGAAATCTGTCATTTAAATAATTAATTAATTAATTATAAAAAATAATATAATTATCATGAATTAATTAGTAAATATTAAATGTAATTGTGTAATTATTTTTAGGTGTTTGGTGGATATTATAGTGGTAAATAATGTGTAAATATATATTTTTTATTATCTTTGTTAATAATAAAATATTTAAATGTATATATTATTTATGTTTATATTGGAAATTAAATGTAATAAAAAATGTGATAGTTTGTTTTTTTATTGTTTTGGGTTCCAGCGCTTTCCCTACTGTTGTACCCTGTGGAGTGGGAATAGTAACTTTCACCCCTACGTTATCCAACGCTTTCCCTACTGTTGCACTCTCTGGAGTGGGAATAGTAATTTTTACCCCTACGCTATCCAACGCTTTCCCTACTGTTGCACTCACTGGAGTGGGAATAGTAATTTTTACCCCTACGCTATCCAATGCTTTCCCTACTGTTGCACCCTCTGGAGTGGGAATAGTAATTTTTACTCCTACGCTATCCAACACTTTCCCTACTGTTGCACCCTCTGGAGTGGGAATAGTAATTATTACCCCTACGCTATCCAGCGCTTTCCCTACTGTTGCACTCACTGGAGTGAGAATAGTAATTTTTACCCCTACGCTATCCAATGCTTTCCCTACTGTTGCACCCTCTGGAGTGGGAATAGTAATTTTTACTCCTACGCTATCCAACGCTTTCCCTACTGTTACACTCTCTGGAGTGGGAATAGTAATTTTTACCCCTACGCTATCCAGCGCTATCCATACTGTTGCACCCTTTGGAGTGGGAATAGTAATTTTTACCTCTACTCTATCCAACGCTTTCCCTACTGTTGCACTCACTGGAGTGGGAATAGTAATTTTTACCCCTACGCCAATCAACGCTTTCCCTACTGTTGCACCCTTTGGAGTGGGAATAGTAATTTTTACTCCTACGCTATCCCACGCTTTACCTACTGTTGCACCTTTTGGAGTGGGAATAGTAATTTTGACCTCTACGCTATCCAGCGCTTTCCCTACTTTTGCACTCACTGGAGTTAGAATAGTAATTTTTACCCCTACGCTATCCAACGCTTTCCCTACTGTTGCACCCTTGGAGTGGGAATAGTAATTTTTACCCCTACGCTATCCAACGCTTTCCCTACTGTTGCACCCTTTGGAGTGGAAATAGTAATTTTTACACCTACGCTATCCAATGCTTTCCCTACTGTTGCACCCTCTGGAGTGAGAATAGTAATTTTTACCCCTACGCTATCCAACGCTTTCCCTACTGTTGCACCCTTGGAGTGGGAATAGTAATTTTTACCCCTACGCTATCCAACGCTTTCCCTACTGTTGCACCCTTTGGAGTGGAAATAGTAATTTTTACACCTACGCTATCCAATGCTTTCCCTACTGTTGCACCCTCTGGAGTGGGAATAGTAATTGTTACCCCTACGCTATCCAACGCTTTCCCTACTGTTGCACCCTCTGGAGTGGGAATAGTAATTTTTAACACTACGCTATCCAACGCTTTCCCTACTGTTGCACCCTTTGGAGTGGAAATAGTAATTTTTACCCCTACGCTATCCAACGCTTTCCCTACTGTTGCACCCTCTGGAGTGGGAATAGTAATTTTTACCCCTACGCTATCCAGCGCTTTCCCTACTGTTGCACCCTTTGGAGTGGGAATAGTATTTTTTTACCCCTTCGCTATCAAATGTTTTAACTACTAATGTTTTAATTTTGTTATTAAATGTATGTATTATTATTTTTTAATACTTTTATGTGTTAATTAAATATAGAAAATGTTATTTTATTCAAAATGTTTTATATATGTTTTTATTTTATTTTTATATAATTATTAAAGTTTATTAATTAAATAAAGAAAATAATAAAATGTATTTAAGAAAATATATGTATATGTACACATTTATTAAGTTTATAATGATTAAATTAAGTTTATTTGTTATAAATAGTTGAAATATAAATGTAATGTCATTTATTTTGTTAATAATATTAATAATATTTAATTATTTAATTTAATTTATAATATTTTTTAAAGTCGATATTTTTTACATCTATATTTTTTACATCTATATTTTTGAGTCGATATTATTGTACTTACCTGTTTAAGTATAGGGAGTCGATATTTTTGTAATCGATATTTTTACATCTATATTTTTGTAAACTATATTTTTGTAATCGATATTTAAACATGGAACCGATACCAACACCCTCATAAAGTAGTTCAACACTTAATTGCATCACTATGTAAACATCCCTATGCCAACTAAAAAAGGCAAGTGCAAGGCACAAGCTTCAGAAACCTGTTACTCTAAAGACCTTGCTGAAAACAAATTCCACCCACAGACAGGAAAGACAAAGGTAGAAAAACAGAACTCGCAATGACCTCATAATGCGGAAAGCCCCTTCATGCAACATGCAGAGAGCTCATTACACCAGCCAAAGCAAAGTGCTATACGAAAGCCATTAATGAAGCCACCAACATAAGCATTACACTCAAGTGCATCAAGCACCAAATCAAGCCCCTGCCACACCAATCTATATCATACTCCACAGACATGTATAATGTCATCTGCCTCTTCTTCAGTGAAACACAATGACAACTTTTGCTTCTCCTCTTATGCCCATTCCTTTTCCTAAAAGACCTATCTCTTGCAAGATCTCACCAACATGCTCAACTCTCCCAAAGATATTATAATTATTATAAAGATTATGTATTACTCATGTCTTTCACCAAAGCTCGCCTCCAGGGAAGGTGTGTCAGCCCTCTCCATTATTGTAAATATCTCTCTCACTCAAGGTATCTTCCCAGAACCTCTCAAGACAAGTCAGAACCCCACATTCTTAATGAACTATGATGACATCCCCAACTACCTCCCAATCACTCACCTACAAGTCATAAGTATACCAATGATACTCACCTCTACTTCAAAGTCTCCTCTTCCTTTCTCTGAGAGCCAAATCACTTGTTTTTCCCTGGACAACAATCTCCCACTCAAGACAAATGCTGCCACAAAGACAGCCTGGTATTAGCTCTCTTCAAAAGAAATTGAAACCATGTTATTCCAGAAAGAAACTTCAGAGCTACTGTTCTAGCATTTAGGCTTTTGTGGCTGGATGATGGTAACATTCTGCTCCATGGTCTCGCAGACTCCACACTTGCATCACTGAAGGGCATTCATCTACATGTTGCAGCATGTCTCATCCCGGGTCTGAAGAAATAAGATCACATCCAACATCATTCTGATGGAACTTCATTGTCTCTACTGTCTTCAAAACCAGCTGCATCATTTACGAAGTATTTGCCACCTGTATGCCTCTATCTGCAACCCCGCTTATCTGGCACATATACTCGCCATCTCTGGGTGCTATCGACACAACCACAGCCAGGATACCATCAGACTGCAGGCTAAGTGTAGGAAAGATAAAACAAGACAGCAGGTCTTTTCGATTTAAGGATCTGAAACAACATCTCCATATCCATCAGGACTGACCTAACTCTGCTTCACCTCTTTAAAAACACTACATCACAACAAATTGATAATCCACAAACCAGCTACCTCTCCTCTCGCTTGTCAAGTGTATACTTGAAGTTGACGCTGTACAGAGCTTTGAGGTGTTTCAGAAATTCCAATACATGCTCACATAGCTTTCTTTTTAAGAACGTCCATGCAGCATTTTAATGGACAAACTTAGGGCCAGATTTACTAACCCTAATGCTAGCAGATTTTTACAAAGCCATGAAAGGGGCGATTTTTGCTGCCCTGTGTGGCTTTGTAAAGAAACGTAATACAAAGCACTGGCTTGTGCTGCCTTGCTTTACATTTTGCTCTGGGAGGCAATCTATGGGTGAAGCGCTGGTGTTCTGTTGCATCCACCCATTGATTTCAAGCAATACATAATAGATATGGCACATTTCTGCTCTATCTGTTTCGTGCAACACAGCGCAATAAGTTGCCTTGCTAACCGCGTTGCATGAAAGACTAGTAAATCTGGCTGTTAGTTTGGGATTGGTAACACGCCCCAGGAAGCAAACTAAAGTTCAAACAGGTTCCCCGTCTAATATTTTCAACAGGGTTACTCAATTCCTGCTTCCATCTTTAAAAAAATTATCTTTTGCATAAACAATAACAAGAAAAGAAAGCATTTGTTCATCTTACTGACAGCTAACATAGTGAAAAAAATATCCAGGTTACAATTCTGTTGTCATGTATACAGGCAACTTCAGTGGTCAACTATCAATATAAATTTCCAGTCCTAGTTAATAGAAGTGTTGTGGACATTGTCTGTTGACCTAGGGAATGGTTCAAAACGAGCACCCTCCTAAATATCGGAGCCATTTATAGATGGCATAGTAGTGTTGTGCGATCGTTAGTAAAATTAGCTCTAAAGGGTTCCCAGAAATCCTGTGGTTGTGTCCTAGGGTATATAAGATCACTGTATTACACAATTCTAATTTGGAAGTAGGCCCTGTCTTTTAACCATGCAGTGTCAGTGGGGTCCATTGGTGACATTCATGGTATTGCTACCTATCGTTTGACTACTAGTAGGGACATTGACGTGAAGTGCCAGGTCTATTTAGACAAGTCTCTGGTGAGCGCTAATAGAGCCAGTTATGGTGTGTGGTCCAAAGAGGGTAATCTAAGGAACATAAAAGGGCCCTTGACTAAAAGAATATAGAGCACCAGAAACTGGGAAAATAAGCTAAGAACAACAAAACAACCTGCACACTCTATTATTTTACAATGGTATACCTCCCATGCATTTGAATTGCATGAAATATCTGACTTGAGCCATCACAATAAAAAACCCAATCAAACTAGGTACATTTAGCAGGAAAACATTTATTTCACATTATATCTCTTTTTATATATCTTTTTTTAGCACATTTATTTTTATACTTCACATGTACATATTCTTTAAACACATGATTTTAGACCCCACAAATAACAAGAATCAACAATATTTAAAGCGTTTTTGCTCTCTCAAGATGATTCCAACCGTACCCCAAGAATACTAAAATTTCAACAAACCCACAAACATATCTCTATTATACCTCATTTGTACGTGCAAAACATCAAACAATCAAGTGCAATTTAAAACATAAAAAATGGAGAACCAAGACCAAAATCAATATATATTGTAGTTTAGGTTGAATATTGCACACAGAATTCTAAACACAGTAATATTTTTACTGTTATTATGTATTCATTTGTTCACTGTTATTCTGTATATATGATCAAAATATTCAATACGTTACTGTCAAATTGTACGGATTTTCCATAAACATAGAAATAATGCACTCTCACAATGGGACTCCTCTTTTGGTCCCCCTTGTATTTTCTCAAAAATAATGTGGTCACACAAACTGAAACGGATTCACATGCAATCATTTAATCAATCAATCAACCGTCGTTTAATGGTAGACTTCTCAGTCGAACAGCCATGTCTCTTTACTGAACTCTTGGAGTCCTAAGGTGGTCCTAAGGTGCAAGGGAAAGTGGTTCCAAATCTTGGCCGGAAGGTGGGATAATGATTGTTCTCCGCTGTTGCTTCGCTGGATCAAGGGGGTGTCAGTGAGGAAGTGTAAGATGCTGGTTAGTTGGTGAAAGGTGATTCGTTTGTTGATGTATCATGGCTCTGTGTTGTGCAAGGCTTTGTGTGCCTATTTCAGCATATTTAACTGGCACGTCTTTTGGATTGGCAGCCGGTGCAGGTTTTTGAGGTACAGTGTGATGTGTATCCATCTGGGGAGGTTGAGGATAAGTCTTGCTGCTGAATTTAGTTTTGCCTGGAGTCACTTTACCAGGCATGTGATGCTATCTACATGGACGTTTGCCCATAGTCTAATTTGCATGTCAAGAGGGCCTGCGTAATTGTCTTTTTGTTGTTGACCAGGAATCACCGAAAGATTTTGCAGAGCATGCAAAGTGTGTTGAAACAAGCTGAGGAGACTGCTTTCATCTTTTTCTTCGTGGATAGCTTGTCCAGGATGATGTCAAGATTTCAGGCAGGGTCACGAGGGCCACCGGTCACCATGTGTCATTCCATGGCGAGGGGTTGTTTCCGAAGATGAGGACTTCTGTCTTGCCTGAGCTGAGCCTGAGACAATTTGTCCTTCAGCTAGTCAGCGATGTTTGACAATCATCTGTAGAAGTTGGGTGGAGGGGTCTTCAGGCAGTGAGAGGAGGAGTTGTGTGTCGTCGGCTTATGAGATTTTGTTGAGTTGGTGTGATCTAGCTGTGTTTGCCAGGGGAGGTTACATAGGTGTTGAAGAGGGTGGGGCTAACGGTTGACCCTTGGGGAACACTGCAGATGATCTCCTAGGATTTTGAGGTGAAGTTAGCATCAATGAGCGTTTCGGTATGAAACCCAAAATGTGGTCTACCATCTTCTTCAGGGAGCAGAAGGGATGAATAAACAAAAAGGGCAGGGGAACTCCAAGGGAAAAGTCACTGGTATGGGGAATAAATGGGAATATAAGGCCCAAACTGCAAAAATAGACATAAACCCACATTGAATAAGAATGGTGTACTTGGACCAGAAAGAGGAAGAAAAAAGAAAAATCCTCAAGAAGTAAATGTGCATCCAATACCAAAAGCACTTCAGACATACCCTTGTCATAGGTATATATATTTGCTTTAGATGCCCACCACCGCGAGCATATATACCCTTGAGGAGAATCCGCTTGAAGACCTGCAAAATAGAAGACAAATGTAAACACAGATCAGTTATACTAAAAGGTGACAACAGTCACATTGAAACAGATAGGTGTGTATCAAATCTTCGACTCATACTATACCCAGCCTGCTATACTTACCGTAGAACACCAAAGTTGAATTAACAAGCTGTCTAAACCTGGACAGCAAGACAGGACAAGTGCTTCAATGGTCCCATGACAGAATATCAATGCAAAAATATCGACTTGCACAAATATTGAGGTGAAAATATTGTTAGTCAGAAATATCGACAGACAAAATAGCGTGTTCAAGAATATAGATTTTAGGTAAGTAATATTGATGTTTAAAATATCGAGGTATTTAATATCGTTTGCAAAGTTATAGTATATCATTTTTTTATTAATGTATGTATTTTATATGTATGTGATGTATGTGTGATGTATGTTTTTTGTATAAGAATTGCTTGTATTTTTATCATATGTGTTACAATTTTAATATTTATTAATTCGTTTTTTATTTGGATTTTGTGTTTTTAGTTCTATAGTGGGTTGTGGGTTTATAGGGGAATAGGGTGGGAAGTAATTTAATTATTTTAAATGTATTGAATATTTTGTATTCATTAATATTTGTTTAATTGAGATGTTCTATTGTTTAATGCGTAATGTGATTTATTATGAGTTAATTGGCAATTAATTATGGTAATTTTGTAATTAGTTTGAGGTGTGTTTTGTGGTGTTTATAAGTGTGAATGGTGGGAAATAATGTATTGTTAATTGATGAATAATTAGTTCTTAATTAATTTTAATTAATTGATTAGTAAATAATGATATCATTGTGTAATTAGTTTTAGGTGTGTTTTGTGGTGTTTATAGGTGTAAATGCTGGGAAGAATGGGAAGTCATTTATTTCTAATTGATTAATTAATGATTAGTTGTTCAGTGATTTAAATGAATGAATTAGAAAATAATTTTGTAATTGTGTAATTAATTTTAGATGTGTTTTGTGGATATTATAGTGTTAAGCTAAGTGTATTCAATGAATGTTTATTTTATTAATAATATTATTTTAGTTGATTATTAATTTTGTTAATTATGGAAATAACTGTATATAAAACCTTTGAAGGTTTTTTTATTGGTGTGGTGTTATTGAGTAGGAAATCGAATAATTATATTTATGTTTTAAATAATTTTTTTGTTTGTTAATATTTTCTCCTTTTAAATAACTATTGTTTATAAATATATTTATTAATTTATTTTATATAATAGTCGTAACTTTTTGTTATGTGTAATTTATATTATAATATGTGTTCTTTTTATATGTTTAATATATATAAAATAATATATTTTTTAATATGGTTTATTTTATTTTAATGATTTAAAAAAAATCTATTGTTAAATGTTATTAGTAATTTTTGTTTCTCTGCTATTCAACACTTTCCATAATGTTGTACTCACTAGAGTGGGAATAGTAATTTGTACCCCTCTGCCATCCAGCACTTTCCCTACTGTTGCACTCACTGGAGTGGGAATAGTAATTTTTACCCAACTACTATCCAACACTTTCCCTACTGTTGCACTCACAGGAGTGGGAATAGTAATTTTTACCCCTCCGCTATCCAGCACTTTCCCTACTGTTACTCTCACTGGAGTGTGAATAGTACTTTTTACTTTTCTGATATCCAATATTAACTCCACTGTTGCACTCACTGGAGTGGGAATAGTAATGTTTACCTCTCCGCTATCCAATACTTTTCCTACTGTTGCACTCACTGGAGTCGGAATAGTAAGTTTTTATACCCCATCCGTTATCCACTGTTTTCCCTACTGTTGCAATCACTGGAGTGAGAATAGGAATATTTACCCCTCCGCTATCCAACACTTTCCCTACTGTTGCACTCTTTGGAGTGCGAATAGTAATTATTGCCCCTTCGCTATCCAACACGGTCCCTACTGTTGCACTCACTGGAGTGGAAATAGTCATTTGTACCCCTTCGCTATCAAACACTTTCACTACTGTTGCAGTCACTGGAGTGAGAATAGTAATTTTTACCCCTCCGCTATTCAGCACTTTCCCTATTGTTGCACTCACTCGTGTGGGAATAGTGATTTTTACCCCTTCGCTATCAAATAATTTCCCTGCTGTTGCACTCTTTGGAGTGGGAATAGTAATGTGTTCCTCTCCACTATCCAACTCTTTCCCTACTGTTTGTCTTACTGGAGTGGGAATATTAATTTTCACCCTTCCTCTATCCAACACTGCCCCTACTGTTACACTCACCAGAGCTGGAATAGTACATTTAATTATTTTGCTATCCAACATTTTCCCTACTGTTGCATTTATTGTATTGCGAAATGTAATTAACTTAATGTTTTAATTTATTATAGAATGTGTTTTTATTTTAAATTCTTGATATATATATATATTTATATTATTTTGTATAATTTTAAAGTTTAAAAATTGAAAAAATAATAGATAAATCGCGTCATGTGATCAAGGCTTTTGGTAGCCGAAACGCGTCATGGCAGACTGGTGTTGGGCAAAATAAATGATTAAACACCTAAGAACGGGTCTCGTCTCTTCCTCACTGTTTGGCTGGGTATGCTGAATCAAAGGACGACACATACCGCATATATATATATATATATTCACAGAAAAAACCATAGGTTAAAGACCATATATAGTTAGGAATTAGCATTTACAAAACCTTGAAAATTCACTGAAAAAACCATAGGTTATAGACCATATATAGTTAGGAATTAGCATTTAGAAAACCTTATTTTACTCACACAAAACCATTGAAATTCCATATATAGTTAGTTGCACTAACTATATATCGCGCACCCGCAATCCACTGCTGATGATGTCACATATTACATCATTCATGACATGGTCAGTGACATCACTGATGACATCACTGATGACAACATCCAGTGATTATGTGTTTCTGTAAAGTTTAAATATGTTTTACATATTGAAGAATGAGTGGATGTATAAGTGTCTGAATGAAGGTTTTAGTAGGTGCGTGATTGACTGTATGAGTGAGTGATTAAATGCGTCTTACTGAATGCACGGGTTAGTGACTAAACTGTCTTAATTTGTGCATCATTATGTCTGTTGTGATGTAAACTGCTGCATGTGTTGATCATTAGCTATACGAGAGGCTATATGTGTTATTAATTGGTTGCCCAAGTATTTCTATGGGAGATTGAGTTTGTGTGGGGGTGGCTGGAAGGTGTGTGACTCTGTGCATAGATGTGTGAGCAGTTTATTCACTAGGTGTATGAGTTCAAGAGTGCATGTGGAAACAGCTACATGGGCAGTTGACTGTGTGCATGAGTGTATTGATGAGTGAATGGATATCTCAATGCTACATGTCATAGTAAGTACATATGTAAAACACAGTACATGTGAGAGTTGGCATATATAAATAACTGTGCATGAGAGCCACTGAGTGAGTGGTTGTATCGATCATTGTGAACTTGTATCAGGGATTGTATAAGAGAGTAAATATGTGTTAGTATATGTTTCAATAAGTAAGGTGTGTATAACTGTATAGTTGAAGAAATGGAGGTGAGATTGTTTCTTTGCATGACTGACTGGGTGTGTGAGTAACTCCATGGATGAGTGGCAGTGTGTGAGTGTCTGTATACACTGAGTGTATCTAAGGTTATATTAGAGTCTGAAGAAGTTTATCGTATTAGCACAAGAATGATGCCAAATGAGACGTCATCAGTGATGTCATCAGTGATGTCACTGACCATGTCATGAATGATGTAATATGTGACATCATCAGCAGTGGATTGCGGGTGCGCGATATATAGTTAGTGCAACTAACTATATATGGAATTTCAATGGTTTTGTGTGAGTAAAATAAGGTTTTCTAAATGCTAATTCCTAACTATATATGGTCTATAACCTATGTTTTTTTCAGTGAATTTTCAAGGTTTTGTAAATGCTAATTCCTAACTATATATGGTCTATAACCTATGGTTTTTTCTGTGAATTTCATTGGTTTTTTAACAGCTAATATCTGTAGCTGTAAAATGTATTCTTCTTTAAATCCAAAAATATATTTTATATGTTTATGAATAATTTTTTTTTTTAATATTTTTTTTTCTTCGTTCCCGCTTCGCGAATCGGGAAGCTTCCCGTTAGCTGACCTTGATGCCGCGAAATAGACCGCGAGCCGGTAAACGTTTCTTTACCGCAAGTGCCGCGTTAGAAAACAACATCGTGACGCCTCCCGTCCGCATGACGTTTCACGTTGTCGCGTAATACGTCATATGACGTGCTACGTTAGCGAACTGGTACGCGAAGCGAGTCGCAAAGCGCAGGTTTCTGGAAGCAAACCGGGAGGCCCTGCAAAGCGCTTAACGTAAACACAGCAAGTCATGTGACTTGGTAATAACACTTTTCATTGGTTCATTTCACTTTTGGTTTCCTAATGATGTAAGACTAGGTCATATAATCTAAAATGAACACTTTTGATTGGTTGAGAACTCTTGTTTTTCCCAAATGATGAAAATCCCTCCTTCTTTCCTCACTCTGACTTTCATCATTGTGAGAGAAAGACCCTTTGTGATCACTGAGCAATGGCTTCTTTAGTAGCTTCAGCTGGTGCTTCCCCACCACCTCCACCACATCCAAGGAAGAGTGGACCACCTGCTCAAGTTCTAATTCAACAAGAAGAAGAAGAAGAGGAACAGGAGGACGAGCACGAAGAGAGGCAGTTTTTGCCTGAGCAGCCCAGGACGTCTCACCGGAAAGAAAACTTCATTTGGCAATTTTTTAAAATTCCCAAAGGTCAGAAAAAAGTAAATGCAAGATACGTAACTTGCCTTATATGTCAATATAGACTGTCCAGAGGGACCGACAAAAAATACAGTTTCGGAAACTACACAATGCATCGCCATATGACTAGGTGGCATCCTAACAACTACAGTGCTGCACAGTTTCGAACGACCTAGATAATCTCCCTATTATGGCCAGAAGATCTGTTGTACCGGAAGTAACGGGACCAGAGGGCAGGGAGATGGTGCCAAATATACAAATGAGATTTGGTGATGTAAAACACATCTGCGCATTTTGCGATGGATTCATTTCCTACGGACAAAAAAGCATCACTCTGATCAACAGAGCTATTGACTATCATATGCAAGTTTGTCCGAAACGCCCAAAATAATAAATACTTCTTTTTTTTGTTTTGTTGCTCCTGTTGAGCCCTTTACAATGAATCGTTTTCATTGCCCCCTCCAAGAAAAACCCCAAAAAATATAAAACTGTTCCGAAAAATTCAAAAACAGTAAAAAAATGTTCAGAAAAAAAAAAAAAAAAGTTCTTTTCAGAACTACCTCCCCGTTATTAAAAAATTGGTACAATATTTGGAATTGTGCCAACCTCTATTTCTCTTAGTTCGCTTCCTAGTTCGCTCGCTGGTACGCGAACCGGAAGCGAACCAAAAACAGTAAGTATAAGGGAAGGAAACAGACACTTATGTTAAAAGAAACACAGCTATAAGGGAGTAAACTAGAGATACCATTACCCGTAATCCACTGCTGATGATGTCACATATTACATCATTCATGACATGCTCAGTGACATCATCAGCAGAGGATTGCGGGTTTTTTGGCAACATGCCTTATCCACGGTTTAATAACGCTGCCTTTTGCTTTATATAAGTTTTCAAATTGTATGAAATATATACCAATAGGTCGTTATGAACCTTTAGGTAGTGCTTTTCTTCATGAGGTCTGGTCGCTTCCATACACATACAGATGTTTCAAAGATGATCAAGAAGTTTATCTGAATGGAGAGGAATGCACTGAGATGCCAGATCATTCACTAATGTGTAGGCACATACAGTTACACGGTTCATGCAACAAACACCGACCAAATATGGCTTGCGTGTTGCAAGGCACGCCAGTTCCTGCTATCATCCCCACGTTCAAGTTGTTGGAAAATGGTAGTTATTTGATGCTCAATAATGAAGATTGTTCTGAGTTAATTAAAAGTATTCCTTTTATCGTAACAGTAAGTGAACGGGTTATTTGCTGCAGAAATGTTCTATTTCCTCCCACACATGAACATAGGGAGTTTTCAATCTGGCCACAAATACCAACCTTGGGACACGTTTCAACGGCATGGCAAGAATAAGAGCTCTTTTGTCTCAGAGAGAGGTGGCCTTGAGTTCGGCCCGTGAAACTTTCGTACTTCACATAGCGAACACCCATACAGAGGTGCACACCCTTTTCAATTAAGATTTGCCTTTCAATTTCAGCAACATGTTTCCGACTATCTTTAACGCATCCTCCACAAAGTCCCTGGCACACTTTTTTAAAGTTGTTACCAGTGGTCTCGTGACTTCATTTGAGAAAATCTTTGGAGTCATCCCTGCTTCCTTTCATTGTATTTTCTGCACTCTGGTTCGTAGATTGGCATTTTTACTTGCATTACCAGCGGACGCTCTTGTGCTTTTTTACATTTTTAAATATGGATGTCCCTCCTATGCAACCTCCGACCCTGCAGCTGCTGACACTGTTCCGCAATCGCATGCTAGAATATTATGGCACAATGCCGTTGGCGATATTAAGCACGGCATATGGATTATCTTTTCGGTTCTCCTACTTCACCTGTGTCCAGCCTGTATTTCACTGCCTGACCTGTGATTTCGATTGGGCCATTGATTTGTGTCTCTGCGGACCGGTTTCTCCTGACGTCGACTTTAATCAGCTGATGACTCCTATCATTACTCACGAGTTGGTTTGTCCTGGCGAAAGGATTATGGCTGTGGCATTGATGCATGGACTACTTGGTCCCTGGAATTTACTGGCGGCAGCACAGTCTTTCTTGGAACAGAGCTTTCTTGAAAACCCACCGAGCTGTCCTCTGATGGTGATAGAGGATCCGGTGCTGGGAGAGCACGTATGTTCTTTTCCGCTTTTAAATTGGATGGCTGAACTGTTTTCGGATGAAGACGGTGACTTCCTATTGGAGGCTGTTGCAGCTTATTTTGCATACACAGTTATGTCATAGACCTTTTTCATGTTTGATATGCTGAGTACTAGCATTTCATTGACAATTCATTGACTTATTTGTCAAGTTTTTATTATTTACCTTGCCTATTGGCTTAAGACTCGATAAAGTACTTGGCTGTTTTATTTTTCTTTAGCATTAAATTTTCCTAGTTTTTAATGCTTTACCTTGCGGACCGTCCACATATAAACTTGCAATCTGCTCTCATGAGATGGCACTTCTATTATCTTATTCAGTTCGTTTCCGGATCATGAGGAGGTGTCATCTAGGTCCTGGATATCTTTACACCGTGTTAAGTTAGCATGGGCTCATTACCGGTTTAAACGCCATTTTTCCTTTTTTGCAACTTCTGCACACGACACTTAGTTGTTGCTTTAGCTTTCCACCTAGTAGTTCATCGTGGTTTACATGAGAATAATATGTTATTGGTCTACTATCTGCTTTACTTGTTAAACTATATCTGTACAGCGAGTGCTAAAGTTTCAAGAACAACACGATACAGAATTGTTATGAGGTCTGATCTCCACGACTTCATACTCATAACATAAGTGCAACTTCTGCCAATTCTGGGCATGAGGCGGGTTTTATATTGCTTTGCCGAACACACATACACAACAGTTGATGCGGTTCACATGAAGAGAGAGCTGGTGTATGCTGATGTGATTCCTTCAAATCTAAGACACTAAAGTATGGGCACGCCCTAAACCAACACAAAGAGACCTTCTTAGCAAATAATATAATATGTGTATTAGGGAGGGTGAGATATAAGCAGCCGCGGGCCGTGGAGGGAGTTACGATGGGGCAGGGAGGCGGGGAGGGGGAGAAGCAGGGTGGAGCCCTCTCTACCTTGCCCCTCCCTCTCCCCGCCTCCCTGCCCCACCGTAACTCCCTCCACGGCCCGCGGCTGCTTATAAGTGTTGCTAACTCTTATTCATTTACAGCATGTTAACATACTGTCACCATTCGCTTTTTATGTACTAGTAACTATGCTGGTAATTTTGCTACTGATAATATGTGTACTTGTATTCTCCACCCTGCTTCTCCCCCTCCCCGCCTCCCTGCCTCACCGTAACTCCCTCCACGGCCCGCGGCTGCTTATAAGTGTTGCTAACTCTTATTCATTTACAGCATGTTAACATACTATCACCATTCACTTTTTATGTACTAGTAACTATGCTGGTAATTTTGCTACTGATAATATGTGTACTTTTATTATCTAAGGTACTACGCCTGAGAAGACGGCATTAGTAAATAAACATTTCAAATACACATCTGTTCTTCTTAACTCCATGTTCTGGTTTCTAAGAAATCTATAACGACCGACTGTTCATGAGTTCCACGTATCCTGAGGTACTATAAGTTCATATTCTGGATTGTCTAAACATTGAGAGTTTGTTATATCCAATGTGACACTGTACCTAGCTTGCTAAGGAGTTTTTGATTACTAACGTGAGTTTTGGGACACCCTAATTCGCCGAGGTTCCAATCCTCTGTCCACAGTTCTGTGTGAGAACAGAAACCCTGCGACAGGGGCACCCCCGACCCTTGCTGGAGCTTCATCACACTTGCGATACAACTCCAGCAATGCATTCGCCGAGGTTCCAATCCTCTGTCCACAGTTCTGTGTGAGAACAGAAACCCTGCGACAGGGGCACCCCCGACCCTTGCTGGAGCTTCATCACACTTGCGATACAACTCCAGCAATGCGCCACCTTTACGGCACAGATACATCACGCATCTGTGCTGTTTTTGCCCCATGATGCGCCGCATTGTAAATGCAGCACACCATAGGTGACGGAACAGCGGCACAAAATGACTAACACATCCCTGGTGATGCGCCAGTCATCATAAATGTATCCCTATGCTTCTTATCTTGTTAGAGATGAACCGCCATATGTATCATCAAAGTTATTTGCATTTCCTAAATAGCGAACTTTAAGGAATAAATAGCGATTCTTTACCATTCCTAGTTTGCGATGAGCTATTTGCTAATTAGCCGAATGTAGCCCAATGAAGCCCAATGTAGCCCAATGTAGCCCAAAGATGGCCGCCAGACACACAAAAAAACAAATGTAGCCCAAATATCAGCCAGATGTAGCCCAACTATAGCCCAGTGACAGAATGACCAATCAGCTTCGCAAACCTCCGTTATGCGAAGCGGAGCGCTGTTACAGATATATATCTTTTTTTGAACGTTAATTTCTCAAAATCCACTGAAGCACATATATTGAGACCTAGCAAAGGCACATCGGGCTACCAGTCCCTAATATTTTGCCAAGTTTCGTGCAAATCCATTCAGCCGTTCAATTATTATTATTATTATTTTTTTTTGCCCCGCGGGGCCCTTTTAAAACCTCCACATCAAACCTAGGGGGTCAGCGAGGATCTACTATGCCCCCTTATAGTTATTTCCCCCTTTGTTTTGACCTCCTCTTGTCTCTCGATCCTACCGAGAGACAAGATGGCGGCCGCTACGGACTGTTTGGAATGTTGACAGACGCCGGAGAACCAATCAGCTTCGCTTCACAAAGCTCCGTTGCGCGAAAAGTCCGCGAACCAGTGCGCTGCCCGGTCCGCTGTTACAGATATATATCTTTTTTTAAACGTTAATTTCTCAAAATCCACTGGAGCACATATATTGAGACCTACAAAAGGCACATCGGGCTACCAGTCCCTACAATTTTGCCAAGTTTCGTGCAAATCCATTCAGCCGTTCGGGCTAAAAGTGAGGCCAACCGCCCTATGGAAAACTCAATGTTAAAAACACGTTTTGGGACCCCCCTTTTTTCTCGGCCCCCACTGGACGAACCCCCCCCAAATTTTCAAGGGCTGCTCAGAAACAAAATGTGCCATTTTCCTGAAAATTTCAGCCAATTCCGTCCACAAACGCCAAAGTTATTAGACATAGAATTTTCAAAAAACCCATAGAGAAAAAATCCTAACTATATATACCTACTGGCGACCGCCAGTAGGTAATATATACAATATTATGTTTGTGTATTTATATTTTTTTATATTACGTTTATTTGTTATATTTAGTTAAAATATATATTACATTAAATTTATAATTTTTAAATATATTTATTATATTTTATTTTATGTATATTTTTAAATTGATATGTTTTACATTATTATTTTATACTTAGATTTTTTTGCATTCTATATTTTTTCATTGAAATTTTAAACATCGATTATGTCAGTGAACCACAGCTAGGATAGTTGAAGCGTTAAAAGGTAAATATGTACATACCTAAAGTAACAAGAGAGTCACCTAAATGCTCCCTAATATGGATGGCTCAGGAAATACACAATAGTGAAACACGCCAGAGTTAGGGCTCAACACTGTTGATACTATAAACAAGAGATAAAAACAAATGTCCATCAAGGTGACACAACGTGAAAACCTTTACGGTAGCCAGTTTTAGTAGCCCCAACATCTTAACGGCCGATTAGCTGAACCTCATATATACAAAAAGCCCATATACCGAGTACTGCACATTAATACAGGGGCCATTGTTGCTGGGATTCTGTACACACAGAACTATGCGCAGGAAAAAAGGACATCAGTATGTAAGAGCTAAGCCTTACTGGCGACTCAGTACCAAACATCTCAGAACCAACTAGCTACAATGTCTCATTTGCTCTCCTACATAATCACGAAGCTACAAATGATTGGACAACCCAGAACACAACTCTCCCGACTCTCTCAGGAATCGCAGCAGCAAGACGTACCCTTTTGCTCCTTCACCCGTACTTGTCCACAATAAGAATAGTCAGATTCACTGATATAGTTTCATATGTTTATTTCAACTATCATGCTCTATAATGCAGTATACAGGTAGCAAGTCCATATACTATTAAAGGGGAAATCATTGTATACAGACAGTGGGTCAAGGACTATAAGGCCTAACCACCCTCCCCCTGACTAGAAGAAGTTTTATAACATAATATAAAAGAAGATCTCTGGGCTTTATCAGTAGACGTAAATGTAGTTGGAGAAATGCACACCTGCTTTTCAAACGTATTATTCCTTTTTTTTAGCATCAATTGTTCAAGAAGTCAATGTTAATCATTGTCAGCGTGCTAGCTTTTTAGCGCTCCGCCCAATTGCGTCGCAATTCAATCAAAACACAAAGAGAACACCTTCCTGTCCCCATAGCTGCTACAGCCTATTATAATGAATTCAATGAATCAAATTCGTAATCAGTTAATCTTTTATCCAATATTCATCTTCATCTTGTTATATTTTTACTCCGTTTTTTTCTTCAATCCATTCTATCCATTTCCATATTAATTTCACTCTTCAAAAATCACAGGAGTCATCATTTCCTCATGCCACGTTTTAATGCGATATACCCAATGCATTTCGGGAATAATCCCTTCTTCGGGGGTTTCTAAAGTATAAAAAGAATTGATCTACATCAGTTCATTGATGAGCATTATTTCCAAAATATTTCATGTGTGTTGGTGAGCATTATTTACAAGCGTTTCGTATATAGCGACCAACTTTCTTCTATTCCCTTACTCTAATGTTCAACATATATCCTAAACATTACTGATGTCATCATTAACGTGCACATTAACAAACTCTTCACCCTAGGCACTTCCCAATTTCTCCTCCCACCTCATCTGTTCACTTATACGGTACTAGAATCTTCCTTTCTCCCCACCAACAATGTGCGCAGCCCAGTGATGCTAATGATATGAGCGTGCTTACCGTGGCTTCTGTCATTTGAAACTAAAATCCGACTGCTGCTGGCGTTATCCCACCATCATTTCCTTGCTTGCTATTCCATGCCGTGGACAATTTCCATGTTGTATCCCCTCTTCTAATCGACAGTAGCTTGACTAGCTAGTCTTACACGTACACCTAACGTGCCCTGCGCTCCTCAGCTTTTTCTAATTACTCTCTAAAGGCCACGTGGTCAATTGCAAAAATTAAAGCTACACAATAACCTTTACTCCTACTACCTCTACTCCAAAGACTCCATACCCCATAATCCATCACTCCTCGTACCTCAGCAACCCGCCCTCATTGTGAACAACAAGATAAACATCAGTAATATTAAAAAAGAAATAATCATGCTCAGTATAATGTATTCAGAACATATTTCTTATGCTGCATAATTTTAGAGTGAAGTTCGCCGCGCCTGCCATGTGCTCCTTGTAGAAAAATATTAAACACTTTGTTTAGTTTAAATATGCTCAAATCCGGCAGTGGAACGTGACTACTGTGTAAACAATCTTAATCACTCTGCTCTTCGTCTTCGTGACACTCTCCATGTTTTCCTTTTTTGGGTGCAACCTCTCCGTTTAGGGCGAAAAATTCATGAAATGTAAATGTAGTTGGAGAAATGCACACCTGCTTTTCAAACGTATTATTCCTTTTTTTTAGCATCAATTGTTCAAGAAGTCAATGTTAATCATTGTCAGCGTGCTAGCTTTTTAGCGCTCCGCCCAATTGCGTCGCAATTCAATCAAAACACAAAGAGAACACCTTCCTGTCCCCATAGCTGCTACAGCCTATTATAATGAATTCAATGAATCAAATTCGTAATCAGTTAATCTTTTATCCAATATTCATCTTCATCTTGTTATATTTTTACTCCGTTTTTTTCTTCAATCCATTCTATCCATTTCCATATTAATTTCACTCTTCAAAAATCACAGGAGTCATCATTTCCTCATGCCACGTTTTAATGCGATATACCCAATGCATTTCGGGAATAATCCCTTCTTCGGGGGTTTCTAAAGTATAAAAAGAATTGATCTACATCAGTTCATTGATGAGCATTATTTCCAAAATATTTCATGTGTGTTGGTGAGCATTATTTACAAGCGTTTCGTATATAGCGACCAACTTTCTTCTATTCCCTTACTCTAATGTTCAACATATATCCTAAACATTACTGATGTCATCATTAACGTGCACATTAACAAACTCTTCACCCTAGGCACTTCCCAATTTCTCCTCCCACCTCATCTGTTCACTTATACGGTACTAGAATCTTCCTTTCTCCCCACCAACAATGTGCGCAGCCCAGTGATGCTAATGATATGAGCGTGCTTACCGTGGCTTCTGTCATTTAAAACTAAAATCCGACTGCTGCTGGCGTTATCCCACCATCATTTCCTTGCTTGCTATTCCATGCCGTGGACAATTTCCATGTTGTATCCCCTCTTCTAATCGACAGTAGCTTGACTAGCTAGTCTTACACGTACACCTAACGTGCCCTGCGCTCCTCAGCTTTTTCTAATTACTCTCTAAAGGCCACGTGGTCAATTGCAAAAATTAAAGCTACACAATAACCTTTACTCCTACTACCTCTACTCCAAAGACTCCATACCCCATAATCCATCACTCCTCGTACCTCAGCAACCCGCCCTCATTGTGAACAACAAGATAAACATCAGTAATATTAAAAAAGAAATAATCATGCTCAGTATAATGTATTCAGAACATATTTCTTATGCTGCATAATTTTAGAGTGAAGTTCGCCGCGCCTGCCATGTGCTCCTTGTAGAAAAATATTAAACACTTTGTTTAGTTTAAATATGCTCAAATCCGGCAGTGGAACGTGACTACTGTGTAAACAATCTTAATCACTCTGCTCTTCGTCTTCGTGACACTCTCCATGTTTTCCTTTTTTGGGTGCAACCTCTCCGTTTAGGGCGAAAAATTCATGAAATGTAAATGTAGTTGGAGAAATGCACACCTGCTTTTCAAACGTATTATTCCTTTTTTTTAGCATCAATTGTTCAAGAAGTCAATGTTAATCATTGTCAGCGTGCTAGCTTTTTAGCGCTCCGCCCAATTGCGTCGCAATTCAATCAAAACACAAAGAGAACACCTTCCTGTCCCCATAGCTGCTACAGCCTATTATAATGAATTCAATGAATCAAATTCGTAATCAGTTAATCTTTTATCCAATATTCATCTTCATCTTGTTATATTTTTACTCCGTTTTTTTCTTCAATCCATTCTATCCATTTCCATATTAATTTCACTCTTCAAAAATCACAGGAGTCATCATTTCCTCATGCCACGTTTTAATGCGATATACCCAATGCATTTCGGGAATAATCCCTTCTTCGGGGGTTTCTAAAGTATAAAAAGAATTGATCTACATCAGTTCATTGATGAGCATTATTTCCAAAATATTTCATGTGTGTTGGTGAGCATTATTTACAAGCGTTTCGTATATAGCGACCAACTTTCTTCTATTCCCTTACTCTAATGTTCAACATATATCCTAAACATTACTGATGTCATCATTAACGTGCACATTAACAAACTCTTGTTCTGAATACATTATACTGAGCATGATTATTTCTTTTTTAATATTACTGATGTTTATCTTGTTGTTCACAATGAGGGCGGGTTGCTGAGGTACGAGGAGTGATGGATTATGGGGTATGGAGTCTTTGGAGTAGAGGTAGTAGGAGTAAAGGTTATTGTGTAGCTTTAATTTTTGCAATTGACCACGTGGCCTTTAGAGAGTAATTAGAAAAAGCTGAGGAGCGCAGGGCACGTTAGGTGTACGTGTAAGACTAGCTAGTCAAGCTACTGTCGATTAGAAGAGGGGATACAACATGGAAATTGTCCACGGCATGGAATAGCAAGCAAGGAAATGATGGTGGGATAACGCCAGCAGCAGTCGGATTTTAGTTTTAAATGACAGAAGCCACGGTAAGCACGCTCATATCATTAGCATCACTGGGCTGCGCACATTGTTGGTGGGGAGAAAGGAAGATTCTAGTACCGTATAAGTGAACAGATGAGGTGGGAGGAGAAATTGGGAAGTGCCTAGGGTGAAGAGTTTGTTAATGTGCACGTTAATGATGACATCAGTAATGTTTAGGATATATGTTGAACATTAGAGTAAGGGAATAGAAGAAAGTTGGTCGCTATATACGAAACGCTTGTAAATAATGCTCACCAACACACATGAAATATTTTGGAAATAATGCTCATCAATGAACTGATGTAGATCAATTCTTTTTATACTTTAGAAACCCCCGAAGAAGGGATTATTCCCGAAATGCATTGGGTATATCGCATTAAAACGTGGCATGAGGAAATGATGACTCCTGTGATTTTTGAAGAGTGAAATTAATATGGAAATGGATAGAATGGATTGAAGAAAAAAACGGAGTAAAAATATAACAAGATGAAGATGAATATTGGATAAAAGATTAACTGATTACGAATTTGATTCATTGAATTCATTATAATAGGCTGTAGCAGCTATGGGGACAGGAAGGTGTTCTCTTTGTGTTTTGATTGAATTGCGACGCAATTGGGCGGAGCGCTAAAAAGCTAGCACGCTGACAATGATTAACATTGACTTCTTGAACAATTGATGCTAAAAAAAAGGAATAATACGTTTGAAAAGCAGGTGTGCATTTCTCCAACTACATTTACATTTCATGAATTTTTCGCCCTAAACGGAGAGGTTGCACCCAAAAAAGGAAAACATGGAGAGTGTCACGAAGACGAAGAGCAGAGTGATTAAGATTGTTTACACAGTAGTCACGTTCCACTGCCGGATTTGAGCATATTTAAACTAAACAAAGTGTTTAATATTTTTCTACAAGGAGCACATGGCAGGCGCGGCGAACTTCACTCTAAAATTATGCAGCATAAGAAATATGTTCTGAATACATTATACTGAGCATGATTATTTCTTTTTTAATATTACTGATGTTTATCTTGTTGTTCACAATGAGGGCGGGTTGCTGAGGTACGAGGAGTGATGGATTATGGGGTATGGAGTCTTTGGAGTAGAGGTAGTAGGAGTAAAGGTTATTGTGTAGCTTTAATTTTTGCAATTGACCACGTGGCCTTTAGAGAGTAATTAGAAAAAGCTGAGGAGCGCAGGGCACGTTAGGTGTACGTGTAAGACTAGCTAGTCAAGCTACTGTCGATTAGAAGAGGGGATACAACATGGAAATTGTCCACGGCATGGAATAGCAAGCAAGGAAATGATGGTGGGATAACGCCAGCAGCAGTCGGATTTTAGTTTTAAATGACAGAAGCCACGGTAAGCACGCTCATATCATTAGCATCACTGGGCTGCGCACATTGTTGGTGGGGAGAAAGGAAGATTCTAGTACCGTATAAGTGAACAGATGAGGTGGGAGGAGAAATTGGGAAGTGCCTAGGGTGAAGAGTTTGTTAATGTGCACGTTAATGATGACATCAGTAATGTTTAGGATATATGTTGAACATTAGAGTAAGGGAATAGAAGAAAGTTGGTCGCTATATACGAAACGCTTGTAAATAATGCTCACCAACACACATGAAATATTTTGGAAATAATGCTCATCAATGAACTGATGTAGATCAATTCTTTTTATACTTTAGAAACCCCCGAAGAAGGGATTATTCCCGAAATGCATTGGGTATATCGCATTAAAACGTGGCATGAGGAAATGATGACTCCTGTGATTTTTGAAGAGTGAAATTAATATGGAAATGGATAGAATGGATTGAAGAAAAAAACGGAGTAAAAATATAACAAGATGAAGATGAATATTGGATAAAAGATTAACTGATTACGAATTTGATTCATTGAATTCATTATAATAGGCTGTAGCAGCTATGGGGACAGGAAGGTGTTCTCTTTGTGTTTTGATTGAATTGCGACGCAATTGGGCGGAGCGCTAAAAAGCTAGCACGCTGACAATGATTAACATTGACTTCTTGAACAATTGATGCTAAAAAAAAGGAATAATACGTTTGAAAAGCAGGTGTGCATTTCTCCAACTACATTTACATTTCATGAATTTTTCGCCCTAAACGGAGAGGTTGCACCCAAAAAAGGAAAACATGGAGAGTGTCACGAAGACGAAGAGCAGAGTGATTAAGATTGTTTACACAGTAGTCACGTTCCACTGCCGGATTTGAGCATATTTAAACTAAACAAAGTGTTTAATATTTTTCTACAAGGAGCACATGGCAGGCGCGGCGAACTTCACTCTAAAATTATGCAGCATAAGAAATATGTTCTGAATACATTATACTGAGCATGATTATTTCTTTTTTAATATTACTGATGTTTATCTTGTTGTTCACAATGAGGGCGGGTTGCTGAGGTACGAGGAGTGATGGATTATGGGGTATGGAGTCTTTGGAGTAGAGGTAGTAGGAGTAAAGGTTATTGTGTAGCTTTAATTTTTGCAATTGACCACGTGGCCTTTAGAGAGTAATTAGAAAAAGCTGAGGAGCGCAGGGCACGTTAGGTGTACGTGTAAGACTAGCTAGTCAAGCTACTGTCGATTAGAAGAGGGGATACAACATGGAAATTGTCCACGGCATGGAATAGCAAGCAAGGAAATGATGGTGGGATAACGCCAGCAGCAGTCGGATTTTAGTTTTAAATGACAGAAGCCACGGTAAGCACGCTCATATCATTAGCATCACTGGGCTGCGCACATTGTTGGTGGGGAGAAAGGAAGATTCTAGTACCGTATAAGTGAACAGATGAGGTGGGAGGAGAAATTGGGAAGTGCCTAGGGTGAAGAGTTTGTTAATGTGCACGTTAATGATGACATCAGTAATGTTTAGGATATATGTTGAACATTAGAGTAAGGGAATAGAAGAAAGTTGGTCGCTATATACGAAACGCTTGTAAATAATGCTCACCAACACACATGAAATATTTTGGAAATAATGCTCATCAATGAACTGATGTAGATCAATTCTTTTTATACTTTAGAAACCCCCGAAGAAGGGATTATTCCCGAAATGCATTGGGTATATCGCATTAAAACGTGGCATGAGGAAATGATGACTCCTGTGATTTTTGAAGAGTGAAATTAATATGGAAATGGATAGAATGGATTGAAGAAAAAAACGGAGTAAAAATATAACAAGATGAAGATGAATATTGGATAAAAGATTAACTGATTACGAATTTGATTCATTGAATTCATTATAATAGGCTGTAGCAGCTATGGGGACAGGAAGGTGTTCTCTTTGTGTTTTGATTGAATTGCGACGCAATTGGGCGGAGCGCTAAAAAGCTAGCACGCTGACAATGATTAACATTGACTTCTTGAACAATTGATGCTAAAAAAAAGGAATAATACGTTTGAAAAGCAGGTGTGCATTTCTCCAACTACATTTACATTTCATGAATTTTTCGCCCTAAACGGAGAGGTTGCACCCAAAAAAGGAAAACATGGAGAGTGTCACGAAGACGAAGAGCAGAGTGATTAAGATTGTTTACACAGTAGTCACGTTCCACTGCCGGATTTGAGCATATTTAAACTAAACAAAGTGTTTAATATTTTTCTACAAGGAGCACATGGCAGGCGCGGCGAACTTCACTCTAAAATTATGCAGCATAAGAAATATGTTCTGAATACATTATACTGAGCATGATTATTTCTTTTTTAATATTACTGATGTTTATCTTGTTGTTCACAATGAGGGCGGGTTGCTGAGGTACGAGGAGTGATGGATTATGGGGTATGGAGTCTTTGGAGTAGAGGTAGTAGGAGTAAAGGTTATTGTGTAGCTTTAATTTTTGCAATTGACCACGTGGCCTTTAGAGAGTAATTAGAAAAAGCTGAGGAGCGCAGGGCACGTTAGGTGTACGTGTAAGACTAGCTAGTCAAGCTACTGTCGATTAGAAGAGGGGATACAACATGGAAATTGTCCACGGCATGGAATAGCAAGCAAGGAAATGATGGTGGGATAACGCCAGCAGCAGTCGGATTTTAGTTTTAAATGACAGAAGCCACGGTAAGCACGCTCATATCATTAGCATCACTGGGCTGCGCACATTGTTGGTGGGGAGAAAGGAAGATTCTAGTACCGTATAAGTGAACAGATGAGGTGGGAGGAGAAATTGGGAAGTGCCTAGGGTGAAGAGTTTGTTAATGTGCACGTTAATGATGACATCAGTAATGTTTAGGATATATGTTGAACATTAGAGTAAGGGAATAGAAGAAAGTTGGTCGCTATATACGAAACGCTTGTAAATAATGCTCACCAACACACATGAAATATTTTGGAAATAATGCTCATCAATGAACTGATGTAGATCAATTCTTTTTATACTTTAGAAACCCCCGAAGAAGGGATTATTCCCGAAATGCATTGGGTATATCGCATTAAAACGTGGCATGAGGAAATGATGACTCCTGTGATTTTTGAAGAGTGAAATTAATATGGAAATGGATAGAATGGATTGAAGAAAAAAACGGAGTAAAAATATAACAAGATGAAGATGAATATTGGATAAAAGATTAACTGATTACGAATTTGATTCATTGAATTCATTATAATAGGCTGTAGCAGCTATGGGGACAGGAAGGTGTTCTCTTTGTGTTTTGACTTTATCAGTAGACCCCATACCTTAGTGCCTAGACTGTAGTTTTTACATCATAGGAATGGCAGAGCTCTTCTCCCTGGAAAGGTCCATCTCCAAGTGTGTATTAAGCTAACATTCCATCCCATAATATCAAAGCACGGGTTCCCAGCATCTGCAGTTGTGTAGCATGTTTTGAATAAGTGCTAGGGACTGACCAGAACAGAATAACACGGGGCATTGTTTATCGACCTTGCACATAGTGTTCAGACTAAACTCCAGAACAGGCAGAGAATGCAGAAAGAAGACAGTTCTCATGAGAAAGGCACAAACAAAGTCTTTCAAAATAAAGTCATGTAGTAACATGTGCAAAAGCAGCATCATGGCAGCAGAGCAGCCATACCACACCCTCCCCCTGGGCAGTTCATAGCATATAAATGAAAGGATATAAATAGAGTTCAAACGTAAGCAGAGTCAAGAAGCGCTCATAAAAACAACTCTGAAAAAATATATACATATTTTAATTTCATCGATCATTTAGAACAGGATTATTTCGGAATTGGAAAATCCATCAAAGTACGTGACTCCAAGTATGCAATTCATTCCAAAAGGTCATCCCTATCGTTTGTAGCAAAAAGGGATGCCTACCAACCAAGTGGCCTGAAGGAACACACGTTTTTCTCATATTCCGATGCCTCCAACTTGTGTGATATTCAATGAAACTCCTTTGCAAGAGGTACTGTGCAGCCGCACAGATATTTCATTCAGCCAGCACTTCAAGTGCAGCTGCACGTGTCATCCATCCATCCCATGAACAGGCCTGGTCATGGGCCACTGAGGGACCCACCAACAGGTCATAATTCAGTTCAGTGCATGACGTATTGGAAAGTCATAAATCCAAAGCCCAATAGAAAGGGCACCGATGGCAGTAAAACACAGGTTGCACGCAAGTGAAGTAGGCAAAGCAAAAAGTTAGTCCGTAACTAACGCTGAGCGTTGGCAAAGGCAAGCATCCAAAAAACTGCTGCATTCGGTCATGGAACTGTTTCAATTGTCCTGGTCTGTGCAGTACCACAAGATGGACAGCCATTGCGCAAGAGGAGTAGAAGTATCAGCACGCCAGCCACCAGAGCCAGAAGTAGCTAGAAAAAATAGAATGTATAAAGCTGGTATTACTCCAAAAATTATCTGAAAAGAAGTCACAAGGCTGGGTCCTACACGTTTTAAACAATGAGCAAGGCATTCTGTATCAGACGCATTAAATATTCTATATATCTCCAGATGTAGTGGGAGATTCGTATTCAGCAGTGACCGAATCTCACTAGATGTTCAATTCGAAGGTCTCTCTAGCTGAATGAGAGCCACTTCTTGTTAAAACAATAGCTCTTTGCGCCTGCTTAATTTATTGAAATCTGTTTTCAAAGTCAGAATGGAAGGTCAAAATGAACTATCTGCAGCCTCATGTGAGACTGGACAAAGCATATTGCTACTACAAGTAGCATGGTGGAAAATCGTTACTATATGCGGGAGATCCTGCTCGGAAGCCACATGCAAAAACAGTTGATGGACAGAATGAGGAACAATGTCATACATTCACCCCAGTACAGAGATGTGGGTCTAAATCCATTGTTTTTTTGCTCACCATGCCATTCCAGTTTGAACGCAGCCATATGCAAATCAGTCTTGACCCTGTGCCCCATGGGAACAGTCGAGCCCAAACTGCAAAGCCAGGTCCTCCCTGGACTGGAAACAAGCATCCGAGGACCGGTTTTGGGCTTTCAGCCCACTTTAGCCAGGATAGCTTGATTCCTGTGGCATGGAGAGCAGGGAACTCACATCTGAGCATACCCGTCCCACTCTGGGTGACAAATGCAAAAACAACAATTGATGAAAAGAATGCAGAACAATGTCATACATTCACCCCAGTACAGAGATCTGGGCCTAAAGCTGTTGTTTTTTTGCTCACCATGCCAATCCAGTTTGAACCCAGCCATATGCAATCAGTCTTGACCCTGTGCCCCCTGGGAACAGTCTAGCCCGAGCTGCCAAGCCAGGTCCTCCCTGGTCTGAAAACAAGCATCCTAAGACTGGTTTCGGGCTTTCAGCCCTCATCAGCCAGGAGAGCTTAATCCCAGTGGCATGGAGAGAACGGGACTCATGTCTAAGCATACCCGTCCCACTCGGGTGACAAATGCAAAACAATGTCATACATTCACCCCAGTACAGAGATCTGGGCCTAAATCCATCGTTGCTTTGCTCACCATGCCATTCTAGTTTGAACCCAGCCATATGCAAATCAGTCTTGACCCTGTGCCCCATGGGAAAAGTCCAGCCCGAACTGCCAAGCCAGGTCCTCCCTGGACTGAAAACAAGCATCCTAGGACTGTTTTCGGTGTTTCACCCATCATCATCTAGGATAGCTTGAATCCAGTGGCATGGGGAACATGGGACCCACGTTGGGGCATACCCGTCTCACTAGGGCTGACAAATGCAAAAAGAATAATTGATGGGCATAATGCTGAATAGTGTCATACATTCACCCCATTACAGAGATCTGGGCCTAAATCTATATTTTTTTGCTGACCATGCAATTCCAGTTTGTACCTAGCCATATGCAAATCAGACTTCACCCTGCACCCAATGAGAATAGTCCAGGCCGAACTGCCAGGCCAGGTCCTTCCTGGACTGGAAACAAGCACCCTAGGACTGTTTTCGGGGTTTCACCCCTCACCATCCAGGATAACATGAATCCAGTGGCATGGAGAGCACAGGACCCACGTTGGGGCATACCCATCTCACTCGGAGTGACAAATGCAAAATCAACAATTGATGGACAGAATGCAGAACAATGTCATACATTCACCCCAATACAGAAATCTGGCCTAAATCCATATTTTTTGCTCACCATGCCATTCGAGTTTGGACCCAGCCATATGCAAATCAGTCTTGACCCTGTGCCCCATGGGAACAGTCCAGCCCGAACTGCCAAACCAGGTCCTCCCTGGACTGGAAACAAGCACCCTAGGACCGGTTTCTGGCTTCCAGCCCTCATCAGCCAGGATAGCTTGATTCCAGTGGCATGGAGAGCACGGGACTCACATCTGAGCATACCCATCCCACTCGGGGTGACAAATGCAAAAACAACGGTTGATGGACAGAATGCAGAATAATGTGATACATTCACCCAGTACAGAGATCTGGGCCTAAATCCATCGTTTCTTTGCTCACCATGCCATTCCAGTTTAAACCCAGCCATATGCAAATCAGTCTTGACCCTGTGCCCCATGGGAACATTCTAGCCCGAACTGCCAAGCCAGGTACTCCCTGGACTGTAAACAATCATCCTGGGACCGGTTTCGGGCGTTCAGCCCTCATCAGCCAGGATAGCTTGATTCCAGTGGCATGGAGAGCATGGGACTCACGTCTGGGCATACCTGTTCCACTCGGGGTGACAAATGCAAAAACATCAGTTGATTGACAGAATACAGAACAATGTCATACATTCTCCCCAGTACAGAGATCTGGGCCTAAATCCATCGTTGTTTTGCTCACCATGCCATTCCAGTTTGAACCTAGCCATTTGCAAATCAGTATTGACCCTGTGCCCCATGGGAACAGTCCAACTTGAACTGTCAAGCCAGGTTCTCCCTGAACTGGAAACAAGCATCCTAGGACTGGTTTTGGGGTTTCACCCCTCATCATCCAGGATAGCTTGAATCCAGTGGCATGGAGAGTACGGGACCCACGTTGGTGCATACCCGTCTCACTCGGGGTGACAAATGCAAAAAGAACTTTTGATGAACAGAATGCAGAACAATGTCATACATTCACCCCAGTACAGAGATCTGGGCCTAAATCCATATGTTTATGCTCATCAGGCCATTCCAGTCTGGACCTAGCCATATGCAAATCACTGTTCACCCTGCACCAAATGGGAATAGTCCAGCATGAACTGCCAGGCCAGGTCATCCCTGGACTGGAAACAAGCACCCTAGGACTGGGTTCGCAGTTTCACCCCACATCATCCAGGTTAGCTTGAATCCAGTGGCATGGAGAGAACGGGACCCACGTTGGGGCATACCCGTCTCACCCGGGATGACAAATGCAAAAAGAACAATTGATGGACAGAATGCAGAACAATGTCATACATTCAACCCAATACTGAAATCTGGCCTAAATCCATCATTTTTTTGCTCACCATGCCATTCCAGTTTGGACCCAGCCATATGCAAATCAATATTGACCCTGCATTCAGCAGGTCGTTGTTGTTCAAAATAGGATACCTGCTGTTAGAAAGCAAGGTGAGAGCAGGAATTATTGCAGGAACTGGTGTTCCTTTAAAAAAACAAGCCAGATTAGGTGCGGACACATTACAAGCGCCGTGCAATTTAACTTGTTTTCAAACTAGAGAGTGTCCTACTGTGTAATCGCAGTCCTCCCCTGTTAGGAAAAATTCCTTATCCTCCCGTTGACATCTGTAAGCAAATGGAAGAGACCATAACTCTTGTAGGAAGGCACTACCCAAGGGTTCAAAGCAGCCAATTGTGTAATGTTTCATGCAAGATATAAATTGAAACAGTGAAAAAGGCAGAAAGATAACGCCATGAATCAACAATACAGCTGAATCGGTTTCCTCTATAGAAAATAGCAAGTGATCTAATTGTTCAATGTGTAACAGTGTCTATGTGGCATCTTTCATGGACAAGGATGTTTTTTTTCTCCATTAGATTAAAGGGTAAAAACAAGGCAGAAGCATGCAAATAATCCCATGGTACTTTCCCATTTTGAGTGTCAAGTCAAGTCAAGTCAGAAGATTTATATAGCGCACTACATACCCAGAGGGTTTCAAGGCGCTTAGGAGGGGGAGGAGGATTATTTGTCAAATATCCATGTTTTAAGCTGTTTTCTGAATGCTAGGTGGTTCTGGGTGAGACGGAGGTAAGCGGGGAGTGAGTTCCATGTTTTAGCAGCTAGGTATGAAAAGGACCTGCCTCCCATGGTGGTCTTGTTGATGCGAGGTATAGTGGCCAGGGCTAGGCTGGAAGAGCGAAGTTGGCGGGAGGGGGTGTAGAAGGACAGTCGAGAGTTGAGGCAATCTGGTCCGATGTCGTAGAGTGATTTGTGTGCGTGGGTAAGCAGTCGGAAAGTGATTCTCTTGTTGACGGGTAGCCAGTGGAGGTCTTTAAGGTGGCCAGAGATGTGTTCATTGCGTGGGATGTCTAATATGAGTCTGGCTGAGGCGTTTTGGATTCGTTGGAGTTTCTTCTGGAGTTTAGCGGTGGTACCTGCGTAGAGGGTGTTTCCGTAGTCCAGTCGGCTCGTGACCAGAGCGTGGGTGACTGTTTTCCTTGTTTCGGAGGGGATCCAGCGAAATGTTTTTCTGAGCATGCGAAGAATGTTGAAGCAGGAAGAGGATACGGCGTTGACTTGTCTGTTCATTGAGAGTGAAGAATCTAGGATGACGCCAAGGTTCCGTGCGTGGTCTGTCGGGATGGGTGCTTTTCCGAGGGCTTCCGGCCACCAGGAGTCGTCCCAAGCAGAGGGGGATGAGCCTAAGATGAGGACTTCTGTTTTGTCCGAGTTCAGTTTCAGACGGCTTTGTTTCATCCATTCGGCAACTTCTTTCATTCCTTCGTGTAGGTTAGTTTTGGCGGTGCTGGGGTCATTGGTGAGAGAAAGGATCAGTTGAGTGTCGTCCGCGTAAGAGATGATGTTGAGGTTGTGTCGGCGTGCGATGGCCGCGAGGGGGCTCATGTATACGTTGAAGAGGGTGGGGCTGAGTGAGGATCCTTGAGGTACGCCGCAGATGACTTCAGAGGCCTCGGACTTGAATGGAGGAAGGCGGACTCTCTGGGTTCTTCCGGTGAGGAACGAAGTGATCCATTCAAGTGCTTTTCCTTGAATTCCGATATTATTGAGGCGTTGTAGAAGGGTGCTGTGGCAGACTGTATCGAATGCTGCAGAGAGGTCGAGGAGGATGAGGGCGACTGTGTCTCCATTATCCAGTAGGGTTCGAATGTCGTCTGTTGCTGCGATGAGGGCGGTCTCAGTGCTGTGTTTTGCTCGGAAGCCAGATTGTGAGGGGTCGAGGGATTTGTTGGCTTCGAGGAAGGCGGCGAGCTGGTTGTTGACGGCTTTCTCGATGACTTTGGCCGGGAATGGAAGAAGCGAGATGGGGCGGTAATTTTTGAGTTCGGTGGGGTCCGCTGTTGGTTTTTTCAGAAGGGCGGTGAGTTCAGCGTGTTTCCAGACTTCTGGGAAGGTAGCGGAGTTGAAGGAGCAGTTGATGACGTCTCGGAGGTGCGGTGCTATGACGGAGTCTGCTTTGTTGAAGATGTGGTGAGGGCATGGGTCTGTGGGGGATCCTGAGTGGATGGAGTTCATCAGGCGGATGGTGTCCTCTGTGGAGATTGGGTTCCAGGCGTTAAGGGTGTTCACGGGGGGAAGATGGTCAGCAGATGGTGGGGTGGGTTGGTTTCCGGGTTGGTTGTCAAAGCTGTTGTGGATGTCTGCAATCTTGTTGTGGAAGAATGAGGCTAGGGAGTCGCAGAGGGCTTGAGAAGGGGTGATGTCGTTGGAATTGGCCGAGGGATTGGAAAATTCCTTGACGATGTTGAAAAGTTCCTTGCTGTTGTGGGCGTTGTTGTCAAGTCGATCCTTGAATGCTGTTTTCTTCGCTTTTCGGATCAGTTGGTGGTGAGTGCGGGTGGCGCTTTTGAAGGTGTCCTTGGTGCTGGTGGTTGGGTCTTTTTTCCAGGCCTTTTCAAGGGAGCGGCAGAGTTTCTTGGACTTCTTGAGATCGTCGTTGAACCATGATGCCTTCTTGCTGCCAGGTTTGCTTTGTCGTTTTTTCAGTGGTGCTAAGGTGTCGGCGGTGTTGGATAACCATAGGGTGAGGTTGGCGGCGGCTTCGTTAGCGTTAGAAGAGAGGGCTGGGGTGTTTCGAAGAAGCGATGCGGAAATCTGGTCGATGGTGATTTTGTTCCAGTTTCTTTGCAGGGTAGGTTGGGAGTGGTTGATGGGTTTCGGCTTGTTGTAGGTGAAGTGAACGCAGCTGTGGTCAGTCCAGAGGAGATCCGTAGTGTGGCTGAAGGAGACATGATTGCTGGATGTGAAGATGGGGTCGAGTGTGTGACCTGCGATGTGGGTGGGGGAAGTGACTAGTTGTTTAAGTCCGAGGTTGGCGAGGTTGTCCACGAGGGTGGTGGTGTTGCGGTCGTGACTCTTTTCAAGGTGAAAGTTGAGGTCTCCCAGAAGGATGTAGTCTTTGGAGGGGAGCGCGTGTGGGGTGATGAAGTCTGTGATGTCTTCACTGAATTTAGTGCGGGGTCCTGGTGGTCTGTAGAGGAGGGTGCCTCTGAGTGTGGTCTTGGGGTCGATGTGGATCTGGAAGTGGAGGTGTTCGGAGTTGGCGAGGTTGGCGTCAGAGCTGGTTGAGATGCGGATAGATTTCTTATGGACGATTGCGATTCCTCCTCCTGTGTGGCTGGTACGGTCTTTGTGAGTGATCTTATAGTCTTCAGGGATGGCAATGGTGATGTCAGGTGCGGAGGAAGCGTTCATCCATGTTTCTGTCAGGAAGGCGATGTCCGGAGAAATGGTGTCTAGTAGATTCCAAAGGTCAATGGCGTGTCTGTGGACCGAGCGGGTGTTGAGAAGGATGCATTGTAGGTGGTTGGGGTCGGGGATCTGTGCTGTGGGCGTAGCGGAGATGTTGACGGTGCCGATGAATTTGCAGGAGTAGCATGAGAAAGGTCTGTGGGTGTGTCCAGGAGCGGCTTGGACGCAGTTGGGGGCGCGACCGGGGTTAAGGGCTAGGAGGGAGGCGGCATCGTAGGTAATGCGGGGGGGCAGGGCAGCGTGAGGGGCAGGGGGTCTGGCGCTGGGCGCGGTCCAGGCGCGGACGGGCGTAGACGGGCTTACCTTTGGCGCACCTTCGGCGCGGGTTGGGCGCGGTAGCTGCGCGTGAACGCTGCGTGCGGGAATAACTGTCATATATGGATGGTGGAGGGGGAGGGGCGAGGGCGGCTCAGCTGGGGGGGCGTGGCGGGCTCAAGGGACGGAGCACAACAACAACAACAAGAAGCTCAAAATGGAGGGCAGGGCAGAGCAGGGCGCCGGGGGATCTCACCGATAATGCACCGGTTTACCTGAAATGACCGAGTAAGGTCAAGTAAATGCACACCTTTTCACAGCGCCAAAACAGTGCAGCTCACAAATAACAATGCGCAGGACTAATAGAAATGAACGAGCAATGGCAGGTAAATGATTTTCACAGCGCTAAATAGTGCAGCTACCAGATAACAATGCGCAGGACTAATAAAAATGAGCGAGCAGTGGTAGGTAAATGCACACGCCTTCACAATGCCAAACAGTGCAGCTTAAGAATAACGATACCAAATGTTACACAGAGCGCAGGCAGGGGAGCGATCTCTCGAGGAGGAAGCGACGAGAGAATCACAGCGCTGCGTGGTCAGAGGGCGCGTTATCTTGCTAGTGGGAGGGCGGCTCAGCTGGGGGGGCGTGGCGGGCTCAAGGGACGGAGCACAACAACAACAACAAGAAGCTCAAAATGGAGGGCAGGGCAGAGCAGGGCGCCGGGGGATCTCACCGATAATGCACCGGTTTACCTGAAATGACCGAGTAAAGTCAAGTAAATGCACACCTTTTCACAGCGCCAAAACAGTGCAGCTCACAAATAACAATGCGCAGGACTAATAGAAATGAACGAGCAATGGCAGGTAAATGCTTTTCACAGCGCTAAATAGTGCAGCTACCAGATAACAATGCGCAGGACTAATAAAAATGAGCGAGCAGTGGTAGGTAAATGCACACGCCTTCACAATGCCAAACAGTGCAGCTTAAGAATAACGATACCAAATGTTACACAGAGCGCAGGCAGGGGAGCGATCTCTCGAGGAGGAAGCGACGAGAGAATCACCTGTGTCTGTAACGTCCATGCAAAATTGCAAATTGCATCACAGATAGTAACTGATTTTTACCATGATATAACATAATTTTGAACAATATCAATAACAGATGAAACAATATTATCTGAAGTATAAATATGGGGAGACAGTGTATTTATGTTATTATCTACTACTGCAAGAACTTTTTCCAAATTAGCTTTGTCAATTTGACGCAGACAGGTTGCTGCCTCAATTTGAGAAAGTTTCCATAATGTTTTAGCGCTGATTTATAGCGGTGTATTTTAACTTTAGCGACTAAGGCTAATTTTAAATTATTTTGTGTGCTGAATTAATGTTTGTGTCACTCACTTGATTGCCGACTCCCGCCCCGGTCCGCCGCGTCCATTTCTGGGCGTTTGCTGCGGAGGTCGAGGAGGAGCCTACCACTTCCGGGCTCGGGCGGCCAAGTCAGCGTTCTAGTTGCCCCTACGGCCTATAAATGTGTGTTGGCCAGCGACCGCGCAGCGGACGCGTGCAGCGGGCGCGCCGGAAGCGCGCCGAAGTCGAGCCAAAGTCCAGCCCGTCTGCGCCCGTCCGCGACAGGACGGGGCGCGGGGCCAAGGACTCTGGTTTTATATCTCCCCCTACGTTACGCTATGATAGAGAGGAGCTGTTTGCTCTCCGTCCTGAGGTCTCCCTTAACTGTGTACATTCCATGGAGGCGCTATTATTACATGCTTGTCCTCTATGTGCATTTAAGCCTCTCAATCCAGCTCGGATGGCTCCTGCAAATAGGCAGGCCAAGGCAGGATTGATTAACTGCCGCTCTCTTGGTAAACACAGTATTCAAATTTACCATTTACTCGAGGACGAGGAATTTGATATACTCTTTTTTACCGAGACGTGGCTGGGAGAACTCTCTGATCCGGACATCATAGAGGCTTTGCCCCCGGGCTATTCCCTTGCTAGATTGGATAGGAAGGAGGGCAGGGGGGGGGGTATTGCCATTGCTACTAGAACTGCTATGCAATGCATCCTACTGCCTCTGAATATTGATCATTGTGAAGCCGGTGTTTTCACTATAAACATGGGACCGCAAACCTCCCTTTCAGGCATCATTGTGTACAGACCTCCTGGCAAGATGTATGATTTTATTGCTAACCTGTTGGAGGTCACCGCTCATCACGCGATTAGGAAAAAAAGCTTTCTTGTGCTTGGCGATTTGAATGCCCACTTTGATGACCCCTTAGATAGGGAGGCGAGCGACATTAGGTCCGAACTCCACTCCCTACAGCTTGATCTCATCAATCAGGACCCTACTCACAGACTTGGGCACCTCCTGGATCCTATCTTTGGTAACCACTTCAGAGTACAATCCTCCACACCGATCCCGGTCCCTTGGTCCGATCATCTTGTCATTCCTTTTTTCATTCGGTCATCTGAGGATGACTCAAAAAAAGACTCCGAGCAGCGTTACCCGCGGCGGAAATGGAAATCCTTCTCTCAGGCTGCCTTCAGTGAACTTCTCACAGTAGGAGGTCCGATAGGAGGCAGGGACTGTGAAACTGCGTACAGCCACCTACAGTCCCGCATTTTAGGTGCCCTTGATATAACCGCCCCCATTCGTAATGGGAGAAATCCCAACATTTCGAGGAAAACCACTTCGTGGTACACTCCTGAACTTCAAACGCTCAAATTTGCTTGTAAAAAGCTGGAGCGTGCATGGCGTGTCAACTTTTGCCCAATGATTAAAATACAATATAAAAAATTGCAGAGGGAGTATTATAGAGAAGTTCGCATCTCCAAAGCCGCCCATTTTAAAAATCGGATTGATGAGGCAGAGAACTCCTCTAAGGAACTCTTTAAAATCTTTAAGGAGATCTCTGTACTCTCAAATGATAATAGGTCCTCCAGCGACTCAGTAGACAACTGCAATAGGATTGCTAGATATTTCTCGGGCAAGATCTCGGATATCTATGCAGGTTTCTCTGGTAATCTGGCCGCTTCCGGTGATCTCATGGAAGACAGGGAGGTCGGTTCCGCGGAGTCATGCTTACACAGCTTCCTGGTCCCTCCACCTGATGTATTGGTAAAAGTATGCCAAAGTGTTAAATCGGGCTCCCCTCGAGATCCGGCCCCTCCTAAAGTTTTGACTGCTAGCTTGGAAGTACTCGAGCCCTATTTTAGACACATCATTCAACTTTCGTTTTCTTCGGCCTCTCTTCCGGGAGACTGGAAGAAGGCGATAGTGCTGCCAATAAAAAAGAAACCGAATGTTAGCCAGGACTTACTAGAGAACCTAAGACCAATTTCCCTTTTACCTTTCCTTGCTAAAGTGACCGAAAAGCTAGCCAATACACAGCTCATGGCTCACTTAGAGGCTAATAAGGCACTGCACAGCTCCCAATCGGGCTTTCGGAAAAATTATTCGACCGAGACGGCCCTCTTGCGAGCTACCGAAACTTTACGGATTGGTGCAGATGAAGGGCACACAATGGCTCTTATTATGCTGGACCTCAGCGCTGCGTTTGACACTGTGGCTCATTCCATCTTGCTACAGTGTCTGAGCAGTGCTGGGGTCACCAAGGCGGCTTTGGGATGGCTCAAGGCCTTCCTCTCTGACCGCAGTTTTCAGGTTCAGAGAGGCATGTTTCTCTCTGACAGCATAGCCTTAGAACAGGGGGTGCCCCAGGGCTCTGCCCTGAGCCCCACCCTGTTCAACCTTTACATGGCTCCATTGGCAGAGGTGGTCCAATCATACGGCATAGAATTAGTATCCTATGCCGATGATACTCAACTGCTCATCTCCCTATCACAGGCACCCACTTTAGCAGCGGCCAATTTTAAAACATGCATGCAGGCGCTTGCAGGGTGGATGAACCAACACTGCCTGAAGCTCAATGGCTCAAAAACTGAGGTTCTAGTGATAGGGGGAAAGGATGCCAGTTGGACTCAGGAATGGTAGCCTCCTTGCCTTGGCCCTACACCTATCCCTGGCAGGGAGGCAAAAAATCTGGGAGTCTGGGTGGATCCCAAACTTTCTTTTGAGAGCCATGTCAACAAAGTAGCAGGGAAATGCTTTGGGATAATGAAGACCCTTAATCGTACGCTGGACCTTCTGCCCTTGGAGGCTAGACGGACCATGACCCAAGCATTAGTTACCTCCCGCATAGATTATGCTAATGTACTGCTACTAGGGACAACTGAAAAAAACATAAGACGGCTCCAGGTGCTACAAAACACGGCAGCACGGCTAGTTCTCAGACTCCCCAAAAGAACGGCATCTAAACCCACTCTGTCTGCCCTTCATTGGCTTCCTATAAAAAAAAGGATCCTATTTAAGGCACTTTTAATTTGCTACAGGATAACCGTTTCAACAGCCCCTGAATATCTGAAGGATCTAGCTATCCCCTATCAGCCCACAAGAGCACTTCGCTCCATGGGCATGGGCTTTCTGAAAGTACCCCGTATAAAGAAGGCTAGAATGGGTGATCGCTCCTTCCGAGTGTTGGCAGCCAACCAATGGAACACTCTCCCCACCGAAATAAGGCTGGCCAAGACTGAAACTGTATTTAGGAAGCTCTTAAAAACACAACTGTTCACCCAGTAGACCGGTCACTGCCTTTCTATCACTCTCTCCACAGCGCGGGGACACACCGGGATGGCGTCACCAATGCGCTTTATAAGCCCCTTTATTATTTTTTTTATTTTCATTGTATGTTGCTTAGATAAATCTTTTAGATCTAGGAGATTTAGGACCCAAGAGAAAATCAGACAAGTTGATAATGCTTGACAAGAGTGACAGATGTTGTTTCACAGATGACAAAGTGGAATGTTCTAACCACTGTTGACACAATTTTCCCACTGAATATGTGGTGACAGAGTGTCAATGTGGGTATTGGGGATCAGGTCGAGTTTGTGTAAAACCTGTTGTCGCATTATGAAAACGCAGTTGGCAAGCATTAGAATTGGTGTGCCACAACAACCATCCGGAAGGGTCAACATCAAAGATATTGAAACTGTCATTTTGAAACAGAGCCTGTTAGACAGCTATTGTATAAGTGGTGTGATTACGCAAATCATCAAATTTAGCCAATGACAGAATAGAAGGAGAATTCAAGTTTTTGGCAGTAGCCAGGCCAAAACAAGTAGTCTGGTGCACTATGTAATTCAAAAACAATATTTGAGTCGGTATCAGACATGCGCAGTGGAGAGCCTCTGTTCCTTGCACCTGCCAAATCTTAGAACCCCAAATCAATTTTAAATCAATGATATTTTTCCAGTGATCATAACCATGTAAGGCCAATTGAGTTCTAAAAGATCTAAAGAGGTATATTAACTTAGTATGCGTCAAAATGAATTTTGATTGAGACTGCAATTTTAATTTAAAGAAATAAGAGTCTGTATTAGACGTCTTACAATCAGTGAAATAAGTGAACTTATTTTTAAGTGTTTTTGAACTACCCTGTAACAGAGTTGGGCAATGTTTCCACTGCGAGTAGTTAAAAATGGGTCTTAATGTGTTTGTTTTGTGTAAGAAATGGTGGCCATAATGTTGATAACAGAATAAATCAGCATCATTGGCAGTATTTTAATACAAATCTTCAGCATCAAAAGCCACATAATATTTCTAATCGGAAATATTTCTAATCACAACAAATAACAATAACATAACAAAACAATGAATGTACAGCTTGTATATCCCAATCATCAGAATGCATTACCTGTGTCACCACATCTCCCAAGGAGACACGAAACACGTATGGTGTCTTGAAGACCTCCGTCGGACCATGAATTTCGAATGCCACTGTATTCCGAATGATGCCATCTGCAACTGGGACAGCCGAAACGTTCACTAGGCTTTATCACATTTCATGATATGGAACGAAGTGTAGGGAGCCAGAATACCATCAACCAACTTTACAGCATTCTGGTAAATCGTTACCATTGATGATCATGAAGAAAACTGTCACAAATCCAATCGACATAAAAAGGAAAATTAGGATAAGCACAAACCAGATGTAGGTCCAGGGTGGGATCAGAGAAGTCTTTTTGAACCAAGAGAAAAAAATACTTGTCTTTGATAGTGGAGATGCCACAGAAGAAGATGAAGAAGAGTCATATGAGAAGCTCATACAGTCCTCAAAATAACCACTTGCACCCACGTTCAGCAACAGTGGCATTGCAGCATCAGCATCATGTTGTAAAGTACTGTCTGGTACCTCAATATGAAATTCATCAGCAGGATAAGTATACTCAACGTCCGCATTTGAAGCCCTCATTGATGAAGGCACTGCAGGCAAAAGACTAGCCGGACTTTCCATCTCACCATCAACAACACGGGAATAAGTGGGAGATGCAGACATCACCATATTCAAAAGAAGAGCGTTGCAGGAAACACCCAGAGTCACGCTACTCAGAATCGGACAGACAGTGTAGATTGACATTGTCAATTGAAATGTATTGATTGTCTTTGCGAACAGGCAAAGGTGGCAGTATCACTGTACGAGTACCCTTCAATCGAAGAACTGGGACCAGTGAACAATAAGAGGGACCAAATTCTTTTTGGTTTTCCAGCTTTTCTCTTACCAGATCGCGAATCTTAGGAAGCCAGCCGGCGACAAGAATCAGCATTTCCGCGTCAGTGGAAAAGGGCATATGTTCGGTAGCATAGCTGTCACAGGTCTTTTGAAGGTCCTGTAACATAGTAGCATGATTATTATTTTGATGCCAAAGAGTATTTCATATGGGGTCTGCCCACCCAGAGATTTTCTTGGGAGATTATTAAGTGCACATTGAACCTTGTACAAATGGGTGAGCCAGTTCCTGCCAGTACTGCTTGAAGTCAAGATTGCTTTAAGTCAACGTTCTTCACGCCACTATAGAATTGCCCTCAGGCCTTTATGGAGATGAAAACTGCCCCATCACCCCTAAAGACTTCATCGCGTCCTTGTACGCTTTAGAGGCAAAAGATGGACCTTGGTCTAAATGGAAGGTGCCACAGGCAAACATCCCGACAAAGCCACGCACATCTCTAATGACATTTTGAGCATCAGCACTGCGTTGTGGCCAAACCCAGAGGTATTGAGTGCATAAATCAACTGCAACAAAAATATATTTGTATGAAGTATCTGAAGTCAATTGACCGCAGTGATCAAGATATATATAGCCGAATAACTGATTGGATATATATAGCTGTGTCTGCAGTGGATGTGAACCGCAGATGGTTTGATTTGATGACAAATGACACAAGAAAGCATATAACTACAAGTTGTTTATATAAACAATGCCACCAATAAACTTGTTGTAGAATGAACACTGTCACAGACACCCCAGCTAATGCAGAAGCCAGGCCTTCTTTAGCTGCTATGATTAATGGAAGTCTGCTTTCTATGTTGGGAAACAGCCGATCCCCAACTGATGGAATTGAAGTATAAGGAACTTGTTCTTGAGACAAATGATAGAAATATTTAGACAGGAAGCCCTGTGGGAAAGCAGTTCCATCATTCGTAACAGCTTTAGCTGCCAGAATCTCATGATCTATCTTAGTCATGGACCATGTAACTGCTGCAAAGGAACATGTGGCTACTGCAGATTTTGCTGCCTCATCAGCCAAAGAATAATCAACAGCATGTGCTCCCACATGCTTACGGCCAAGACTGTGAATAACCTGTGTGAACGGCTGAAGTTTTTTAAGCTCCACCACTCGAACACATAGCATCTTCTGCTTTATTGCACTGCCCTTAGAGTCTTGATAATCATTTTGAGACCAAACTAATAAGTTGTCATTAAAAGACTGGACACCGTAGTAAGAATCGCACACAATAAGAGTATTCACATTAGGATCAGCAAACTGGAGACCTAGAATAAGAGCACGCAGCTCAACCAATTGTGCCGTAAGTCTCCAAGAGCTTGCGTATACACAATTGAAGACTTAAATTCCCCATTTACGATTGAACTAGCAACAATGGCGCAAGCCGCGGAATAAGCATGTTTGTACCCGATGGCCTATTGAGCTGAGCCATCGGTGTAAATGATACATTTGTTCTCATCCAAAATAAGCAAAGACAATGGAGACGGATAAACATGTTCATATTGTAAAAACTACTGTGTCTCGAGAGCAGGATCATAGATAATCGTGACATCAGCCAATGTCAAAGAAGTAGAACATTAGATCCAACGGGGATGGAAAGCTTTAGAGTTCGGTACACTTGCATTAGTCACTGCTTCTAAAGCAGGGATAGGTGAAACCATCAGAATGCGTTTTCCCTGCGCCAGCGAGCGTTCTTTCAGAATGACCATTTGGACCACAGTCTAAACCTTTTCAACATTCGAAAAGCGCTTTTTCGCAGCTGTGTACAAATGTGATTTGTATGCAATTGGTACTGTGTCCCCTTCATTGATCATTAGGTACGTGAAACCCACCATCCCTGGTACAATATGTATGACTAGATTTGTAGAATTGTCACGTGTCAACAAGAAGTTAGTCTCTAGCAGATCCGACTTCAAAGATCGTAGAATACAGGTATGTTCTGGTAACCAGCAGGTAGAAGTAAATGTAGGTTGTATTAAAGCATAGAGCGGTTTGATACGCAAGGCATAATCGGGAATTTGTGTTGTCCTGAAATTTAAAAATCCCAGCAAAGACTGAAGTTTCTTCAGTGTAGAAGGAGGTTGCAATTGTGCATATTTCTTTAGAAAGAGGGGGGCAAACCCCCTACCCTCATTGTTGAGCTTGTAGCCCAAAAAGAGCACCGTCAAGCAAACGATGTGCGATTTTGCAAAATTAAATTTGTGTCCATAGTCAACAAACGATAATATAATTCGGTCGACTTAGATTAGATGAGGTATACATTTGTCGTCTGTCAGATGAATATCATTGACATACGAGAACGCATCTGGGTCTATGCTCTATATTAAAGACACAACACATGCAGCAAAAGCCCTGGGGCTGTTCTTATACCCCATAGGCAAGCATGTAAATTTTTTCTGATTTTCGACGGCAGTAAATGCTATCAAGTCACGGCTCTCAGGAGCCAAATTGTGACTATAGAAACCATTTGATATATCCAGTGTCGTCTTATATTTTTTAAGAACTATGCTGTTCACTAGTGCAGATCTGTGGGTGTTCTGTACCGCAAATGTACAACACTGACTATTCAGATTTCAATAATCTAATACAATGCAATATGAACCATCTGGTTTCGATACCGGAAAAAAAGGATTATTCATCAGTGATATGCCGGATTCAATTAACCCTTGATACTCCAATTGAGTCAGAATGTCACATAGAGGAGCTTTAGCCTTCCGTCTGATTGGACATTGCAGTTGTGGTTGTGGCATAGTCCATATTGGAATCTCATGTGCCTGAGAATCTCTATCCCAGCCCACCTGGCCAAAGCCCACTCTGCTGTGTAAGCCTTTGCATGTTCCTCAAGAACGTATGGTGAAAAACTCAGTAGTGTACAACCAGACAATATTGATGTATGTGTCTGCACTGTATCAAATCTGTTTTATTAACTATCAAAAAGCGGTGCATCATGTGACATTATTATTCTTCTGGCAAACCAGTTCAAGTTATAGTCTCAGCCAATGTATTGACCAAATGCACACTGTTAGCATAAATACCTACAGTTCTTCTTAAAATTGTTTTATCTATTTTTAGCCACAAGATGGTAGCGTCCTGAGGAAGACACTTCTCATGTGTTGAAACGCGTAGACGAAAACCATCTCTCCTTCAGATCATTGGGAATTTCTGTATACATATCAATTTATATTCACTGATTTTCAAATGAAAGAACGTTTTATTGTTATTTGCTATTTGCATCTATGTCATTGATTATCCTCATGACTATTTTTATAAATTGTATCTAATTAAATTTCCAAATGCTAATTTTGTGCCTGACTATTATTACCTTTTACTTATTTGTTGTCCCTTGAACTTTGCCAGTATATTTGCTTTTGCCTGGGTGCGTTATTTTTCAACAAAAGAAAAACTCAGTAGTATCACCTCCTCCCCTCTAGAAGCGGCCAAAACAAATGGTGAAGGCCAATCCGCCTCCGCCAACAAAATATCATACGAAGAAGTGAGATTTTGCCAGAAAACCCCTGTAATTGTACGCTGTATATCACCCTCAATTTGGAGGACTATTTCATAGAGTCTACCTGGGAGAGCAACTTGAGTATCTGCTGTTTCTACTGTAATAAATATATCAGTTGCTCTCGCCTCAAGACAGGAATGCAGTGCCTCCCGCACTATGGTAAACTCCACAGCGCTGTCGAGCAGAGTCACTGCCCATCGTGAGTCTAGGAGGAGCGTCCTCACCTTCTGAGGCATTTTTCACTGTTAAAGTAGCAACTTTCTTCTTTTGATACAGGGGTCCAAAACGAGGCAGTCCCTCTTGTTTGGACTTCACGTCAAACTGATGATGTTGATCCAGTTCCTGTTGAGTTGTTGCACCTTTGCCAGCATACTGATGCTCCCCTTCCACCGACATGAGAGTCCGATGAGTCCTGTAAAGAATGAGGAGTGTGCTGATCTAGGACTTGAAATCTATCAGGAAACTTAATTTTCATGCGATTGCACAAATCAGAAGTTCTGCAACAGCCTCCAAGCATTGCGCCACCTGTAAGCTCACAGCATCACCCTTAACTTTAGCAAGGATCATATCGCTTACAATATCGAACCACCTTGGCCCCATATTCATCTCGAACACGTTTATATCACGTAACGCAGACGGTCATTGAGGGAGTGCCGAAACACATTGAATAAACTGATTCAAACTCCTAACTCCAAGTGTTAAAATCAGCTAACTCGGGAACCAGGCCTTTAGATAAACTCATTGTCAGGATTCTGTATTTCTCTACAGGTGTGGTAATTGAAAAAACAGGTTAGAGTTGTCCAAATTTTTCAGCATGCCAATAAGGAAGTTTGTCCTTATTTTGGGGTTGCTTGCCCATTACTGAATTAATCATGACGGGACTGCTGATTACGCCACTTGGTCCTGGAGGTTGTGCAGCAACGCCAGGTGGTCCCACCTGGAAGTTGCGCTACACAAACCGAACAACAGCTCTCTGTATATGTATTATTGAAGTGTGTAATACGTGTAGCTCTGCGACTGGAACATTAAGATAATTTGGATGTGGGGCATACCAGCCAAAACGGGCCATGGGGCCCCATCAATTGACAAGGGGCCTAAACAAATCCGCAGTCACAGGGTGAGGAAGGGTGCCATTAAACCAAATAGTGTGTTGCCAAGCCATTAGCGGAACTTCAAGAGATTTATAGGGTCTAGAATTCTCCGGAAGGGAAGTAGCAGTATACTCGTGAAACAATGTATCTGTTCCATCGACTGCCAGAAATGTGACCCAAGAATAAAAGACCTCGAAGCTATAAGCTGCTTCCATTTCAACAACAAAAATAAGCGCAACACCAGCATCAGGGACTCTTTTTTGAGTCAAATATGCCGTGAGCGGTGCGCCGTAAGGTGGTGCTTTGGCAACCTCCAAAATCAATAGCAGAATAACAACTTATGAGTGTCAGCGTAATAATGGGTAAAAAGAAAAAGAAAGACCTTTTAAAATTTCACAATATAGGAGGTCACACCATCACAACCGTCTCCGGAAACAGAAGTGAGGGGTTTGTGGACAAGCACAAGCACTACTCAGGCGTCTCACAGATAAGTACCAGACCAAACGCTGGTGGCACCATGTTGTGGGGATTCTGCACATACACAGAACTATGCACAGGCATCAGTGCCCAAAATCCCAGAACCAACTAGCTATAGTGTCTTATTCATTCTCCTACATAATCATGAAGCTACAAATGATTGGACAGCCCAGAACACAACACTCCAGACTCTCTCAGGAATTGCAGTAGGAAGACATACCCTGTTGCTCATTCATCTGTACTTGTCCACAATAAGAATAGTCAGAGTCACTGATATCGTTTAAAATGTTTATTTTAACTATTGTGCTCTATAATGTAGTATACAAGCCACTACCAGCAGCAAAACGCATAAACCTAAAACAGTTAGCATTGTAGCAAGTCCATAGACTATAAAAGGGGAAATCATTGTATAGAGACAGTGGATAACAGACTATAAGGTCTAACCACCCTCCCCCTGACTAGAACAAGCTTTATAATATAAAAGACGATCTCTGGGCTTTGTAAGCAGACCACATACCTTATTGCCTAGACTGTAGTATTTACATCATAGGAACGGCAGAGCTCTTCTTGCTGGAAAGATCCCTCTCCAAGTGTGTGTTAAACCAACTTGCCATCCCATAATATCAAAGCATGGGTTTCCAGCATCTGCATCTGTGTAGCATGTTTTGTCTAAGTGCTCGGGACTGTTCATAACAGAATAACAAGGGGCATTGTTTATCGACCTTGCACATCGTGTTCAGACTAAAATTCAGGAACAGACAGAGAACGCAGAAAGCAGAAAGTTCTCACGTGAAAGGCACAGAGTCTGGCAAAATAAAGTCATGTAGTAATGAGTGCAAAAGCAGCATCATGGCAGCAGAGCTCATGCTAACTTAGCAATGTCGACAATGACCTTAACGGCTATACTACACCAAAGGATGCAAAGATGCCAAAAGACGTAGGGTGTAATTACGAGTTTGGTAGTACATACGACAGCCAAACCCGTGTTGGCATGGCGGCTACCGCCCCACCTAGGGTCCGACTGCCATATTACAACTTTGGCAGTCGGACCACCATGGGACCGCCGCAAACACTGTGGACCCATGATCCTTCAAAATTGGCTCATTGGTCAGGGACAGCAATATGCTGCTGGTGCCGTTGCAGTGTCACCAAGCATATTATGACTTTCCTGGCCTCCACAACTTTCATGGTGGTGATCCCGTTCTGAAAAGGGTGGCAGTCAAGAAGGTAAGAGAGCCCTACAGGCCCCCCTCAATGGATTCACCACAGTTTGTGTACAGCATGAATTGCAGAGTCTCTGCCTTGCAGGCACTTGCTTTGGCACTCCCTCAGTGCTGCAGTTTAAAGGCTCACTTATGAGCTGCACCGCTGCGGGACCGCCAAAGCACAGTCTGCCAGACCACAAGGAAACTCGTAACCTGGTGGGCGGCGGGTGAGTTTGGCAGTGTGGGAGTGGGGCGCTGGTGTGGCAGCCCACTCCCACACCCCCAAACTTGTAATCAGTCCCTAAGTATGATTCAATGCCTACTTCGCATTTGGTGTTTAAGTATTCTCTGGTGCGTGTGCACCACTGGAATTGTATTCATATGCTATGGCAGAGAATCTTAGGGCCTCAAATAGTTCCCGCTGTATTTTTAAAATTCTTAATACCCTGACAAACTCTGAGTGTTGTAAAAATGACATTCTGCCATCTCAAAGGCTCTGTGATAATCTTGCAAACTTTTTTCATGATAAAGTTGCCTCTATCATTGAGGAGCTGGGGAAGGCACCAGAGCCATCAATAGTTAGAATTGAACAGCTGGCCCTCACTAAGGACAAGGGTGAATTGACAGGGAATGATAGCACGAAGGAGGATGCCTTGGGGGGCCTTCCTGAATTTCCCCCTCTTCAGATTGAGGACTTCTGCAGGTCAACGGACAGTATTGTGTATGGCTCCCCCTTGGATCCATTGCCTTGTAAAATCTGGAAGGAATTCGGGGTAGAACTTTTCCCACTGCTGTGTAAGATCTGTAATCAGTCTCTTTCAGAAGGGGCGGTTCCTAGTCAGTGGAAGCAGGCGTTGGTAACGCCATTGCTTAAAAAAGCCTCCCTCGATCCAGAATGTCTGAAGAATTTTAGGCCAATATCTCTTCTCCCTTTCCCGGCCAAGGTAGTGGAACGGGTAGTGAGTGGCACACTGTTCGCACACCTGGAACAGGCTAAACATCTGGAGGAGGAGCAGTTCGGTTTTCGACCGGCTCATGGTACGGAGACGGCACTAGTGACCGTAATGGATGAGCTTCGGAGGCGGGCAGACAGGGGCCAGGCAGCAGTGTTGATTCTGCTGGACCTGTCTGCCGCCTTCGATACGGTCAACCATAACATCTTGTTGAGACGGGTGAGTGAGGTGGGAGTCATGGGAGTGGCCCTTAGATGGTTTCACTCCTTTCTCTCAGGGAGACAGCAAGCGGTGTCCCTTCCTCCTTACCAATCTGCCTTTACTCCTGTCTCACATGGGGTGCCTCAGGGCTCGGCCATCAGCCCCATTCTTTTTAATGTCTATTTGAGACCCCTGCTGACAATCCTCAAGCGCTATAACATCAAAGTCATCAATTACGCTGATGATACGCAACTTATGCTCTCCCTGGAGGGAGAGCAGTCCATCTCAGTAGAGGGGTTTCATAGATGTTTAGAGGATATGTCACAGTGGCGGAAGGAGAATTCCCTTCAGTTTAACATAGCTAAAACTGAACTGATGCATTTTGAGATGCATAGGAACACGGGAGGGCTGCCCATGAATCTGTGGCCCCCAGAGTTTCCCAACCCCGGCTTGCCGGTTAAAACAGTCCGTAACCTGGGGGTAACATTTGATTGTAACCTCTCCCTGGAGGCGCATGTGGGGAAGGTGGTGAGCTGCTGCCTGGCGATTATTCGCTCTTTGAGGAAGATTTTCCCTCTTTTACCCCATCAAGCCCGCGCCCTGATAGCACAGAGCACGATACTTAGTCGGGCTGACTATTGTAACGCTCTGCTTCTTGAGTCCCCTAAATTCCTGCTAGATAGGCTACAGCGGATACAATCTGCCACTGCTAAATTGGTATTAGGATGGTCAAAGAGGTCCTCTGCCTCTGGAGCACTGACGTAGCTGCACTGGCTCCCCGTGACACAGAGAATTAAATGTAAATCTCTGTGTCTAGTATTTAAAGCCCTGCATGGAAAAGGACCCATCTCTTTCCAGCAAAAGTTTGAGTAGTACGTTCCGGGCAGAGTGCTTCGCTCCTCGAGAGGCATGTCAATAAAAGTCCCACGTTTCAATAAAGTTAGAGCAGGGGGCAGATCGTTTGGGGTGGCAGCTGCCAGGCTGTGGAACACTTTACCTCTTAAACTGACGCAACACAAGGATCTCCTCGCGTTCAGAAAGAACCTAAAAACTTGGCTTTTCCCTAAGAACTAGGCCTGTGCATTAGCCCCCTTCCTGTGTTGATATGGTCTATGAGTTACTAGCGCCAAGATGTATGTCAGGTGGTAGCGCGCTTTAGAAATTGTATAAATAAATAAATAAATATGGCAGAAAAGAACTGACACATTCAGTGCCATGATGCAGAGCCACAATTAAGTGTATAAACAAGGAGAGAGGTAGGGAGTGGTAGAAAACACTCCTATTCCCCGGTTTTATCTGTTGACCAACGCAAGAGTGTGGTATGGTTATACAGGACCACACAAAGGAGCAAAAAAGGACAGAGAACCGGCCTCACTTAGGTAGGTTAGGAAGGCCCTCACTCACCACCTGGTGATGACATGCTTCATTATTGGGCCCCACTAAAGAGGCAGAGTGCCTCTTTAGTGTGCTTCGACGCCAGATCTACTGCGGAGCAGGACTTGTGAGTTAAGGCGTGCAGTGAAAGTAAAATAAATGGTGGTGAAGGGTATATAAAAAATGTCTAAGTGTAGCCAAAAAATGATTTATTGTATGGTCACTTAGGGCATTATTTAAAATTATGTGTTGGAAAGAACCTGCGAGAACCCTCTGACCGGACCCCGACGAGGGGGGTCCGGTCAGAGGGTTCTCGCAGGTACACAGCGGGTGCCTAGCGTCAAGGGCGGTGTGCCAAATACGCTTCCACCCCCCTCCCGTGACCCATGGTGTCCCCTCGCTACACCTTTTAAGTGCAGAAACCTAATGTTTAGAAGCCTCCTAAACCAGGAGTTACTAGGAGGATATGTTTTCTTCCTTTTTGCACTTTTTTCACCCCTTTTTTCACTTTCACGCCCCTAGCGCGTCCATACCACCAGGGTCTAGAACACTCCTATAGTCCTGATGAAAGCCTGGTAACTTTACACCGTTTCATAGGCAGAAGCATGTTGACTGACGTTAACTTTTGGAAATAACCACACAATTAATTGTGGACTACTTTCCAACACATAATTTTAAATATATGCCCTAAGTGACCATACAATAAATCATTTTTTGCCAAAACTTAGACATCTTTTATATACCCTTCACCACCATTTATTTTACTTTCACTGCACGCCTTAACTCACAAATCCTGCTCCGCAGTAGATCTGGCGTCGAAGCACACTAAAGAGGCACTCTGCCTTTTTAGTGGGGCTCAATGATGAAGCATGTCATCACCAGGTGGTGAGTGAGGGCCTTCCTAACCTACCTAAGTGAGGCCAGTTCTCTATCCTTTTTTGCTCCTTTGTGTGGTCCTGTATAACCATACAACACTCTTTTGTTGTTTAACAGAGCCACAATTAAGACAAAAAAAGTACACAGCTATCACTGCTATATAAGAGGTATGTGGCATGGAAGAAATGTGTGTCAACACAACCTTTAAGAAAATGCATGCCAGCTTAATGATATCACGCTAAAGAGTGATGCCACGCATTAAAGATCCTGATGCATAAAGAATACAAGCAAAGGGACAGTTATGGGCTGCCACCAGCATGCATGTTAAGGCCTAGGGGCAGTCATGAACACAGACAATAGTGGGAATCAAAGCACCCCATCTTACCTAAGTTTAAAAGATCAAGGCAAGTTGTGGCAATACGCAAGGCAGCAGTCCCGAATCCACAGTACCGCTGGCACATGTCACACAAACCTAAGCCTGGTTAAATTTAAGACACTGACCATGTGACAGAATTAAAACAAGTGTTGGCGCTAACTGAATGTGAATCTGAAGACCACATCATTTTTTAGACAATATAAGGGAGACCAAAAGAGAACTCACAGTGTGAGAATGCATCATTTCAATGTTTATGGAAAAACTGTACGAATTGAGAGTAACTGTTTTGAATATTGTTATCATATATAGAATACATAATAACAGAAAAAATAGTACTGTTTTTTTTAATACTGTATACAACATGCACCGCAAAATTCTAAGGTATATTGGTTTTGGTCTTGGTTCTCCATTTTGATGTTTCAAACTGCACTTGATTGTTTTATGTTTTGCACTGCTGTACTAGCCATTTCAGAGTTCTTGGCACCATAGTCAACGAAGATGGTGTCCAACTCTTATTGGTCTCTGTCCAGACCCAGCCTAATACTGCCAACCAAGATTCAAAGAAAGTACCTACCCCTCTGGGTCACAGGTGCCTTGTATCACTGAGGTTGAGATATCTCCATAACACAAACAGTCCATGTGTGATGGACAGGTAGGGATGTGAGGTGGGGCAATAAGGTGCAGGACATGGGAGAATTGCTAATATTTTAATTCAGATGAGCACTTTGACTACTTTTAAAACATAGTTGAGTGTAGATAATTAAAATCCAATATTTCTTTCATTTTCCCATAGCTATTCATCTACTAAAAATAGAGTTAGACAGAAATGACACATACAACAAAAAACAGATCTCCACAGCATGTGCATAGTTGTGTGCCTTTAAGCATGTTACATTTTCCAGATGAACTGAAGGAAACATCTCCTTTATGTTTATATCCGAAATGTGAAACTTTTGAAGATGTGTAAAACATTGGCACATGTTTGCAGTTTACTTACTGAAGTGTCAAACCTGGAAATATAAACACAAACAAACGTTTTCATTTATGTTGAGCACAGCCATGCAGCCTGTTGTTCCAACATGCGCGTCTGGGCAGGTTATACTTCGTTTTTCTAATTATAGCTGATTTACCAAAGTGTAACAAATGGCCTATTCAATACAAAACATGTTTTATTTTTAAGACAGAGCAGATTGAGCTGGGGCCTGATTACGAAGCCCCGGCATACCAGAGGTCAAACTTCAATTGTGGAGAGAATAAAGTAAAATAAAAATGCAGGTAGGACAAAATCATAGCTTTCTGACATCTTCACACTGAGGAGCAGGGTCAACTGACAACACAGGTTTTATTTTGTATGTTATGTAGGTCCTATAGAGGATTTAGGTGCCAAGATAGAAACCCTTGCACCTTGGAATTTGGATATGCTAGAGATGAAACTGTCTTGTTTCTTGTCAAACTTACAGTCTTCTCCCTGTTGCTGAGACCTGAAGCCGAAATTTAGATCATAAGTCTAAAGGCTTAATTCACAAAGCTAAACTTAGACCTAAAGTCTATGTTTACCTTTGCGAATCTGGCCCACGGACTCTTGGTCTAAAGTTAGACTTCTGGTCTAAGTTTACCTTTGTGATTTGGGGGTGAAGACTTGGTAGGGCTTGGTCTGCCATAAACAATGGACATCCATTTTACCATGTGTAATGGGAACATGAACAGTACATGCCTTGTGGGATTTTTGTACACATGGTTTAAACGTGTAAGTACTTTTCCATGTCTTCTTTATGTAGATAGGCACACTCTCGATTACAATTACATGGAGTTACCTGCATAGAAGTAATTTGTTCATGATGTCATTTGTGACGTCACAAGGATTACATCAAGAGTGTCTTCCATTTAAAAATCTACATTTTATTCCTCATCTATTAAAAAAAGATGTACATTATCTGGAAACTGTAGTTTCTAAATACTATACAGGACATGGGTCATAAAAATAAGAACACATAGTAAAACTTTGTACAGAGAAGCATCAATATGTTCTATATGACTGGCAACATATATTTTCCTCTGAATCACATTGCAGGTCGAAAAATGTCTTGTACCATTTCACAGCAAACGTATGAAGCATGTGAATTCTGGCTACCAAGAAATATTTGATGCTATTCCATTTCCAGATAAAACGAGGTAAGGAATTTTTTTTTTACTGCACAAAGAAGCTTTCTTTGTCTTTTGGTTTGCCAATATATATTGCGAGAAAGTGGTTATTGATTGCAGTGGAGTGTAATCCTCTTCAAGTCATAATGGCAGTATTCTTTACTAGGTTCAGTTAGGTCTCAATCATTTTAACCTGGGCACAACCCTTGGTAGCTGTAGCACAGAGCAGACAGGCTTAAGCAGACACTAATATTAGAGTACATTTTAATGAAGAAACAGACACCTAAACAACTAAAATGAGATAAAGGGAACCAGAGATATGAATTTCTAAATGTTTAAATAAAAACAGTCCCAAAAAGTGGTAAGTGGCAACAGTGGTCATCGTGTTGAACTAGATGGGTACACAGGCACGTGTTAAGGCCAATTGTGTTGTAGTGCAGGTTTAATATAGAAACTAAGGGTGTGATTACGATGGCAGAAGGCCCACCACTGTCAGCAATTTTCCCCCCACCACATTACGATGGCGGGGGAAATCACTTTCCGACCGTAGCGGATGCAAAAACCACCGGTCAATTGTACCGATTGCCTGGTGGAGCGGTGAGCATGCCTAATATGGTGGCAGTGCCTAGAATGCACCCTCCGCCAAATTACGAAGCTGGCTGTAACCAGCCTTTCCATGGTGGAAAAACAGCCATGGAAAGGCTGGTGGGATTTTTTTGGGAGTCTGTTGCGGGCCACCCTTGTGTTGGGGGGAGGTGGTGGTGCAATTGGGGGTCATTGCGGCGGGTGCAGCTGCCAGCCACTAGCTTGTGGGTGGGGGAGAATCTCTGACCAATAAGGAAAACAATTCCCCAGGGCAGCCCTACCCACTTTGACATAACTTTCTGGGGGTAGAATATACGCAATTCCACAATGCACTGCTTTGCATAAAACAAACATGGAAGAACCTTTTTTTCCCCTTGGCAGAGAACTGGGCACCCACCTGGTATGTCTAGGAAAAAGAGAAACTCCTCCTGCAAACATATATACCAGCATGGGTCAGGGAATGCCCCTTTGAAGCTTGTACAGATGCTGGGCACATCCCCCAGGCCACCCTTTCAGGAGTAGGTCAATCTTACTCCCACCCAAGGCCCTTTTGTTCTCTTTCCTGGGAGGCATTCAAACCTCCTAGGTGGAGGCGAAACAGGCTTCGAAGAGACAGCAGCAGATTAACTCAAAAAGGTTACTAGAGACTTTAGGCAAGAATAACATGAATTGCTAAGACCACCATTTCCTTAATAGTTATATCAAATCTGACTCATTAAAGTGAGTATGAATTATTAAGTGAGAAATAAGTAGTTAAAGTATGTTCCAGCCAATCCCAACCTGGAGTTAGTAATTATACGAATTATAGTTTAACCCAGTGTTAGTCAAGGGGAAAGCCAGTCCTTTAACAGTGAATAAACACTTTAGAGATTTTTCAATTCCAGGGGAGATAAAATTTAAAATACCCATGTCCTGCATATTAATATCATGCACCCTGCCATGTGGTCTTCCTTAGGGATGACTTATAGACATTAAAAATGAAATTTTAGGTATATCAAAAGAAAGATTTTGACAAGTTGAAATGGCAGTTCGAGAACTGCTCAGATAGGCTGCAGTGCACAGTGGCAGGTCTAGAGACAGGATTTCACTTGTCATTATAGTGGAGGCAGAATAAGTGCTGCAGTCCGCTAGTGAAATTCAATTCAATTCAATTATAATCTTTATTTCGGCCGAATCGAGCCATAAAAGATACATAAAAACACACATTACAATCAATTCTATTTAGATAATTTCTCCTCTTACAGATAGCATGGAAGATGTTTGGAAATCGTAACATTAAAAATCTAATTTAAATAAGCTAAAAAGGCATCTAATTAAAAGCACATAGAATCATACATTTAGAACAATTTGTAATCATGTCCTATTGCAAAAGCACTTTTAAAATCTGTAATACATGGACACAATAGCAGCAGCAATTTATAAGTAATTGCAATACACTTCCATCACTAATTTCTCTATAGGTTTAAGTCCTTACATCACGAATTTCATTAAAGATTCAGACCCATTTTTTTACGTAAAAAGCTTATTGCCATTAAGAATCTACTGATACCAAAAACTATCAGCTGCCTGGTATCAGTCTTAAGGATCCTTTCTGCTTTCTTATAGGAGCGCACACCCAAATTCCGACAAACAGGTATAATCCATCTTTTCCTAGCTACCTCGTAAAAAGGGCAGAAAAACGGGATATGAGCTTCATCTTCTTTTATATTACTCGTACATAAAGTGCATAAATCGCAGGTCTTTTCCTTACAAGAACTTATCCACCTAGCAACGGTCTGGTTTGTTTTCAAAGTACCATACCTTAACTTCATAAACAAAGTTTTAGCCAATGGTGGTTAAACCACGTCTAAAAACTGTTCAAAGTGAGGAGTATCTTTAAATACAAGGAAGCTGTTTGTCAGAGTTCCACCTGTATGATCATTGGAAATACTACTGTAAATATATGTCCAAAATACTGTTTTAAGTAGTTTTTTCGAATCTTGGGTCAATGTTGATGGATCTTCCCAAAACTGAATCAAGCTGATTCTTTTTAACCATGTGCGAACATGTTTTAACCAAACATTTGTAGTATTGCAATCTGTTCTCATTATTTCCTGAAGACCATTCTTATAATCATCTAGTTCTGGTGTACACCAGAGTCTTACCCACAGGGATAGCGGTCAGAGGATAGCATAATGGTCAGTGCGCTTCATATTTAGGTCCAACAGTACAGGTATTAATGGGGTACTTGTTGGCAATCTCAAGAGAGCCCTAAAAAACTTGTTTTCACTTATTGCGAAAACATTCTTACACATGGGCCCCCATATTTCTGCCCCATATAATGCCGCAGACTGTGCCTTAAACTTAAAAACCTCGAGTGCCGGAGATACTGCCTTGCTAATACTCTCTCCATGTTTTTTCACAATAGGCAATATATTGTTTTTTAATAGCATTTTGCTTTTTTCTAACTGGGTTTTTCACATTAACTTAGAATCCAATGAAACTCCCAAGTATGTAAAATTCTGTACAGCTTCTGTTTTTTCATTGTTTAACATTAAATTACCATAAAATGGTTTTGTGGGGATGTATGGCCATGTATTTGGTCGTATTTGTATTTATTTCAAGGCCCTTCCTATTGTAATATTGTTGGAATAAGTTTAAGAGAGATTGCAATCCGCTAGGGGTTTGGGATATTAGTATAGTGTCATCTGCGAATAAAAGGGCAGGAACCCTTTGTCCATTCAATTTAGGGGCGTCATTATTACAACCCTCCAGGTAAGATGGAATGTCATTAACCAACAGTGAAAACAGTATGGGCGCCAGCACGCATCCTTGGCGTACTCCCCTCTTGATTGGTATAGCTTTTGTTAAATCACCGTTTGGACTCCATCTCACTCTGGCAAAGTTATTATCATGCAACCTTATAATCTGTTGTAGGAGACAATCGGGGAACCCTATAGAATGCAACGACTCCCATAATAACTCACGCGGTATAAGATCAAAGGCAGCCCTAAGATCCACGAATGCCACATACAAATGTCCCTTCCTTAAACTAACATATTACCAACAAAGGCAACAAAATCTAAAAACCTGGTTTACAGTACTTATTCTTGATCTAAAACCCGCTTGAAACATCGTGAGAATATAATTTTCATCAATCCATGTATTCATACGAGCTAAAATATGCCTTGCATACATTTTTTGTAAAAAAAACATTAAACTGATAGGACGATAGTTCCCTGCATTATTCCTATCGCCCTTCTTAAAAATGAGTACGATTTCCTCTCCAGCTATCCGGCAAATGCGCCCCATGCCGCTAAAATATTACATAAATGATTAATATAAGGATCCCACACGTTAATTTCATGCTTATAAAGATCACCCGGAACCTTATCAAGTCAGGGTGCTTTTCCATTTTTAACTGCATTAATAGCTGCCACTGTCTCTTCCAATTCAAACTCCAAATTTTGAACGCTATCAATTAACAATGGTGTATCCTTGTCCGGGAGCCTAATATTATCAGGAGCACTATATAGTTTGGTGAAATGTTCAACCCACGTCATCTCATCAAGAAAGAAATCTCTAACCAATCCTCCTGAACGGTTCCCATTTGCCATCAATCTCCAGAACCCCACTTGGTCCTTATTCTTGGCTGCCATGAGCAAATCTGCCTAGCTTTCGTCGTCCCAATTTGACCGTGCCTTCTTTTGTACGACCTTATAATCTCTTCTGGCCTCCTTAATCTCAGTAGAGTCCTTCTTTTAATAATCTGGCCCTGCAATTTCGGCAGTCCTTGTCATACCAAGGTTTCCTGTTTGCCATAGTTTTAACATTTTTGGTTACTTTTCTTGGCATTCTTTTTACCAGTGGTGCTAATAATTCAAACAACCCATTTTGTAAATTTATAAAGGCATTCCCTTCGAATGGTGTACTCAAGTGTCTGGCAATTGTATCAGCCAGTAAGCTATAAATTCCTACTAACACCTCGCCATATTCCAAAATATGGGCCCATTTTCATGAACGACGATTGTTAGTAGCTGCAACCACATCATTACTTACATTGGGTGAGACACCTACTTCATTATTGTCCGCAAATGTAATAGACAATAAACCTCTGGAAGCCAATAATTCGAGCGGATAATGATCGCTCTCGATCCTCGGTATGATCTCTAAATCTTGTACGTAATTCCAGATATCAAGGGAGACCATGAAAAAATCAATTCTACTTTGGCAGTCATTCCTATTAACGGTAGGGACTTTTAGTGAGTCTGATGGCAATCTTCCATTGCAAGCCCTCAAACCATGTGTAGCTGTTAATCTCATGATTTGGACAGCTAATACGGTACAAGGGACTGGATTGGCATTGTTAACCATAGGAATATTATTGGCACTATCTTCATCCTCAAAAATATCACCAAGCCCTATAATAGGCTCAAAATTACAATTCAAATCACCACCTAGTATAATGTTTGGACTCTCATCCAAGCTATTCAGGAATGAGTCCAGTAATTAAATTATCGGTGACTCTTTGGATAGGGGGCCTGGTCTGTTATACACATTGAATAGGTATAGCACCCTTCCTTCCTTTGTATTTATCCGTATACCGAGTATGTCTAGTGAGTCAATATTTAATACTGTTATTCTAATCTCTAGGGTTACTTTCACCCATGTTACAAGGCCCCCCGAGGGTCTACCTGTGATAGATGGAACTGCATCCACATTGAATGTTTTATACCCCACTCTATGCGGGATTTTTAACGCCCAGGTTTCCTGTAAAAAACAAATATCGCTCGTTTCAATGTACTCGTTCCATTCAGGGTCACTGGTATTCTTCCTGAAACCCGCTATATTCCATGAAATGAGCCTTATTCCTGGGGAATTATTACCACACAAATCAATGGGGAATTCGTTTCGCAGAGTATTAATTAGACTCACATTGTCATCTATCGGAGCTGCTTTGTCGCCTACACTCAGTACAGTTTTTCCGATGGCCAGCCCATTCACATCCATATCTGACTCGCAGGTCATTAACACTTGGGTCTGTAATACAACTTCTAAGCCCACCTTTTCCCCTACCATTTCTGTTGGTGTCGGTAAGTTCTCTATTCCATTCACCAAACCCATTGACGAATTCAGTCAATCAACTGCTTCCAGGGATGAAAATTCCTGGAACCTGTTTGAGGTTTGAAGGGGGAAGGAGTTATCACATTGTTGGAATATTTCTTCCTCATCCGGTCTATAGAAGAACCCCAAGGGTAAGGCATGGATGTTAGTTTTCTGTGCCGGAATCTCTTCCTGTACTCTTAGGAGATTACGAACTATGTGGGGACGCCTGAAGTTTACAACTATACAGTTGCCTTCAGTGTCTTTCCTATGTATACCCACCCTACCCACCCTTTGCACCATTATAATTTCATTCATTTTATATGGGCTAAATCTTTTGTACCTCCTTGTTCCTTAGGTTTGCCCATGTTTATATTTGATTCTTCTTTAAGGCCGGAATGCCAGTTAGTATTAAAACATATGGACATGCAGCTGTGGGTAAATGTAATATATCATGATTGGGGGTCAAATCAGATTTACTTGTAGTGGGTGTTATTCCCCTAGAATTACAGGTTTCGGGGTGGCCTATTCTTTTGGCAACGTATTCCACCCCTCTATCATTTGAACTAATGGTCTTAGCTTGAAATTCGTCTTCTCTTCTGGGGTAAGTTCTCCCTCCACCATACCAGTGTTGGTCGTAGGGTCTGACCTAGATTGGGCGGTTGTAATTCCATCGGTGTTCACACCTTTGCCTTCAATAATTATACTATCCCTATATTCTGAGATTAGTTTAGCCCCTTCTACATTATTAACTCTCCCTTTCTCAATCATAATATAAAGTCTGTGCATAACCTGATTAATTTCAGCATTTTTATTATCTTTCAATTTGGCACCCAGACAATCATTTATTCTGGACTCGATAGAGTTTAAGGTAGTTTTAAAAATATCTGCGACAGTATCTTCTAAGTTATCAACCATATCATCTACTTTGTTCAAATGTATGGGCTATCAAATTCAGTTTGTGTTCCAAATGATTTACATAATGCCCCTGTACATTCTACTGGCTCTATATGCCCCTTTTTTGACACCCCTGATCGTCCAGATTCCCCAATTTTTTTAGTATTCCGTTTCCCTTGAGGTGAGTTTTTTTTAGCTTTTTTAATTATCGCTAGGCCCCCCTGTCTTAGCCCTCGGAGTCTAGTTGCTATAGATGGTGATGCCTGCTCTCCCTCATCAAGCTGCATATTAGCAATAGGAGTGCCATGTACTGGAATACTGCCTAGTAAAGGGGACGTCGGAGTGGTACAATTGTTCATTGACGTTTGCAACAAGGCTGACGGGTTTGGCTGGGCAAGTTCCTGGTATGTCGGGAGTTTAGATGGATCTAATGATAGTCTGTGTTCCGCAAGAGCAATTTCGTGGCATATAAGCGATTCAGCTCTTAAAATAAAATTGTCCAGAGTCCCCGCTATACTTTTTTGCTTACTCATGGTAATATATTAAGTTAGACCCCCCCCCCGTTACCCAGACAAAGACTGAGAATGTTTCTCAGATAAATACCAAGAAAAAAGAATTCCACTATACCCAATCAAAGACATACTATGCAACACTCAGGTGAATATTTTCAGTAACAGACCTCCAATTACACTTGTTTGAGGAAAACAGCGAGGAAATAAAGACCCTCCCTTCTTATCACCTCTAGCACTTTGTTATATAACCAATTGCCTTTACAGCAAATACTTTAGAGTCAATTGTACAACCGCTTATAAAGTTCACCCTAACGCCATGGCACACCTAATCAATTGTGTCCAAAATAAAGGATGAGATAAATGGAAGCAGTTGAATCAAATACTACAACATATACGTCATGCCCAATGTCGATATGTAGTTCAATTTTGATGCGTTTACCAAGGGGGGTGGCCCAGCCCGGCCTCTTTCGGCCTCGGACAGCCGCAGATGGCCCCACCCTTGTCCTGGGCTTCTCCCGGCGTCGCCCGCGCGCGTCCCGCGGTGCGTGGGGGAAAGCGGCGCTTTGTAGCGTGATGACCGTACCTCCCCCAGCAGCAGCAGCTGATGACACTTAGGCCCTCTGACGGCGAAGAAAACAGCTGGTGCACCCTGGGACCACGGGAAATGGGGCACAAACAGGTAGCGTCTCATTGTACCACAAACCAGCAACAGGTCGGGAAAATGTCCAGAAGGTTTCTAAAGGGAACCGCGCTGCGTGGGGGAAGGTGGCGCTTTGTAGCGCGATGACAGCGCCTCCCCCAGCAGCAGCAGCTGATGACCTTTAGGCCCTCTGACGGCGAAGAAAACAGCCGGTGCACCCTTGGACCACGAGTCCCACCAGGGGAACGGGGCACAAACAGGTAGCATCTCGTTGTACCACAACCAGCAGCAGGTCGGAAAAATGTCCAGAAGGTATCCAAAGGGCCCCCTAGAGAAATTCAATTTACTGACCCTGGTTACACGGGGTACCGCATACTATGGACATATAGGTAAATTAAATATGCAACATATCGATTAGCCAATTCTACATATTTTTAGAGGTCAGAACACATGCACCAGCAGTATAATCAAATATTGGGTGGATGGCTACAAAAAAGGGCATTTTCTTTCTTTTTTTTAAAAAAAATATCTTTATTAGGCCTTTTCCATATTACACAAAGCACCCCTCCTCCCCCTACCCTTACATCCTTGACCCATACCCGAACAGAGACACAATTTTAATTGCATAATTCAGCATAATAAAACGGCCATTGCCACAAAGATTAACCCTTGCATACGTTTTGGCCGGCTAATGTTTGCTATGCCCAACATTATCTCCTCCGTTGTGATACTCACTCCTGTTTGAAATATTTCTGATAAAAAACTGACATTTCTGCTATCAAATTTGACAATACATCAGATGAGGCAAACCTGTGCACAATATCGGCCTCAAACAATGTGCAGCGAGGGCATGTCGTTCTCTTTCGGTTCCCCCGTTTTGCTTTATTCTTCGGGGTACAGTACAATGAGAAAAAGGTTTTATAAAATTGGGCTTGTAGTTTTATTGACATCAAGCAGGTCCGTGATAATTCATAAGAGTGGAGGGGGGTTTGGGGTGATACTCCTCATTTAAAACAGCAATAGAAGACCTCTAAACTAACCTATACTATTTTTAAGTGAATCAATCTATCATTTTCAGTGGATGCTGCACATATATAAAGTTTCAAACAAACATGTTATTTTTCATTGTATTTATTTTTCTTTTACATCTTTTACATCCTATTTATTTTCATGGCAAGATTATTTTTCAAAGAGAAGAAAATAATTTTTATAAAAGATTTTTTAGTCTCATTGTTATGACACGTAAAAAACATAGCTAAACAAATTTGTTATATGCAAGAATTCAAACTCTGTTCCTCTGTACCAACCTTACGAGCATTCTTTCTCCCTTCTGAGAGCTTCTTGGATTTCCTGTGCGTCTTTCTTCCTCCCTGTTGGCTGCAGTTGCTTGTTGTTGTATCTGCACACCCATCGTCACTGCTACCATTGTGTGAGTTCATAACTTCGGAGTCACCGGACTCTTCATTCAGCGAGAAAAAATTCTCCATAGGATCAGGGAACAGGTAGTCCAGATCTGTGTTATCTAAAAGGCCTTCATGTAAACCTTCTACCAGTGTGAGTGGGGACTGCATTACTTCTTGGCTCGCTCTGGGGTCATTTATCACTTTCTCTTTTTTATCTGTGTTCATTTGGTCATTATTGGAGGTATAACCTTGTAGCCCACCATTGTCCTTGCCTCCCTCCCTCTTTTGAGGTATATTTGCTGCTGTATCATCCATGTTCAGAACGGTAGTCTCATTACTTGACCCCCATGACATTCGCATGCCATTTATATCAGACAAATTCTCTTGGGTCGCCCTCTGTCCTACATCAGCTTTCTCATTGTTCGTGGTTCCACTGGTCTGATTTTCCCTCCGACCTCCCTCCTCTGTATTCAGATCCTCATTTGCTTTTTTAGGGAATAGATTTGTGATCACAGTTTGTTACTTATCCCCTGCTGCTGCAAATGAGCAGCTCGTGGCGAGGGGTTTAGCATTTTTCCCGGTATTTATTTTACTCTTCTTCTTACCTGTGTTTTGCCCGGATTTGTTTTATTCCATGCCTGCCTTCACATTGGGTTTCGCATCAGGCCTGTAACAGCAGTAGGAGCCGGTATTGTGGAGCTTGTCTTGCTTTGTGCTACTCCTCGCGCTGCCATAGCCATTGTCCTCGTGCAGCACGCTTCTGTAACTCCGGCGTCTTGGTTGGTAAGCAACTCCAGCCGGCTCTCATAAGCTTCACTCCAGCCGGAGATTGCCGTCAGCAGTAGCCGGGCTAGCACTTCCCAGCGAGGACCGCAGTACCTACGATCAGCCCCACAGACTTCTCGCCTTTCGATCACATCCCGCTCTCCTTCACGCCAGCGGTACCAGCACACAGGGCCAGGGCGCATTCTCGGCAGGCACTCATTAAGGGATGGAGCAGTGTGGAGGTAAGCTCCCGAGGGTATTTTCTTTCATATATCATGAAGCTCTACTCTGCTGTTTTCCTCTATTGTTGTGGTATCAACTCTTAATAGGGCAAGATATGCCACTCATGTTATGTGTAGACTATCAACTGTTTTCTAAGATATTTTAATATTCCTTCATCATGCCCTCTGTGGAATTCATTTTTCTTTATCATTAGGTTTGGCATTATCCTAAACCTTTTATTATTTGTTCCAAGCACATGGTGTTCCTCAATATATGTCAAGACTACTGATATTACTGATATTTATACTACTTTGTGTTTACTCCTGAGGCACAGCCGGGAGCAGTGTGTTAGATTCTGCATTTATCTGTCTTTTAACTGAAAAATATTTGCGTTTTTAAATCTTCACTCACCTTGTCTGTCACACGATTGTGGTGGGCAGACACCCCTCGACGAAGCTTAACGAACGCTGGTAAGGGCGAAAATCGCCGATCTTCCCAACGCCATTCCCCACGCCCAGACCGGGTACACGCCCACTCAGAGGCCACGCCCCCCGCCTATGCTACAAAAAGCGCGCTGAACTGCAAGTGCGCTGACTACTTTGTGTTTACTCCTGAGGCACAGCCGGGAGCAGTGTGTTAGATTCTGCATTTATCTGTCTTTTAACTGAAAAATATTTGCGTTTTTAAATCTTCACTCACCTTGTCTGTCACACGATTGTGGTTGGCAGACACCCCTCGACGAAGCTTAAGGAGCGCTGGTAAGGGCGAAAATCACCGATCTTCCCAACGCCATTCCCCACGCCCAGACCGGGTACACGCCCACTCAGAGGCCACGCCCCCCTCCATCGTCCCTTCACCATAAAATTGTGCATATACCGGAAGCGCAGCGGACGAGCGCAGCGGGCGCGACGATTGCGAGCCAAAGGCGCGCATAAGGCAAGCTTGTCTGCGCTCGTCCGCGATCTGGACGCGACCGGGGCCGGACCCCCTGCCCGATCCACTAGCCATACCACCACGTCTTACACTCAAGCGGAGCTGAAGTCTCTGAGACAACTCCCTTGCGCTACTCGCCCATGTTCCACATTTGACGCCTGCAACCAGGGCTACACATGCACAGTTTGCAACTTCTCTCTTCCGACTTCGAATCTTACAGCCAGCCCGACCCTCGTCCCGAATTCGACCCCTACCAACGGAGCCTGTCCTCCCCTCATCCTTAAAGCGGTGCTGATCAACTGTAGATCACTGAGCAAACACGCCATTGACATCTGGCAGTCCCTCCGGGACAACCATTGGGACCTGCTCTTTCTTACCGAGACGTGGCTAAACGACACCACGAATCCCGCCATCACCCAGGCCGTACCAGAGGGCTACAGTATCATCTGTGCCAACAGACCCAGTGGTAAACAGGGCGGAGGTGTTGCCCTAATTCATAACTCCAGATGGAAAATTACCCTCCCCACATTTGACCTGCCTGACAGTATAGAAGGTCACCCTTTTAATATTCAACTTTCCCCGTCTTCCTCTTGCTCCGGAATTCTCATCTACCGCCCCCCCCACTCCAACATCTCTCACTTACCGGCGCTGGCAGACAACATCATTCAGCTCAGCACACGGTATGCAAATTTTACCGCTTTAGGAGACTTCAACCTCCACGTCAACGATGAATCCTGTCTGCATAGTCAAAATTTCCTCTCCACGTTAGCGGCCTGTAACCCAATCCAAATAATAACTTTACCTACGCATAAAGCAGGTAACACATTGGACCTGATCTGTTCCAACCTATCTTCTATCCAGGCGACTCCCCCAACCCCGGTTATTTGGTCGGATCACTTCCTTATCCCTTTTGAGATCACCATTCCCCATTCCTTCAGACCTACCATCACCCCAAAAACAGGTAGAAACTGGAGCCGCATCACCCCTGATACTCTCCTGGAACATCTGAAAAATTCCCTCCCCAGCCAGTCTCCTGACCTCGACCGAAAGATCGACCACCTGGACGCTTGGATTTGCCAGGCCCTAGATGCTTTAGCCCCTCTTAAACCCATCAAGACCTATCGGGCTGCACCTTCTGCACCCTGGTATTCAGACGAGCTCCGGCAGAAAAAAGCTGCCTGTAAATCTCTCGAAGGCCTCTGGAGGCAGAACTTCTTTCCCGAAAGGAAAAGCACATACAAAACAGCACTCAAAGAATATCGGAGAATGATTAAAGAACATAAACGGGCCTTTCTAGCCTCCAGAATCAAACTTGCCAGCAATGGTTCCAGAGAGATTTTCAATATTGTCCGTTCCTTTACAAACCCCCATGCTCTGACTCGAACTCAGCCTCCATCACAGTCATTATGCGACAAACTGTCACAATTCTTCGAGGATAAAATTGAGATCATTTATTCCTCCTTCCCCACACCTAACAAAGAAGACTGGGAAGAGGTATCCCCCACTCTCTCAACATCACAGGCTGCCTTTTCCGAATTCTCAGCCATCTCGGAAGCAGACTCCTTGTCTGAACTACTAAAGTGCAAATCAGGTTCTCCCAACGACCCATGGCCTGCCAAGCAATATAAAAAACTGGCACCCCTTCTGAATCCCTACTTGAACCAAATCTGGAATGATTCCCTCAGATCGGGTAGCTTCTCCGCTAAGTGGAAACACGCCTCCCTGGTCCCCATCCTTAAGAAACCTAATCTGGATCCGGACCTTCCCTGCAGCTACAGGCCCATCTCCCTTCTGCCCGCCCCGGCTAAAATTTTGGAAAAACTGGTACACTCCCAGTTGGCGAATTTAATTGAAACCAACGGGCTTCTTCATGATTCCCAACACGGCTTTAGGTCGGGCCACAGCACGGAGTCAGCCCTTATTGAAATGGCTGACTCGGTGAGGTGGACGCTCGACCGAGGGTCAAGAGCGGTGTTAGTGCTGCTGGATCTTTCAGCAGCATTTGACACCGTCTCTCACAGGATCCTGCTGAGGAGGCTGGCGGACCTAGGCATAGGTGGCACTGCGCTGAACTGGCTCACGTCATATCTCTCTGACCGCTCACAGCAGGTCTTCACCCCTCCCTACACTTCTACAGCCAGACCACTTAAATGAGGAGTCCCACAGGGCTCCTCTCTCAGCCCGCTTCTGTTTAATGTTTATTTCACCCCCCTGGCAAAGCTGATCGCTCAGACTGGGATCAAATCCATCTCCTACGCCGATGACATTCAGCTTCTCTTCACTTTCAACTCCCCCTCTCCCTCTGCTTTTGATCCATTAAAAACCTGCCTTAGGGACATCTCCAAGTGGATGGATGCCAACTCCCTTCGACTCAATGCAGGAAAAACTGAGATTCTGTTTTTCAACTCACCATCCCCTCTGGACTCCACTCTCTGGTGGCCACCAGACCTGAGCCAAGCCCCCACGCCTAAAGACTCAGTAAGAAACCTTAGAGTCCGTTGGGATAACCACCTCAGCTTCAATGCCCAGGTACAAACAGTGACAGCCTCCTGCTTTGGCTAGATGAGGACCATCAAACAGCTCATCAACTACCTACCAGCGGATTGCCGTAAGACTGTGATCCAGGCATTGATCATTTCCCATCTTGATTATGCCAATGCCCTGTATCTAGGTATCACAGCAGGCCAATGTCAAAAACTCCAGACGGTCCAAAACGCCGCCGCTCGGCTAGTGGAAAGAATCCCTTTCAGACACCATATCTCCCCCCACCTCCGCAAACTGCATTGGCTGCCAATGGCCAAAAGGTGCATTTTCAAAGCTATGACGCTGGCCCAGCGAGCTTCGAGGGGTATGGGGTCCGCCCATTTGAAAAACACCCTGCGACCGTATACCAACTACAGGACACTACGGTCCAACTCCCTTCTCCTCCTGGAAACTCCACGTTTTAAACGCTCACGTGCAGGTGGAAAAACCTTTGAGGTCTGTGCCACACAGCATTGGAACAAGCTCCCGCTGGCCATACGTTCCTCCCAAACAGAATTGTCTTTCCGCAAGTCCCTGAAGACCCATCTGTTCTCCCTTTAACATACTCCTGTGCCCTCCACTCTCAAAGTTTTCAGCGCCGGGACGCCCCGTTGGGGCAGCAGTGCGCTCTATAAAATACACAAATAAATAAATAAATTAAAAACAACCTATACAATGTTTATAATGTCAAACTCCTGTGTTACGAGGTTAATGAGATAATACTTCTCTTAGTGTAAATGTCTGTGAACGTTATCACTACTTTTATTTCAGCCCCTCTCTAGTCTTCTATCTATGTTACTCAGTGGACACTCGCTCAACAATTGACTGATTCTTTTCTAAAAAAAAGATTGGCCTAATATTAGCCCCCACACATTCCAAGTTGGAATTACTTGAGCTGGCCTCTGCGGAGTTTGTGAATGTAGGGAACATCTTAAAACCAGCATGCATGTTATCTAGATGTGTTATTTGTGGCTATCAATTGTATTACATTATATCAAGGTCAATAATACTAGCCTACAATCATACCGTGACAATTACTACACCTAACACTGCATTCTAAAATAGTATATTGTTATTGTTATTAACCCTACCTATAATTGCCCTAGGAGGTAAGTAAAAGCAAAATAACTGATGTGCTTACCCTACAGTTTAAGAACAGGTTGATGTTTTGGATGCAATAATATTGTCAACCTATATACCTCATGGGAGGAGGACCATCTGGGCTGTGCCCAGGAACTTTAACTTCAAAGAGGCCCAACCAGTCTGAGGCAGATGTCGCTAACATCTCGGCCTGTCTAGGCCTGCTCCCTGCTTTATCCTTCCAGCTATCCAGGCACCGATTGGAGAGGAGCTGCCTCCGGAACTGGGTATGAGTGTCCACAGACGAGTGGGTGTTTATAACCCGCGATCCATCATGGCCAGCCCTAATTTGTTCCTAAGTACCAGTCAAGCACATCTAGATGACCGTGGTTGGAGCTTAACACTTCTTAGAGTTATTTTCATACTTAAATGTAAAAATGTCATAACTCTGGTTTCCCTTATTGGATTTTTGTCATTTTGCTGTTGTTTTATTTATTAAAATGTACTCATTTTTCGAACCTAGGCATTTTTTTTCTTGTGTAGTGTTTTAACTTTAACACTGTTTTGTAAATGCATAAATCCTTTACACATTTCCGATAAGTTAAAGCTATCTGCTCTATTCCATAGCTACCAGGGGGGTGAGCTCAGGTAAATTTATTGACTTTAAAGGTTTGCCCTGACAAGAATTTTTGTGATTATTTGTTGATAAGGGTATTCACCCCCTTCAACTAAACTCCCAAATCCTTACAAGCAGAATTTTGCAAGTGCCATATTTCATCACCATTCTGAGTGCCAAGTCTCAAAATGAGAGATAGCACGGCCACTTTATACATTTTCTACTGTTCCAAACTGTTAAAAGCAACTCAGATTCACTCAGAGGTTACCTGTCAATATTAGTGTAGGGATTCAGCAGAAACATCAATTTGTGGCCAAATTAAGATTAGTACAGGACTCCAAATGAGGGGTTAAAACTGAGCGTCAGTCTTTACTGTCTGCTTTTGCTAAAGGGGGGATTAATATTTGTGTTTTAGGTGGTTTAATAATACGTGCAGGTAGGTACATACAGCTACAACTAACACCACAATCACAAATAAGGTCCAGTCAAGTCTCAAAAAATGAATCCTTCCTAAACCCTTGGTAGCTTGGCTCATGAGCAGTCATGCTTAATTTTAGGAGACAGGTGTGTAAAGCATTTAGTTTCACCAAAACAGTAAATTAGTAAGACAACACACAATAAAACTCCAACACCAATTTATAAAAAACAAGAAATATTTTTATCTTTAAAGTGTCACCCAAATAACACAAATTCAATGTTGGGAACTGAAGATAAGAATTTTTAGAGATTAAATAAAAAAAATTGCTTTCTAATACTTAAAAGCATAAAGCACCAACCGGGGACATCTGGTTACACTTGACCGTTAAAGTTTCAGGCTGATGGTGATGAAGTGTTCTCATGTTACATTCCCATTTAGTCTTTTTTTTTGGTTCTTTTCTCTGGATGTTGAGTGAGTCACCTTAGCAGGCCGGGTTGTGATTTGATGACTTTGGCTTGCTTCAGTTCAAGGCTTCAGTGATTCCTGGAGGTCCTTGAGATTGTTGTCGATGGCGAAGACCACCATTTCTTAGCGGGTAAAGCTGAAGTCGCAGTTTGAAGTCGCCCGCTTGACTCGTGACAATGGGTCGGTCAACGTATTGAACTTTGTGTCTAAAAATCTTCAAAGGATTCCAAACTTCTAGATCTTGTTCCAGAAGGTCCGTTTGGGATCTTGAAGAGTCCACAACACCAGCCAAGGTTCCAGAAGCTCTGAGTAGCTTCTTGAAGAGTTAGGACTGCAATTCCCACAATGCACCTGGTCATATCCTTAAATGTCCACTGGACGCTGGTCAGCTGGACTCTTCTTGGTGGACTTGATACAGGTGACTTCTTGAAGCTCTTTTGCAGCTGTTGCTTTCAGGGAGTCCACTCCTTAAACATTGATGCAAAGCAAAGCCCTCTTTTTGTGAAGCCCAGAATGTGCAGCAAGTGCAGACCTTCAGAGTGCAGTCCTCTCTTGGTACAGACCAAGTGTTCAACAAGTCAGTCCTTCTTTTTTCCAGGCAGGGATCTGAGTTGTTGGGCAGTTCTCCTATGTTTATCCAGGTTTCTGCGATGGCAAGAAGTGGGGTAACCCGGACCAATTGGGTGCATGGTGCCACCCTTTGTGATGGCCACTTCCCCTGAAGTGTGGCATATTCCTGTCCCAGAAAGCCCTATTCCACAAAAATAATTAATGAGAAAAACTATCCTTGAGGTTCAGCTCTGGCTAACCCAACCCACATGTGTGGCTAACTTTTCGCTACACTCCTCTTCCAGCCCCTCTTCTAATTCAATTACAGGGGCACCCAGTTGACTGGGGGTGCAAGAAGTGGGGGTGGGGGCGGGCCTGGTTCCTGTTCTCACTGCCTCCTCCTTCCCTTTTAGACCAGTTTGGCTACCCAGTCCCCTTCCTGTCTTGGCATCTGCTAGAGCAGATCTCCTCCTTCCAGATGTCTCCTTTCCCTCAGCCCAGGCCACTTCACACCTCAGTGAGGTAGCTTGGCTCAGTCTGCCAAATGCTGGCCAATCAGAAGAGGCTCATACAGGGCTGAATTGGATAACGTTAGGAAAGCAGCCGTATAACTTCTTTCCTACAGTAGTTATAATTCATTCAACCTTGGCAAGTTGTTGAATTCATTGCAACTCATAATGTGACACTTTGAATTATTATTTTGGCTCACTCCTGTCAAAAGATAGACGTTATTAATCTAAAATAAAGCCTTACCATGTTAGCCTATGGATCTAATGAATTCCAAAGGGGAAAACTAAATTGGCAGATTTTCCCTCACCAGAGCATATAAAACATCTTTTATATTGGCCCTCTTTATTTTAACATTACACCATACCCTTGGGGCACCTAGAGCAGACATCAGTGGTGGCTTATATGTGAAAATAAGGTAGTTTAAGACTATTACCTCTAATTGCAAAGTCGAATTTGGACCTTGTTTTATTTTAAAAGCAGCCTGCAAGGCTGGGCTGGCTTTTAAAATGAATTGACAGCAGGGACCAAAGCAGTGCACACTTAGTAGCTTTAAATTTACTGGGCCTCTAAACATACATGCCCTACCATATACTAGGGACTTACAGGTAGGTTGCCAGTATCAATTGCAATTACACCTAATTACCATATACCTTTTAGATAGAGCACTGGCCCTGGACATGGTTAGAAGAGGCCAGGGCACATTTAGAGTCTGTAACCACCAGTGTCAATAGAGAAAATGGGGGTGATCATGGTAAAAGGATTACTTTCACAAACTGCCCCTCTCAATATGTAAGGTGATGAGGTAGTCCTCATCAAATAAGTGGAAAAACCTGGAAATGCCGCCTGCTGTCCCAGATCTATGTTCCAATGTACAGTCCATCCCCTGTAGGGAAATGGACCACCTCAACAGTTTAGGATTCTCCTCCCCCTCATCGGCATAAGCCATTTGAGAGGTCTTTGGTCAGTTTGAACACATCTGCTAATGAAGGCAAATGGCTACTATAAGCCTCCTTCATGTACTTGTGCAAACACTGCCCCAATCCCTTGTTCTGAAGCATTTGTCTGAACCACATATTCCTTAGTGTACTCAGGGTCCATAGCATTGGTGCTGAACAAATAGCCTGCTTCAGAGTGTCAAAGACCTTCTGACACTCTGGGGTTCAAATTAACTTTTTGGGCTGTTTCATTGAGGTGAGTTCAGTCAGGGGAATCAAAATGGTCTCATAATTCTTCTGTAAGACATAGTCAGGTCAAGAAAAACCCTGACCTTTGTCTGGGTCTTAGGAACCTCCCTCTCCAGAATAGCCTGAATGTTGGGCTGGAGAGGTTGCACATGGCATCCACCTTCAAGGTGGCCCATGTACACCACTGAACTGTTACTGTTCCTAATTTTACTAATAGTAAATACCTTTTGTGAATACCGAAAGTCGTAAAGTTAGGATTTTTCTCAGTTTAGTAGTAGTAAAGTTAGGAATTCTAACTTTACTACTACTAAATGCCTTTTGTGAATACTGAAAGCCATAAAGTTAAGATTTTGTCTCAGATTACATTTGTGAATCGGGCCCAATAATTTCACAGGTCAAGCCTCATAGCAGGCTCTTAATATAAACTAGTTTTAGACTGTGCAATAACATGATGTCTTAATGTGTGAAAATAGAATGGAATGTGGAATTTTTTTATACAGCTGCATGTATGCTGCTAACTTCTTAATTCTTGCAGACTGGGAGATGCAGTATGTTTCATGCAACTCTCTGTCGCAGACCTCCTTGGTTTTATTCAATCCCTTGCCATGTTCCAAGCCTTTTTGAAAAAGGAGCCAGCGGCAGCGAAGGCGCTTTTGAGGAAAACAGAGCAAAGGTAAAAATGTGTCAGTGTTAACCCGAAATGACCGACTCTGAGATTTCATCCCCTAGTACTGTCAGATAGGTAGACAGGATGCCTCCAGTTAAGATTACAAACATCATTAGAGGGTAGAGGGCTAGAGGGTTTTAAAATTGTAATATGGACAATAAGGTGATCTGTGTTATTTGGTGTTAATGAACCCATCATTGAAGCTTGTCAGAAATACATTCCTTATATAAACTCTTGATGGACTGCTCATTTAAAATATGTAACTGACTCATAGCCTTTGTATAGAGCACTCTGCCTCATGTCGTCTCATTTATGTTTAGCAAGTCGAAGACTACTCACAATTTACATTATAGACGTAGTTTGTTCTCAAATTTATAGAGCCCAAAAACAGAGCTAGAATGTAATTATCTAAAAGTAAAAGGCATAAGATTGATGGTTTTAAGTTTGACAAAATCTCAATTTATTTGTTATCGTTTGGGCATTGAAAGTTTAGCAATCTATGCCATAACGTAATGACTGAAGAATAATTGTATTTTTGATGAAAATTTTCCTATACGTATGACCACCTATATTTCAAATAACATATTAGGAAAAATACCTATTATTCACCCTCATTTCTTTTTTTATTTCAAAGTATTTATAACAACTATGTCTATGTTATGTTGATTATACAAAATATCCTTTCATGACTCATATTCTCTCCTTTTCAAACAATGGAATATTATCATTATTTCCGTCTGTATGTATAACCTGGTATATTTAACATTGGAAGGTTTTTACAGTTCCATGGTGTAACATACATCTTAATAACAAAGTGGTACAAAATAAATAATAAAGTTCTAAGTCAGAATTATTGGGAAAAGGAAAAACTAAAGCAACGTTGCAAAAGAAGAGGTCATTCTCGACTGCTCTACATAAACTACATAAATCCCCATGGACATTAATAATATACAAACACTTTTTATTATCAATCATAAATTCAGTTTGCTCTAAACAATACAAATAGATAACTGGAAAACTGATGATAGCCTTATTGTAATAGGAAAATATAATTTATGCACACACGCAACCATACCATGCTATACTATATTTTACTACACTGTACTCTACAAATATAAACCTGTGAAAGCCTATTTGGAAATAACATGAGCTAACGTCAATGATATCCTTTATATACGTTTATGTTTGTTTCGATCAAGCATTGCTCTAGCTGACCGTCTAAAACTGGGAACCACTATAGTGTGAACAAAACAAAAGAAACGTAATTTAATAAGTGATATACTTTGTCTCCAAAAAAGATCTTAAGAGTTGCATAACAGATACTGGTTTGGTGATCTAACGTTTTTGGTATTAAACCAATCTATGTCAAGATATAAAATTGATGTCAAACAGCAGAACATTCCTAAGCCACCATGTCTATCGTTTTTAAGCTCAGCTTTGTTGGCATAGTGATAATCCTATGCTCCAAAAAGGTTGCTGTAAAATGGCACAAGGCTTTTACACTTTCTAGCTCAGCATGAATGTCACTCTGCTAATCCTATGGTTAAAAAACTGAAATTCTAGGTGAGCAGATGAGCAGATCCAGAGTGCCAGTGGTGTTTTAGGATGCTCCATGTAAAGAAGCTGCTCGCTGCCTAAATTTGGGAACCACCGGAATGCTCTGCTTTCTTTTTTGCATAATTTATGTGGCACTCTAAGGTTTCCCAGGTTGTGTAAGTCATCACATTCAGTTGTTATCTTTAATGCTACAGTTGTTACAAACCGGCAAATTTCAGATGCATGTTTTAATAAAATAAGACTCTCAAAAATCATATATCTTCACTTATGGTGGTTAACACAACTCACTGTGTGTTTTTCATTGCAGGTGGTTGGAAGCCATGGGGGTTTCTTCTAAAAGTACCATGGTGGAGATTCGTATGCAGTATATTTGTGTTTTAGCCTGCAAGCCTGATTGAAAATGCATTTGGTAGCTGGAAGACAATATTTTTCGGATTAATTATTTTCTTATAGTAGCACATGATAATGTTCTTTGCGATTAGTATTCTTTAAAAAATATATCTTTTATGGAAATGTTTATTTGAAAGTAATGCTAATTTATCTCCTTGTTCTTCTGTCCCTTCCTTCTGTCATTCATTTATGATTATACCTTCTACCTTAGCATTTGTTTTTGTTTCTCCATCTCCGATAATCACCAGGAGTGGCTTAATCATTTTTGCTCTCTCACTGCCTCCCCTTCTTTCTCTGTACATCCCTTCAGCTTACTGATTCTCTTTCTATATTCATTCCTTTTTTTGCTCTTTTTCACATGATCTATCTACTCACATCAAGTTACTACATCCATCACCACTTTCTTTGTACGCATTTTTTTCTGGTTATTTATGTTATCATTTGATACTCTGTTTGCATACTATAGCTCCCCATTCTCTCCTTCTCTTCCTCTCACTTTCTCCTGTTTTCTCTCTCCCTCTTTCCTATTCTCTCAATATCACCAATACTCTTTCTCTCTCCCTTTCTCTTTTGCCCTCTTTCTCATTCTGTTTTTAAATTGGGTGGGCAGAAAGGCATTCAATTCAATTTTAAAGCTTTATTCGGTGTGTAAAACAACCATATAAGCATACATAAAATACATAGATAGATTGCAGCATTCATTTCATATTTGACGATAATACTTAACAAGGGAGAACTTTTAAAAGGGGAATATGTGCAAAATTATACAAGGTAACAGTATTCAAAATATGAATAAATTTCGCAATGAAGTATCTTGTGCTGATAATAAACAGTGCACCTAACTTATGATAATCACCCAAAATATTTTAGTCCATAGAAAAATAATAAGGCCTTTAAAGGATTTATCAAACAATTCTAAAGGCAATAGCGTGATCAGATATGGCTGCTTCTAAAATTTCGGAGTCTGTAACCAACCGGACTGAGTGTTGCAAAAGAAGAAAGTAGTCGAGACGTGAAAATGTACCGTGAGTAGAAGAAAAGAACGTGTATTCTTTATCTTGTGGGTGGCTGAGTCTCCAATGGTCAACAAGACCAGTGTCAGTAAGAATGTCACGTAAGATGTCTCTATCCGAGGCATTGACGGTATAAATGCAACCTGTTCTGTCAAGAGCAGGGTCCGGAGCCAAATTCCAATCACCTCCAATGAGAAATTGAGAAGCATTTTTTTCTGTAAGAAGACGATTGAGTCGAAGGAAACATTGTTTTTTGGGACCTAGCGTATACAGAACCAAGACAAATTAAGGAATTTCCAAGTTTCAGCTTAACAAAGACATACCGACCTTCTGGATCAGACCATGTCTTTGAGATTGTGAAAGGAAGTGACTTCCGAAAAAGGATGGCTACCCCACATTTACGAATAGGGTTAGGGTTGGTGGGATCAGGTTTAGAAACACTACTATGAATGACTTTACCAACCCAGTCTCTGCTGAGCTTACTAGATTCAATATCGTCCAAGTGAGTCTCCTGCAATAAAGCAACGTCTAGGTGTTTAGAGTGCAAATAGGAAAGAACTTTCTTACGTTTTATATAATGGGTGAGGCCATGAACATTCCAGGAAATCACAAATAACGGATGAGTAGAAGACATGATAATAGGATTTAACAAGTAAGGAATGAGGAAAAGAGGAAAGAAAGAAATAGAGAGAAAAGAAGAGAGATGTTACTCTGGGAAACAGAAGACAAAAGGTGTGTAGAAGTTAGAAAAACCTGATTGGAGAAGATAAAAACAAAGAGGAGGGAAAAGGACAGAGAAAAGAAAAAAGGAAAAGTAGGTTAGAAAAGCAGAGTGAAAATCTGGAATAGACAAAGTAAGTAGAAATAGAAGAAAATAAGTATTAGAGATAGAGATAAGAGAAAAAGATAAAGAAAAGAGAAAAGAGAAAAGCAACCTAGACTGTTAACTACGGGTCTGGGCGCACTTAGAGTAGCGCCAAGTGAGGCCGGACCCCCTTCGAGTAAAGAAGAATGGGGATCTAGGGGACAAATGATAACATGGAATATGTGAAATTCAATGGAATAAAATTACATCATCAAAATTGTAAACCCCCCCCCATAAGAAATTGTCATGAAATATAGTGAGGAAAGTAGAAAAAACATTAAAAACTCCGTGACCTGAGAATGGAATATAGAGTTAAAGAAATATGAAAGATAAAATAAGGGAGGAAATAGATCCAATAGTTCCAGAAAAAAGGGGGGGGGAGAAAGAAATAGAAAGTAGAAGAAGAGGAGAGAGGAAGCCCATAGGAGAATGCGTGAGAGTTGAAATATAAGAAATATCAGAACCTAATGTAAAATATATATGAAACAACAAAATAAATATATACCGTACAAGAGCAGAATAACTATTGAAGTAAGTATATATTATCAAACTTAACAACAGTAATAGCACCATAGGGAGAGGGATGAACAGGAAAAAGAACCTCCATAAGGGAGGTAGTATCTATGATCGAGACCTGCAAATGTATAAATACTCTTAGGAGGCTGAAAGTGCCCAATGGAAAAATATAAAAGAACAATAAGATATAAACCACAATATGACTATATCACAAAAAAGCAACAGAAGGACAAAATGAGACAAGAATGATAGGATAAGAAGAAAAGACAGCAAAACAAGTGAAAAATAAAAGAAAACATGATACATAGCAAAAGAAACAAAGCCAACACTACCATATAAAAGAAAGAAAAAGGAAGAGGGAAAATATGAAGTTATGCATGAGAGGGGAAATAAGAAAAAATAACAAAACTCGATCTAAACACATGAAACAATGAAACAAAATAGATATCAAGCAGGAACGGAATAGCTAATGAATGAAACATTTAGGGGCCGATTAGGATGGCGGACGGACTTGCGTCCGTCCGCCACCCTTGAGGAGGAGGGAACGTCCGCAGGGGCTGCGGCGTTCCCTCCGTGCTGATTAGGATGTGACCGCCAGGGTGGCGGTCACATCCTCTATATTTAACATTGCGGCGGGTGCAGCTACAAGCTGCACCCGCCGCAATGTTAAAAAAGCATGTGTTACATTTACATGCACAAAGCGGCAGGCACCGCACGGTGCCTGCTGCTTTGTGCACGCAAATGCAGGGGGGTACCATAGGTACCCCCCATGTGCACCCCCCACCCCCCATTCACCCAGGGGGCCCGCAACGGGCCCCCAAAGTGAATGTCCGTATGCTTTTCCATGGCAGAAAAGCCGCCGTGGAAAAGCAGTTTTACACGACCATCATAATATGGCGGACGGTGTCTCATAGACACCGCCTGCCATGTTATAGCTTTTCCGCCGTGGTCGGAAGCCGACCGCGGCGGAAAAGCGGCGGACGGAATTCCAGACCCACCAGCCATCCTAATTTGGCGGTGGGTCTTTGGAGCCTCCGCAGAGGATTTTCCGCCTCCTCCGGGCCGGAGGTGGCTTCCGCCGGCCCGGAGGAGGCGGAAAATCCTCCATCCTAATCGGCCCTATAGTGACAAACCTATGAACAAGAACAACATCAGAGGAAGGGGAATGTATAGGAAGAACAACCCCTCATGGAAGAGGCAATAACCTTGTAGTATATAATAGGCAGAATCTGAAAATGGATAAATAGCTTCAAAACTGGAAATAGTACACAAGTAGAAAATATGAAATAACAGTGAGGCAAAGAGCACTATGTAAAACATGTAGTAGAAGTGACCACATTAAACAGCGCATTGGATCCTCAACTGGCAAATCAAGCATCAAGAGCATTACCAACAACAAGAATTGCTACAAACTTTTAGAATAAGAAAAAGAAAATAGTAGAGCATAAAAGGAATTCAGTCAGCATCAGAAGGCTTCTTGAGAGGTGATCTAGATCTCTTTGCTGTGTGTTAGTGAGGGAGAAGACGGAATGTAGAGCTGAGTCCCTATCTTCCTGAGAGCGAGGCAGACGGGTGAGATCCCTACCACGTTGCCTGGAGTCTGTAGATACGTTCAAATGAGATGTTGGCAGCTTCGTAGATGAAGTCTTGGATTGTAGAAGGTGGAGCATAGGAAGAAGATTGAGTTTCCATATCATCGGACTTGATATCATCCAGAAATTGCTGAAGAAGGGCAGGATCGTAAAAGTCTTTAGACTCTCCATTTCTGGTAATACGAAAACGTGCAAGCTCAAATAACCCATACTTGCTGTCCATTTGGCGTAGCTCGGGCCGTAGGGAAAGAAACGCCTTCCGCCGTTCATGTGTTTCTTTAGAGAAGTCTGCAGCCATGTGGATGGTATGACCTTGAAATATAAAGGAGCCACGTGAACGAGCCATTGATAAGATCTGTCTGCTCTGTTAATGCCGAAGAAAACAGGCAATAATTGGTCTGGGTCTTGCAGAGTCACCAGAACGTGGTGGACCAAGTCTATGAGCACATTGGATCTCAAGAAGAGGAGCAAAAGAAATCCCAGTCAAAATGGGAAGAGCATCACATAGAAAGTTCTTCATGTCTTGCTTTTCAATATTTTCTGGAAATCCGAAAAAACGGATATTGTCTCTATGACTGCGATCTTCCAAATCGATGATCTTACTGTGTAGAAAGAGTAGGTCTTGATCCGAACCCTGAACAGAATCCAGTCGACTTTCCACATCCATTATTTTAGAGTCAATGACGTCAATCCTTGTATGAAAAGTAGTGAGTTCTGCCTTAATTGACTTAGTCTCTGCAGCTAATGATGTCATGGTAACATCCAGACCCTCCAGTCGACGGTTAACCCCAGAAAGTTCTTGTAAAATGCGTTGCATAGTATCAGGCACAAGGACTTGTCACTCTGAGGTGATGCAGCTTGCGATGAAGGAGGCGACACAGAGCCACTACTTTTAATTGTCGAAGTAGAGGGTTGTTTTACCACTTCAGTGAAAAGTGTCTGCTTAGGTCCACAACCACCATTTTTGTTATTAGACATTTCAGCGCACCGTTGTAGAGACGGTCTACAATAGCGAATTGATGAAATATTAGAATATGAGGCAATGATGAAACCAATGACGCATCAAGTATCAAAGAGGCAGTGAAACATATGTAGCAAGTAAATGACCACTACAAACAGCATATATTTAATGCTTGAAAGTGGAAAACATTACAACATTGCCACAAAACACCTAGTATTGTTACACTAAACCAGCGCAATACTGGAGTAACAAATCTTGAGCCCCAAAACTACCTCAGGAATAAAGCCTGTGGTTGCAGTAAATGAGAGCGACAACAGACCAGTAATGCTATGTTGATAAATTAGCCTGTACACAGGAAGTGCATCTGTTAAGCTGAAAGTAGTATATGAGAGAGCAGAGTCATGTAAAACAACAAAAATGAAGTGATAAAATCCAATGGAGTGGTTAATTAATTGTCACCGACGGTCAGTTAGAGGCAGCATAAAATTAAGGATTTAAAGCTCATTTGAAGAGATTCAAAAAGCAAAAGCAAACTGAGGAAGAGCAGAAAGTCCTGTGTGAAATACTTTAAAGGCCTCCAAAATATGAAAGTCACCGTGAAAAATTAATCCTTAGAGTGCTTCACCACAGAACTTCGAAGAAATACTCTTAGTAATGCATTGGAAGGGGGCGCCGTGCGTTAAGAATACACACAATGTTAGTCACGGCATGTTCACAGTCAAAGGAGCGCGGCCTCGACGTCTGAGGGGGTGTGGCCTAAGGCATGAGAAAGCCCGGCCCTAAAGTTGCAAGAGGCGTGGCTTACCCTGACAAGAGGCGCGGCGTCATCAACGCGCAAATCGCGATGCGTGCACCGGAGCAGGCAGTCACGTCGTCATCTCGCCGGAGGGCAAAGGAATCCAGCGCTGCCCCACAAAGTCAAGTCAAGTCAAGTCATAAAATTTATATAGCGCACTACATACCCAGAGGGTTTCAAGGCGCTTAGGAAGGGGGGGGTAATTATTTGTCAAATATCCACGTTTTAAGCTGCTTTCTGAACGCTAGGTGATTCTGGGTGAGGCGAAGGTAAGCGGGGAGTGAGTTCCAGGTTTTGGCAGCCAGGTAAGAGAAGGATCTGCCTCCCATGGTGGTCTTGTTGATGCGAGGTACAGTGGCGAAGGCTTGGCTGGAAGAGCGGAGTTGGCGGGAGGGGGTGTAGAAGGACAGTCGAGAGTTGAGGCAGTCTGGTCCGATGTCGTAGAGTGATTTGTGTGCGTGGGTGAGCAGTCGGAAAGTAATCCTCTTATTGACGGGTAGCCAGTGGAGATCTTTAAGGTGACCAGAGATGTGTTCGTTGCGTGGGATGTCTAATATGAGCCTGGCTGAGGCGTTTTGGATTCGTTGTAGTTTATTCTGGAGTTTAGCGGTGGTACCTGCGTAGAGGGTGTTTCCGTAGTCCAGTCGGCTCGTGACCAGAGCATGGGTGACTGTTTTCCTTGTTTCGGTGGGGATCCAGCGAAATGTTTTTCTGAGCATGCGAAGAATGTTAAAGCAGGAAGACGATACGGCGCTGACTTGTCTGCTCATTGAGAGTGAAGAATCCAGGATGACGCCAAGGTTCCGTGCGTGGTCTGTCGGGGTGGGTGCATTTCCGAGGGCTTCTGGCCACCAGGAGTTGTCCCATGCAGAGGGGGAATTACCTAAGATGAGGACCTCTGTTTTGTCTGAGTTCAGTTTCAGTCGGCTTTGTTTCATCCATTCGGCGACTTCTTTCATTCCTTCGTGAAGGTTAGTTTTGGCGGTGCTGGGGTCCTTGGTGAGAGATAGGATCAGTTGAGTGTCATCTGCGTAAGAGATGATGTTGAGGTTGTGTTGGCGGGCGATGGCCGCGAGGGGGCTCATGTATACGTTGAAGAGGGTGGGACTGAGTGAGGATCCTTGTGGTACGCCGCAGATGATTTCAGAGGCCTTGGACTTGAATGGTGGGAGGCGGACTCTCTGGGTTCTTCCGGTGAGGAACGAGGTGATCCATTCCAGTGCCTTTCCTTGGATTCCGATGTTTCTGAGGCGTTGTAAAAGGGTGCTGTGGCAGACAGTGTCGAAGGCTGCAGAAAGGTCGAGGAGGATGAGGGCGACTGTGTCTCCATTGTCCAATAGAGTTCGAATGTCGTCTGTTGCTGCGATGAGGGCGGTCTCAGTGCTGTGTTTGGCTCGGAAGCCAGATTGTGATGGGTCGAGTGATTTGTTGGCTTCGAGGAAGGCGGCGAGCTGGTTGTTGACAGCTTTCTCGATGACTTTGGCCGGGAATGGAAGAAGCGAGATGGGGCGGTAGTTTTTGAGTTCGGTGGGATCTGCTGTTGGTTTTTTCAGAAGGGCGGTGAGTTCAGCGTGTTTCCAATGTTCTGGGAAGGTAGCGGAGTTGAAGGAGCAGTTGATGATGTCTCGGAGGTGCGGAGCTATGACGGAGTCTGCTTTGTTGAAGATGTGGTGAGGGCAAGGGTCTGTGGGGGATCCAGAGTGGATGGAATTCATCAGGCGGATGGTGTCCTCAGTGGAGATAGGGTTCCAGGCGTTAAGGGTGTTAATGGGGGGAAGATGGACAGCTGATGGTAGGGTGGGTTGGCTTCCGGGTTGGTTGTCAAAGCTGTTGTGGAAAAAAAAAAAGACTGTTGCTGTGTTCCTCACAGTCTCCGCTGGCATAGGAGCACGAAAAGCAGGATCCCGGTTGCCAGGTAAGAGAGGGAAGCTCATTAGGGGTCCGTCCCTCGGCGGAGCTCTTCCCTCAGGTGGCCATCTTCCTGCGTGGCCAGACCACGCCCCCTTCCTTTTGTGTTTTAATCGGGTCAGCACCTGCCCATTTTAACCTCATACCATTTGGTCTTATAGGAATAATATCAGTGATGCAATTTGAGTTATCCGGTTGGCTACTCCCCCAACATATCAGGGCGAGCGAAATACTATTATGGTCACTGACCACCTGTTCCGTGATCCTTAAATTAATGTAACCACTATTACATGATAACAGAACGTGGCCTATAGTTGTAGACGCACCCCTGCCTGTGAAAGTTGGACACATAATATTATTCTTATTCTTGGTACAGCTTAGAAGTTCAAGATCATATTTAGCTAACATAGAATTTAATGCTGTACCATATTCACCATGGGGGAAGTGCATAAAATCGACATCTTCCTCTGAGGTGTGTCCCTTTGTAAAGCCACAAGTTTTAGTGTGAGCTAGTGGACACATTTGGAGGTTAAAGTCTCCCATCCTGAGGATAGTCACTTGCCTGTTTGGCACTGTCAATGCCCTATCTATTTCCTTTTCTACATCATAAATAACACATCCTCTATTAGTGCTAAAATTATTATTGTAAAAATTATTTAAGAGTAAATCTTTGCCCCTACTAAATCTAAGTCTCATTAACTGACAGTTAAAGCCTACGGTTATACAACTTATAATTTTGTATTCGGCTAATTTATTTGACACGAGTATCAAGAGGCCACCCTTTGCCCTACCTGAGGTGGAATCGACTGCTTTAATCCAATTTGAGGTGTAACCCTCTACAAACATTGGGTCTCTATACCAGGTCTCCTGTAAACAAATTGCATCATAATTTGATGTAATAAGATCTTTCCAAAATGGTGTATTTAGTTTGCTGTTGAGACCTGCTATATTCCATGTCATAAATGTATAACCTTCATGATCATTACTGTATTAGACATATCAATTGGATATAAAGTATTAGGGCTCTTATTATTTGTGGGTGCTAATATTACAGCACTGGATAATATCAGATTTTTCATTGACCCCCCTGCTTTCGATAATGGTGATGTGTTTCCAAGGGTTATAACATAATTGGACTTAGGTTCATTAAAATCCCTATGACCACTAGATGGAATAAGTGGCAAACTGTCCTTTCGTGCTCCTTTATGGACTATAGTAGACCAACTCCCTATTAGATCTAATTTTGGTGATGTGCCCTCCTCTGTCTTGAGTCAATCATTGTCCTCCATAGAACTTAGTAGCTGGAATCTATTAAATAGGGGAATACTTGGGCGCAATAGTGTCGGTACAGGAAAGTATGTCTGGTGTTTAGGGTTGGGGTTATAAATGGTGCCACCCTGATCAGACTTCATCATAAGATGTCTATAAAAGTATCCTAGTGGCAAAAGGGTCATGTTGTATTCCCATTCAGATGGTGGAAGAGCGTTTGCTAGGGTGTTCTTTGCCCACACCGGAGATTTGAAATTAATATTAACACAGTCTCCGTCACATTTTTTCTTGAGGGGTCCGATCCAACCTACCCGCTGCGTTAGTACTATCTGTTTTGCACCCATCAACGGGAAACCACTGTTCCTGGATAACCAATGATGAGATTTATTTTTAAGTGCTGTGTGATTTTCCTGTTGTTCCTTCCCCAGTTTAGGCACGTTCACCAGGACCGCCACATAAGCCCCACACTCAGGAGGTAGATTAACGGATGGGGGCGCTGTGTATATATTAAAGGGTGTAACGTTGGTATTACCTAATTCAGGTGTGTCTATTATAGGGAAATTTCCATTCCCTACAGCCGATTCCTCCCTTTGATCCTTTTCACATTGCATTGTGGCAGCGTGCTGATCTTTTGTCTGCTGGGGGCTTTCTTTGAATACTTTTGTGTGTATAAGATTCCCTTTAGGAAGTTTTCCATTAAGTTGTTTGTTGGTACTAATTGTAGGTAAGTTACAACCACTATCAATGTTCTGTTTGGGACCCTCTCCGTTTACGCCTGCCCCCACATTGCCTTTCTCAATTCTAACATACATTTTCTCAAGGCACCCACTAAGTTTGTGAACCTCTTAAGCTATATTATCTAATCTATCATGCAGCGGTCTAAGTAGTACTACTATCTTATCAAAAATGTCTTCTATGTTCATAGTTTTATGAATAACATTAGAATCCAAATCAATATTTGTACATGCTATGTTGCCTCGGGTAGGGTATTTCTTATCTCTCTTTGCCTTAGTGTTTCCCTGCCCAATTGTTTCTTTCCTGGTGCCTGTAACCTTTGGTGGGGGTGTGGGCGTTACATTGGGTGAGGTAACCGGTATAGATAAAGTGGGTGTATTCGAAATATGAGAGGGTTCTTCAATGATGTCATCTGCATCATCAGCGTGATTGATTACATCTTCCACAATAAAGGGGGACCCAATAATAGTTACATCTTCTACATTCACCAGATTGGAATCTTCCCTAGATTTATCACCAAATCCTACATTTGTACCCATGGATAGTCGTCTCTCCGTACTGTCAATTTCTTTTGACAAAACACTTACTGCTTTTACTAAATATGTGTCCAAAGTATTACAAGTATTGTCCAGCAGATTTTTGTTTCCCCGTTTTCTAACCATTTTTTCAAATGTCACCTGTAAATTGTCCACAGCTCAAGCCCAAATGACAAAATGTTCGTACAAAACGATTATGGAATATAGGGAAAATACTCAGGAACAAGTAGCACAAGACAGTACCTTTCAGTAGTTATATCAGCCTGATGTAAACCTACAGGCCCAGCCCAGCCTGGATAGGCCTCTGACGGCCACAGACGGCCCGTCCTTTGCCGGGGCTTAGCCCGGTGCCCGCCCGCGTCCCGCGGGGCGGGAGGCGTTCCGTGTTCTTCTAGCGCCTCTAGGTGTGGCAGGAGCGTCACGAGTGCACCGGTCCCCGGGGCAGCTGGGAAATGTAGTCACCGCTGGCCGTTTCCCTCACGGTAGGAAAGGTGCGCTGTGAGCACAGCCGTTGCCCTCAGGGCCTCCTGGTCACTGCTGGTGAGTTTCTGTCCCCCAGAGCACGCTCGGCCCTCCGCGTTCTTCTAGCGCCTCCAGGTGCGGTGGGAGCGTCACGGGTGCGCCAATCCCCGGGGCAGCTGGGAGATGTCCGCTGCCCATTTCCCTCATGGCAGGAAAGGTGCACTGTGAGCACGGCCATTGCCCTCACGGCCTCCTGGTTACTGCTGGTGAGTTTGTCCCCCAGAGCACGCTCGGCGCTCTTCTAGTGCCTCCAGCCGCGGCGGGAGCGTCCAAGTGCGCCGGTCCCCGGGGCAGCTGGGAAATGTAGTCACCGCTGGCCGTTTCCCTCACGGCAGGAAATGTGCGCTGTGAGCACGGCCGTTGCCCTCACGGCCTCCTGGTCACTGCTGGTGAGTTTGTGTCCCCCAGAGCACGCTCGGCGCTCCGCGTTCTTCTAGCGCCTCCAGGCGCAGCGGGAGCGTCACGAGTGCACCGGTCCCCGGGGCAGCTGGGAAATGTAGTCGCCACTAGCCGTTTCCCTCACGGAAGGAAAGGTGCGCTGTGAGCACGGCCGTTGCCCTCACAGCCTCCTGGTCACTGCTGGTGAGTTTCTGTCCCATTTCTGTCATTTTGGCTGTACATTTACCACCAGCATATAAAATATCCTCCTAAGCACTCTAGATTAGCCACAGAACCTCTATTACCCCAGACACTTGTAAGCCCACCAGCCACACTCTAAATTAATCAATCAATCACCCAATCAATCAAATAGCATTTGTATAGCACAGCTCTGTCACCCCAAGTGGTATCTGGGCACTGAGGGTGCAACGTCTCAGCAGGGCCGGACTGGGAACCAAAACCGGCCCTGGCAAAGTGCTCTGCCGCCCCCCCCCCCTCCCGAAGGGGGGGGGTTCCAGGAGTGCGGCTGAGCTCGTTGCCAGGGCCGGTTTTCGGCCGATTTTGTTACAGGGCCGATTTTGCAGCTATGCTGCAATTATGACCCTGTAATAATAACGGCCCCTAGGGGCCCCAAACCGGCCCCCACCCATGTGGCACACTGGGGGATTGCCCGGTGCCCGCAACGGCCAGTCCGGGCCTGCGTCTCAGTCGAAGAGCCACGTCTTGAGATTCTTTCTGCTTTCCAACAGCGAGGGTGCTGTTCAGAGATGGAGGGGCATGTGCCCTGTGACCTGCACTGCAGAGTGATCTTTGTGGGGAGGGAAAGTAACGTATAATATGCTGAACTACCAACAGTCTGGTACACAAACAAGCCTTTCCTCCCCAGAAGTCCTTCCAAAGTGGCATGCGTGTGCCTCGCCCCCCATGCCGTACTCTCCGAGCCCCTCACCCCTCCTCCCCCATGCTTTTTACAGCGCCTCCTCAGGGGCCCGGAGGGGCGCATGATCACTGCGGGGCGAGCAACGCACGGTGCACCCGGGGCAGCGAGAGGCGCTCCGGACTCACACAACAATCAGCCCCATTCAGCGTGGAGCAGGAATGGAAGGAAGGGCAGAGCTGCGGCGGCGTCCCAAAGATGCGGGCTGCAGGGACCCAGGGCTTCACCGCTTCCAAGAGCAGAGCCCAGCGCTGCGGGCGCACGTGGAGCACGGCATGTCCGGCGCTGCCCACGTGCCCGGAATGCAGTGTTGTGTCCTGCTGGACACATTCTAGTTGATCACAGGATGTGATCTCACACTCTACACCCACCCTCCACTGTGTCACGAGTCACGTGACACAGTCAATAAAAGGAGCCGAGCACACGTGCTCGTGGCTCATTAACCCAGCAACCAGTGTGTGTCTGTGTCCACTCATTATGCTAATGCGGGCCTAGGGCCCCGACACAACAATGGCGACGAGGAGTGGTGGCTTTGCCCAGCGTGCCACAGCCATTTTTGTCGTGGGTGAAAGGGGGAGAGAGAAGCAGGGCGACATCGTGCCCCCTCCCCTCCCCCAGGATCGTCAATAGCCTGCAGAGCGGCCCACGGGACGTGTGCCTTGCCCCGGGCCCAGAGGTACATCACGAGGTGACCGGGAGCCCACCCCGCACCTCGCTGGCCAGCAGCGAATTGCCTGTGGTGAGGGGGACCGCCCCCGCAGCGCATGAAATGGGGTTGCTGCTGGTGGGAGCAAAGCGTGAAGCGGCCACCGCGAACTGAAGCAAGCCCCCCCCGCGCAGCATGGGTGAACTGAGCGGCTGCTGCGGGCAGCGGGGGGAGCAGTGAGGAAAAGTGAGCACACAAGCGGAGCCCACCCGCGAATACAAAGAGCGGCGCCGTCACCCCCCTACCTCCGCGCAGCGTGTGGAAGAAAGAGTGCTGCGAGGAACGGAGGGGCGGGGAGCTGTAATAGGCAAATAGCGAGTGAGGGGACGTAGAAAGAGGAACAGTGTTAGCCCCGAGGCCCAGCCAAAGTCCGCTGAGCTGTCCCACAGGCTCTAAGACTGTCCATAAACAGAGCCAGCATGCTCCGGAAGAGATCGATGATGACCTCCCCCCCCCCCCGCACAGCCTGCGAACTGGAAGGGCCTGCTGCGAGGGGCAGAGAGGAAATAATAATGACTCAACGCGGCCAGCGCCACTGAACATAGCAAGGAGACTGCTGTGTGGGGTGGCCAAGAGCACCAAAGGACGGCATGCGCCCACCACCGCCAAAAGCGCGAGACGAAATAGGCAGCTTGGGTGAAGCTGTTCCAACTGATAGAAACGCTGAAGGGCCTGTAAATCAGTGGCAGCAAAGCGCCCCCATCGTGTGGCAGGTGCATAATGCAGCCTGCCAGCATCAAACAGTGAAATAAAGTAGGGCACCTACCTTGCTGCAAGTGCCTGTGCTGTGTTGATAATCGCAGGAAGGTGGGCCGGGTGTAAAAAGACTCCACACTGCAGGAAGTCAGCACGAGATATCAAAGTCAGTAGAAACTGCTGAGGACAGAGAAAGCAGGCTCACAGAAAAGCAACACTGCCACCCAGCGGCCATCAGGCAACACTACAGCCAGCAAGACAAACAAGCACAAGACAAGCCAAAGGAAAGTCTACAGAGGGAAAGCAAGCCTGCAGCGACGCGAACGAAGACTGAGACCCATCATCACTGCTGAGGTGACGCCTAGTGGCCACAGGTGATCACCGCAACCGCGGAAGAAGACAGCATTACCCTGGACAGTAAGGGAGAGTCAAAAGTCTACCACAAGCAGCAAGATTCAAAGCCATCCGATGGAAGAGCGCAAGTGTACCCCGGACGCGGACGGTACAGGACAGCGCCTGACAGTAAGGAAGCCACACCTCAAGTACTAGAAGAAGTACGCCGCAAGTACCCAAAGTACTGGAAGAAGCAGAAGTGCAGCACGCACGTGGAGTAGAGCGATGATGCCAGAGAAGCTAAAGAAGAGCAAGGAACAAAGCGACACTGAAGATGTACCACGACGGTACGAAGTGAAGCACAAACTTGCAACTGCCATGCACAATGACGTGCAATGAAAGAGTGACGCAAGATCAGCACGCCAAGAAGCTAAAGAGCCTCACCGGCAGCGCGCACGAGAAGTACACCCACCGGAGAAGGTCCATGGAGCAGTGAAGTAATCCTCCGGAAACAGCAGAGCACACGAAGAGCGCAGACGAAACTGCGCCAACGCAAAAGCACTGCAGCAGAAGCAAATGGCGATCCCAATGATCGCGGGTAGCGAGAAGACTCACGAAGAGGAAGCTGTCCACCCCATCTGGTAGCAAGGAAGATCGCCTAAGAAGAAAAGGATGATCCGACCAGCCAGATGCGCACCCACAAGAAAAGCAGACCAGTCAGATGGTCGCCCGAGAAGGAAAAGAGAAAAGATCGTAACGACCGGTCCAGTCACAGATGAGTGGACAGAAGACGGTGTCTGAAAGCACGTTGCTTGAAGAAGCCTGGTCAGCCTGGTCAGGAAGACAAAGACAGAAAGGTGACAACACCGTGTCGTGAAAAGGAACATGAAGAAAGAAGCCATGTGGCACGACGCCAAGAACAACATCTGGAAAAGGTGAGGAGAGGTGTGATAATTCTACACACTTACAAGAAGAAGAGGTGACACACACCACAACATCGTGTACAGTGACCCACACATCCAGGAGAACACTGATGGCACCAGGAACAGAACAGGCACCTATTAACAAGACCCCGATGACCCGTCGACGGTAGGAGAGCACAGGCCGGACCATTTCAACACCCATCTTTGGGATCGAGCGGAAACCTGGATACGGAGGGAGCTCAGACGGCCTGAACAAGGAGAACTGACCAATCCACACCAGCCCGTGGAGATCCAAGGGGCAAAGGCCTCAGGGACACCGGTGGCAGAGGGTCCTGACAAGAGAGATGGATCCATCGCCGTCTAACCTGCACGTCCCAGGAAGAAGAGGAACTTGTGCGCGAAGTCAGGAGTCAACAACAACCCTTCAGGTGGAACTACGGACTCTGTGAGGTAGTACTCGCATCGTCTCCTCCATGCACACTCAGACTGTGGAGTTGGAGAAATGCTGTGGAGAACACCCAGCCCAGTGGAAACCTGATGAAAAGGGCCTCCGGGACATCTCGTGGCAGGAGAACACCCGAGAGAGATGCGGCCTAGCGAGAAGAATGTCCTTCAAACACTCCATCCTTTGTAATTTAAAGCCAAGCTGCCTACAGTGAAGAAACCGACGGACCAATAGAAGACAACATCCTTCAAGTCTAACATCTGGTCATCCGGTTTGGCGTCACCCTCAAAAGCAAGATCTCAGTGGACTGACCAACACACTTCCACGGCGCAAGTGCGGAAGAGCCGCCCACCGAGAACCAGGACGTTGAGCGCAGAAGAATTAATATTTCAGTAGCAATTTCCACCGTCGTCATCAAGCAAGCAGCTGAAGAGACTCAATGTAAATCTGCAATTAGTGTATAGTTCAGTTCAGACAAGCTTTATTCGACGATTGTCATAAAAGCAAACAGTACATACATATAAAGTTTATGACATATAGGATTACCAAGTTAAAAAATTGTAAAAAAGTTTTTCATTAGAATTTACAAATATGTACATATAAAATCCATAAATTCATCATACGACTAAATTCATTAGAACAATAAAATTAAATAAGTAAATGAACATTAAAATTTGGTTTCGGTAGTGTGAATACATTTTAAACTTTGAGCATTCTACTTCTGATAGCCCAAGCCCAGCCCAAATATTTTGCCACAGCTATGCAAAGTATCATATCTCTACAGGATCGGATAATACGAACTGCCGTTGTCCCACTAATGGGACTCATTAACCTGCACATTGGGCGGAGCCACATTCTCCTTGGCTCAATGTACACTGGGCATTCAAATAGCAGATGACCAATGGTCTCTGGGCGAGCCAAACATACCGGACAAGCGTCCTTGGCCCCAGTAGACCACCTACTAGTGAATGCCCCAACCGGGAGACTCCCAATCCTCAACTGAAAATATAATTTGCGATCAAGAGGTTTTAAGATAGTGTCCCAAAAGGCTTCCAATTTTGGAACATCCTTGATATCCAAAAACATTCCGATCAATGACCCAGGGTCGACAGACCTATAAGTCCTTGAGGCCACAAATTGCCAGTAAAGAGTCTTTAGAATCTTTTTTAGTGGGAACCTTGAGTTTGTAGGGTCCTCCCACAGTTTCCCTAGACCCATACTAGTAAGGAGGCCCCGGATATGGTTTAACCACTTGACCTTATGAAAGGTGTCACTACTAATGATGTCAAGCAGGCCCCTTGCGAAGATTTCTAATTCCGGCGTAGTCCAGATCCTCCTCCAGTATAAAACAGGACGAAAGGATGCTATGAGCGCTATTGGGGATAACCCTAAATCATAATAGAGGGGTTTCAAGGGGGTACTCTGCGGTAATTTTATTAAATTCCTTAGGAAGGAATTTTCAGAGATTGACATCCCTCTCAGGCTTTCACATCCCCACATTTCGACTCCGTAAAAAGCGGAGCTGACTGCTTTGCCATTATAGACCGCCAGTCCCGGAGCTATTGGCTTAGTAAGTGACTTCTGATGTTCTGTGGTCAAGACTCCAGTTAACTGTCTGTGTCTTAAGGTGGCCAATTCAATATGATCTTTCCAGGACAAATTACGGTCTATACAAACACCCAAATAGTAATTAGTGTATATTTATGTACTTCCCCCCACAGGTTTGGATTTTTGTCTTTCCTTAATTTTTATCAAATTTTGGGAGGAATGTTGTGTCCTGCTGGACACATTCTAGTTGATCACAGGATGTGATCTCACACTCTACACCCACCCACCACTGTGTCACGAGTCATGTGACACAGTCAATAAAAGGAGCCGAGCGCACGTGCTCGTGGCTCATTAACCCAGCAACCAGTGTTTGTCTGCGTCCACTCATTATGCTAATGCGGGCCTAGGGCCCCGACACAACATGCAGCACACAGAGCCAGGCTTGTGCATGCAAATACCGACTAAGGGAATAATCGGAATGGCACAGCTTTGGCTGCCGCTGCGGAGCCTGCGGTCCTAGAGTCACCTGCTGCATGCTCACCTGTCACAGGCTGAGGCTGCACGGCACGAGGGTGCATGACATTGGCACGTCACAGTAATGTGCTTTAAGGTCACAGCTTGGACCAGGCTCAAACAAAGAGGTTATTTATGACAGGCATACCCAGCTTCCATATCACACACAGCACGCTCTCACCAGAGAGCTATTCAGAGAATGCACTTATTTACAGGTATCAGTGCATGTACCAATGTTATCAAAGCTTATCTAGCATTTATTTAGACTTGAGATATCATTTACCCTTTAACTACTGTCAGAAAGAAACACACAAGCCAATAGGGTGTCCACCTAACTCAATGTCAATGCGGACAATGTCACCAGGCCTGAAATTTTCACCAACAAATTATCGATTTCAGCTGGTCTAGCTAGTGCCATGGAAGCAAAGCAAAACTACACCCAGAATGTATTTTGCTCTCACACACAAGCCCAGGACTGAAAACAGTGTTCACAATGATCTGGAAGGTCATAGTTCCCTCGCGATTAATACAGCTAGGGTACTAGTGTAATAAAAAGACGGCTCATTGATCTTATAGGCATTAAGATAAAGTTTTCATATGTAGCTGCTTGAAAAAACAAGCATTGGCATAGCCAATAGGTCTCGCCTTTGGGACCTTATAAGTGTTTAGTAATCCAGCACAGTATCCTTGGTGCAACAACATCAACTGTAGCATGGCTAAGCACATATAAGGTCCCAAAGGCGAGATCTATTTGCAATGCCAATGCTTGTTTTAGTTGCTTCCGTTGGCGGAGGATTTATTTAGGAGGGGTCTGATGTTTGCATGTTTCCAACTGTCCGAGAAGACTGCTGTGGAAATGGAGGTATTGATGTTGCTTGTTAGTTCTGAGCTGATTGAATTGGAACTGATGTTGAAGAGGCAGTGGGGGAAGGGGTCTGAGGGTGCCCCTGAGTGGATGGATGACATGATGGCCCGAGGTGGGCTGAGGGACACCAAATAGTGATTGTTTCAGCTATTAGACACTGTTTGGTCAGGGCTATGGAGGTTGAGAGCAGAGAGTTGATGGTTGAAGTATTTGTAGATGGTGGCAATCTTGCTGTGGAAGTAGTCTGAGAGAGTGTTTTAGAGGTCTTGGCATGGTGTTCTCTGTGGCTGCATGTTTGGAGAATTCTTTGACTATTTTAGAGAGTTCCTTTTGTGTCATTGACTGCTGTGTTGATGCAGGCTCTGATGGACTCTCTGTAGGTTTTTTTGATGCAGCAGTGGTAGTTGCTGAGGGTTGCTTTGTGGGTGGCTCTGCTTGCGGGGTTCTTTGAGGCCTGCCATTGTTCTTCAAGTTGAGTGCCGTTGCATGTGGAGGCTCTAAGCTCTGGGGTGTACCAGCTGAGCTCTGGGGTGTCCCAACTGGCTTGGTTTGAGGAGCTTTGCCAAGAAAACATTATTTATTTAGGCCATAAGGCAGAAGTACTTAGTACCTACTTCTACCACAATATCACGCAGATCTATGACAGCTTCGACACCAAAGACCTGCCCATCACTCCCGCCGCCACCACACTCGACGAACACACCCCCCAACAGATCCTGCTCAACTGGACCCCGCTCATCATGGACTACACTCTCAAGACCATGAAGACCATTCACTCTGGAGCACCCTCGGACCCCTGCACAGACCACATCTTCCACAGAGCCGCCAATTCCATCACACCTGAACTACGTCACTCCATCAACTGTTTCATAGAGATTGCCACCTTCCCCAAAGACTGTAAACATGCTGAGATCAACCCCATGCTGAAGAAACCATCCACTGATCTGATGAACCACAAGAATTTCACACCTATCGCCCTGCTCCCCTTCCCAGCCAAGGTCATTGGGAACACCATCAACACCCAGCCTCTCCGAGTTCATCAAAGCCAACCACATCCTAGACTCCTCTCAATCCAGCACAGCACAGAGACCGCCCTCTTAACAACCACAGATGACATCCGCTGCCTCCTCGACTGGGGAGAAACAGCATCCCTCATCCTCCTGGACATCTTGGCCACCTTCGACACCATTTCCCACCGGACCCTAATAATGAGACTCCACAACTCCGTCATCCATGACAAAGCACTGGACTGGATCCATTCCTCCCTTACTGGTAGAACACAATAGAGTCAGACTACCACTGTTCCGCTGAGAACCCACAGGTTGGTTGCAGAGTCCTCCAGGGCTTTTCTCTGAACCCCACCCTCTTCCACATCTTCATGGTCCGCTCGTAGCCATAGTCAGAAACCATGGACTTAACATTGTTTCATATCCTAATGACACCCAGCTGATCTTCTCCCTCACCAACATGCCCACAATCACCAGAACCAACTTCCACTATGGGATGAAGGGCGTCACCACCTGGATGAGAGACAGATGGCTAAAGCTCACCTTGGACAAGACTAAATACCTCATCCTGTGGACCAAAACCTCGGCTGGGAAATACTCTTTGTGGCCTGCCACATTAGGAACCCCCCTACACCCAGAGACCACGCATGAAACCTCTGTATCATACTGAATTCCCCGCTCACTATTAACTGCCAGCTCAACGCCATCTCCTCATCATGATTCCTCATGCTTTGTCTGGTTGGAAAGACCTTCAGATGGATCCCCACTAAGGCCAGAAAGATGATCGGCCCTTTACTGATCGGCAGCAGACTTGGCTACACCAATGCATGCTACACAGGCATCACCCAGAAACTCCTCAGGAAACTACAGAATGTTCAGAACACTGCAGCAAGACTGGTCCTCAACATCCCTATAGCCAGATCTCCGAACACCTGCAAGACCTCCATTGGCTCCCAGTCAACAAAAGAGTCACCTTCAAGCTCCTTGCACATGCCTACAAAGCCTTCCACCACCTCACCAGCATACTTGAACCACTGCTCTCATTCCATGCACCCAACAGACACCTTCTCTCTGCCCAACTGTCCCTTGCTATCATCCCTCTGATCCATAAGATCAGAACTTAAGGAAGATCCTTTTCCTACCTCGCTGCCAGAACCTCTATCACCCTGCCTCTCCACTTCAGGCTACGCCCGTCACTCATCCAATTGAGGAAGGATCTCAAAAAATTGGTTCTTTGACAGAACTTAAGTGCCCAATCAGACCTGCAGCCCCCCCTTCCCCAGCGACCTGAGGTCTTCAGGGTTGAGTAGCGTAACATTTGATGCTTCCTCTATAATCTTGTTGGGGCCTAAGATCTGACAACCTTGGCGTAAAGGTGTCTTCCTCATTACAAAGTAGTTCTTGTTGTAGAATAACAAGAATGTGATTGTCTTACACTGATATTTGTATGAAATATAAATGTTCACTAAAGACTAACCTGTGTTCAGCAAAGGGCTTTCCTTTAAATATAGAGGAAAAGAGAGAAGAGTAGGGAAAGAGAGAAAGAGCATCTAATATTAAGGGTTTAAAGTATACATTTATTTTCACATATATAGCTGGAAAAAAATTAGCAGAAAAATAATATAAATATATTAAATGTTAGTAGAAAAATGAAGACAGTATGTGTGAAATATTTCATGAAGGATCAAAAACTTCATATTGAGAACAAAAGGTCTGAATAGAAATATAGTTTCTTAATAAAAGAAATGTGTTAGCTGTAACCTAAAGATATCTCTTTTCATGAGGATTTGGGTGGAAGACACATGCTCTATCAATTCTGAGTTATGTACAAATGCACTTCCACCAAGTAAAACATGCAGGCTTAGAAAAGTCTTCATAACTTAAAACGCAATAGAAATAAAAAGATCTAATATTGCATAGCAATCAATACAGTTATTCTTAACAAAACTGCAAGAGATCCTAAAAATATATTTGGGATTGTAAGAGCAAATTTGGTTCATAAATGCAGTTCACTTTAGGCCACGTTAACAAAAATGCAAGCTTTCAGGTTACTGTAAAGAATGTGTTTCATAATAATACATTTAGGACTGAACAAAAAGGAGCTCAGTGCTGTAAACACAAGGGCACAACTAATCCTGGCAAATGCCTTTTTAGTATCAAGTGGTATAACAGCCAAATGTTCTTTAAATCAAGATGCCTTCAATGTAACATTTGAGAAAGCTGATAAGGACATCTGGCCCTTAATAAAACAAGAGTGATCAGGATTACTCAGGGACTAAATGAAGTATTCTAGGCGCATAGCTAATATTTTTGCACAAATTGTACAATCACTATTTCACAATGACATTGGACTAATGTTTTTACACTATCAGTGGTTTTATGTTGTTTGAGAATAAGAGTAATGACTGCTTTCTAAGATCCTTTTTCACTTCCTTCAGACATAAAAGAGTAAACAAGGTCAACCAAATTGGGAGATAATACATTAGAAACTGGTGAGATGACATCTATTGAAAGTCTATCAGGACCAGAAGGTTCATTTTTTCTGAGGATGTGGATGGCATTTTTGACTTCCTGTAAAATTATGTTGGTTCTTAGTGATTCTGTAATTCTGTTATTATTTGTTTGTTTAGGGATGTTCAAAAAGTCACTTTCAAGTGCACATTGCGAAACATTAATATCTTCTGTAAACAATGTTTAGAATTTTGCCCAAATGCTTTAGCAATGTCTTTCTCAGAAACTGTGTGATCAATGTCATTTAATATACTTTATTTGCTTTATTTGGCCCCCAAAGTATTTAGCTTTAACCGTTAAAATAATGCTGCTGATGCTTACCCAACCAATTGTGTTTAGTTAAATCTTTCTAGCAACAAGGTCAGATAGCATCTAAGAAGATTTTGATGGAAAATGGAAGTGCTGTAAAGATTTGATTTAACTTAACAAGGACATGTATGAGGCATTTGAAGTAGAACTTTTTTTGCAAAATATGAAATAACAAAAACTCCTAATGTAGCTATATATGCATCCCTGCTATTAGATAAGTATGTATTTACAAGTTTATTATTACAACAAAATGCATGCACGCCCTTAACATTTCCTTGCAAAATATTCAGATAAAAGACAATTAGTAAAGAGCCATCTCCAGTCACGTTCCCTATCCAAATATGATCAATAGATGTTATCAGATATTTATAAAATGCATTAATATATCACTAGTAAAATATAATCAATTTGTGGTGACGATCTGAGTTGGAATGAGAAAAAAGTATATGCTCTGGGATCGTTGTGGTTTTATCTAGTACATCAATGTGTGACGTAGAATGTATAGTTAGATCTATATTTCGAATTCCTACCAAGAATCAGCAATACAGTTACTAGCCATGATAAAATTTGATTGTCAGAGAGTTGGCTCATTTTTTACTGGGACATATATACATTTAGGATGGTTTAATGAACTTTATCAAAAAGGGCATCTCAGAGGAACCATCTACCTTCAGCATCATGCTCCTATATTATTACTTCACCATTTATGGTTCTGTTACATAAAATGCATATAGCATATTTGTGATTAACAGCTGGTGAATAAAACGTTACTTACCCATTGTTTTAGTTTAAGAGATTCAAAGCTATTGCAGCAAGACTCTTGGATGTGTGCTACTCATTAATTAAGTTGGGATAAATGTATAAAAAGTGTTTGTCATTTTGTGGGATTAACTAGACTCTTTAAATTCGAAGATATTACATTAAACATAGTAGAGTAGAAATGGAGGAGTATTCGTATATGCATTACAATATAGTAATGTACATTAAATTAAATAAATAGCCAAAATATACACAAATTGGTATGGTATGGTTTGTTATGTGTATTTGAAAAGCACACTATCACTAAGGAGGGAATCCTGGTGCTGAGCACATGTTCGTCTGTGTGCCTAGCCTGCTTATGGTAGGTTTGTTAATTTAAATGTCAGGTCTTCTGCTTCTTGTGGAATACTAGAAGGGAGGAGGAGGCGCTGGTATGTAATGGGAGGTCCTTCTATGATTTAGAAGAAATGTAGGAGAATCCTCAACTTCATGATCTGATTCTGTATAGCGTGGGATGTGTGCGAGTAGGTCACCTGTAAAGTAGAGCTGTCTGGGAAGTTGGTGGAAGAAGATGCAACTGTTCAGGTAGGCAGTGCCTGAGTTGTATATTGCCTTCAATGTGTGTGAGAAGTTCTCTGTGAGTCGTTGATTATGAGCCTGGCAGCTAAGTTCTGGATGGTTTGTAGGCTGCTAATGAGTAGCTTGTTGATCTCTGCGTTGTAGTGTGTTTCCGTGGTGCAAATGTCTGCTGACTAGGGCATAAGTGACAGTTTTTCTAGTGTTGCTTGGGAGCCATTTAAAGATCTTCCTCAGCATTTTCAGGGTATGGAAACAGGAAGCAGTGATGGCATCAACTTGGGTGGCCATGTCCAGTCTGTTGTTGATTATTCTGAAGTTCCTCGTGTGGGTGTTTTTTCGAGTTCGGTCGACCACCAGTTTGAGTCTGATGATGTGATGTATGCGTTGAAGAGAGTGGGGCTGAGCGATGAACCTTGAAGAAGCTATGCAGATCAGTTTTCAGGCTTCTGAGTAGTAAGATGCCAGGCTAGCCATAGGAAGGAGCAGATCCAGTTGAGAGCAGGCCCTTGAATACAAATCGTGTGCATGATCCTGTGCACGATGGAGTTTGAGATCATGTCAAATGCTGCAGAGCAGTCCAAGCGAATGAGGGCCGCTGTGTCTCCTCTGTCAATGAACATGCACATGTCATTTGTAGTGGCAACGAGTGCTGTTTCTGTACTGCAGTTGGGCCCTATTCCAGACTGCATGGAGTCGAGAAGCTGCTGATTGCTGAGTCTTTGATTGATTGTTTTCTATAAGACTTTTGCCAGGTATGGTAGAAGGAAGATGGAATGCATGGCTGGGTCAGTCGATGGTTCCCTGAGCAGGGTCATGACGGTGGCATGTTTCCAGGTATCCAAAAATGTGGCTGAGTCAAAAGAGGCATTGAGGAAGGGTGCTTTTGCTTTACGGATTCATAAGAGTCCTTTAGTGAAGGTGTGGTGAGGGAAAGAGTCAGATGGAACCCCTGAGTGAATGGTCTGCATTGAACAAGGTAATGAGATTACAGATAGATACATTAGAACAACTGTAATTTGAGATTCTGGAAAGTTGAAGAAAATAAAGACAAATAGTAAGTAATATTAAAGAAAGAGGACACAAAGGAATTGATAAAATGAAGATACATGCAAGAGGAAAGCATTTCAAGGAAAATTAATCAGAATTTAAAAAACACATAAAGGACACATTATCCAGGATTGTTGATGTCATGAAGATAACTGCCCCCAACCAACAGTGTTAACATACAATAAGGCGCCAAGCTAGACATAACTGAAACTAATTAATCCCAGCCTGCTGTATGCCTGTCCTGAATTTCATGAATGTCTTTAAGTCAGTCCAGGTCTTAAAACAAATAGATTTTCTCATGTGGGTTATAATAAAGAGTCATTGTTTAATAATTCAATATCTTTTGTTCAGTCGTTTTAAAGTGGGCCTCTTAGATAAGAATTCTTTCATGTGATCTGCAGTTGTTCTTGCAATATCTTGAGACATGAGCAGCTTATTACAAGTCCAGATGAGCTGTTATTTAACTTTTGCATCTTGGAGACCTGGCCTGCTGAGTTCAATGTATTCTAAGAATAACAAATTAATTCCTCTAGGTTTATCATGAAACAGTGGTGTCTTTCTAAGTCAATGAGCTCATTAAAGTATGATACAGTTTCTTGGTCTACCAGAGATAGAATGAAGGATTTTGAGAAGGTTTGAATGTCATCTTCCTCGACTTCCTCTGGGAGACCATAAAGTCTCAGATTATTTCGTCAATTTCTATTCTATGGCTTAATTTATTTTTTTTAAAAATTTATATAGCCTATGTCCATCTACACACCCTGACATTTTCATAGATGTATCGGGTGTGTAGATTGGCGCTGTGGTTCCCGAGTTTACCTGGCCAAAAGGTGCAGGTTCTCTCTTTATAATAGTAGTATAGATTACTCTTCGTACTGTGCGCTGTATTCTTTAACGCAAGTATTACGATTGCAGCAGTTAATTTCTTATGCTTGAGAAAGAAGACTGTTCAATAAATAAATATATTTTCTTGAAAACGCCCGTCTCTCTATTTCTCTGTACCTCTGGTGAAACGAAGCATGCACGATTGACTGAGTGAAATAACTATCTACTGTTTCCGCGACTCTAGAGATATATTTCTTATTCTTGGGAAACAAAGTTGTCATGTTTTAAGCGTTTTGTCAGAAACTAATCCCTTCTTGTTCATTCGAGAAAGTTTCTAGTGACCTCTGAGGTAGCTGGCTCACACACAATTAAGTCTAGTATATTCAGTAGAGACCTAGTTGACTTCCTTCCTACGTCTAAACTACAGGATACACTAGTCCAATGCGCAGAGCCTATTGGGAATATAGGAATTACACTACATGGCGCTCAACGTTTGGTAAGGCGATAATTTAATGCTAGATACTAGAGTAACTCAGTAGTGCTTTTCACACAGACCCCTTTTTTCCCTTAAAAATACTCCAATAGACGTCTGGAGTGGGTTAAAGGATAAAATATCCACTTTAAACTAAGTAGGACGAAAAAAGTCCTATGTATTAGTTTTTAGTTTGTTCAACGTTGAAGGATACAGTGTTCCAAAATATTGTGCACCTAATCTTTGTTTCCTTGAAACTTGCCCTGCAAACTTTCGGTCAACACAATGAGTGACGACGAAAGGGATAGAGCTGCAGCAGCAGCTCAGGCAGTTTTAGACGACACAAATCTCCAACAAAACGACGCGGATGCTATACTCATCCCGGCAAATATAAGGAAAACAATCACTATAAAACTTATAAAAAATGGAGTATCATCGAGAGGTGGTAAAGTAATATTTGTTATAGAGGCACATGAATGTCGGCAGACAGACATATTCTATTCATGGATTCTGTTTCCTGCAGCAAATGCAGTAACACACAAGTTCCACTACTATAAATTAGAGGAGCGACCAGCGGAATACGTTCCTTTAGAGGATGTTGAAATTCCACTAACTTACCAAGAGCATCAGCTCTGGTTTAATGGCGCCCTACAACATCAAAATCACATTACCAGGCTCGGTCCACTAGGTAGACCAGAAGCCACATGGCCGGTACTAGCCAGCTATACACCACATCCTGACATTGAAAGAATGACAGCTCCTGAATTGTTAGCTCAGCTAAAACATCTGATTAAAATACACAGGCAGTTGGTTCAATATGTCATGCGGACTTTAACAATCCAACCAGCTGTAAGAATTCCACAGCAGATCCCACACCAGGGGAACACAAACAAAATCACACCACAGACTATACAGTCAGTCATTGGTAAATTGCCCGCAAACGAAAACAAATTCTGACAATCTGTTTACCAATGGGGATTGCATCACACGTGGAGGACTGCGACACTTGGGGTACAGTATTTGCTTCAATCTACACAAAAACACATTGTGTCCCGTCTATGGCGGTAATACCAGACAGTCTGAGACAGATTCAAAATGAATACAATCCAGAACCGGCCATAAATCTAGGTATGAAATTACTGAAAGATTTCAAACATGTCTCGGCTATACTATTAGCCAACATTAAAGGTGAAGCAGCATCCGTGGCGAGCCGTCAAAAACTAAAAGAAACAGATATTACTGAGCAACCGTATGAGCTTGCCGTAATTATTGAAAAACACCAGATGTGTGTGATCCCTGACTCCGCCCCCAGCAATGGCGCACCTGAGGTACCTGTCGGTGTGCATTCCTCTGTGAGGACGCTGTGGGGGATTTCTATGCGGAAAAAGTTTTCCTTTTTGATTGCTGCCGCCGGTGAAAAGATCAAACGGTGAATCCTGGAGACTCCCGTGATGGAGGCGAGCGAGGCAGCACTTTCAGCGGCATTTGCAGTGAGTGCAGAGAAGCGTGGCTGAACGGGGGACTGCGTTGGCTTTGATGGAGTTCGGTGCGAAGCCAGTCATCCGCCTCCCTCAGTGGCCTCATCTTAGGCAGCAGCAGCGGCAGATAGAACGGGAGGAGAAAGATTGAAGAGAGAGTGGCCAAATGAGCTAAAGGAGCACAAAATCATCCTGAAAATAGTAAAAGCGGCAAAAGAGGGAAGTTAACAAGGTGAGGAGGAACTGAATGGGACTTGGCTGGATTTGGATTTTTGGCAACTAATTAGACAGCGTGTGCAGGAAGGTGCCTTCTGTGGAGGTAGGTAGGGACAGTACTCCATACTTGTTGAATGGTACAGCTGTGAGCCTCCTGTATGATTGTGACTTACAAAGGGAGAAGAGTTCCTCTGCGAGGCTTTTTGGAGGTTTTCTATCCGCGACTGCTGTAGGCAAACATCTGACGTTTGTTAACTCTAACTCCGCTGACAGCGACTTTAAGGCCTCTGTGTTTGTTGTTCCCCGAGCTCTGGGAACGCATTCGTAGAACTATTGGTAAGAGCTGCGGACTTCCATGGAGTGCTAAACCGGGATATAGTGCCTGGTGTTTTAAGCGCTTTAAATGCTATCGGAGTCATTTCTGAAACAGCTGATAACAAGTTATTTATTATCTAATCTTGCGGGGCACTTATATTGATTTTCCTGGCTCCTGAATACTGTCGCCCTTACTCTGCTTGTCTCCCGCCGCAGCTCACCACCAGCTTGCGGCCGCCGGGGGGAGAACTACAGTTCCCAGGCTCCCTAGCGGAGGAAGCCGCCACATCACCTGCGCGCCCGGAGGCGCTTTAAATTCCGGCCATCCCCCGCATCGCGGGGCCGCGCGCGGGCTAAGCCCGGGCCAAGGGCGGGCCCGTTTAAGCCCGAACAAGGACGGGACGGGCCACCTCCATAACATCTACACTCTAATAAGGTCAGTGACTACTTGTATAGATCTACCTTGTTCGTCAGAGTGTGGATTGTTATATCTTCCATAGAGGCTTGCCATACCTGCCGCGATTATTATGGCTACTGACCCCACTACAGAGGGATTAGCGGGAAAAGTGCTGGTGGGTCTTTAATGGGCACCCTGGACAACTTCCTCATAAGAGTATCAACAGCCCTGGCCAAAGACATTGAACAGACTGAAAAAAGACTATCTCTTGACCCCCTTTTTGACAAGAGGTCATCAATGGGAAGTTTGGCAAAGGCTAGGTCACCTGTCCCTAATGAGGTTGACCTCCAGGACACGCTGTCCTCCCTGGGGGGGGATCAGAGCAGCGGTAATTTTCAGCCGGGCACCCTGCATCTCCGGAACCACGGCCTAATATTTCTGCAGCCAACACTAACCCGAGCATTTCTTCAAAGAGGCTAACCTCACCTAACATCAAGACTAGGTCAGCCAGCAATGCTAAAGTGGGTGCAGTACCTCAGCCAAAGTGTGTAGCACCAAAAAGAAAACGCCCAGGGGCGCAAGCACAAACATTGGAAAAAAAAAAAAATGTAAAAGAGGGAGAATTCCTAAGTAACTAAGGAGAATTCTACACCAAGTACCCTAGCATGTCCCAATTTATCGCCACTAGCTAATGAAGGGACTAATCCATCGCCTAATGTGGAGGGCGAATTATCGGGTGAGGTGGGTTTTTCTTTCTGGAAAAGGCTGGAATCCACTGTTAAGAAGATAATTCACCCGATACATGATAGACTGGACTGTATTGAGATGAGACTGGTATGCTTGGAACTTTTGCTTGCTTCAGTCCAATCACGGGTGGGAAATCGGGGCAGCGGGTCACATTGCATACGGGCAAATTCGACAGGGCAAATGGCTGAGGGCACAAACTCTAATGTTCTGCTAAATGGTAGTAATAATACCCCAGTAAATAAGCCTGATGTCCCCTGTGTTGGTAATCCTTCAAATAACCTAAGAGGGGCTGTTCAGGCAGCCCAGATATAAAGGGATAAAAGCACGGTGGTTAGTAAACCAGTAGTGCAACCTCGCCCACTGTCTAATTTCCCTTCAGCTCATGGTATAGCTAGCTTGCCAACCATAGAACTCCCCCCAGAGTCAGCCCCTTATGTGGTAATATTAGCAGGGGTTCCACCACTAGAACAGGGAAAGAGGGAGACATATATGGAATTAAAGAATAAGTGAATTTTTTGGCTTAATGCAAATCGGCCTTTGCCGACCCATATATGCGCAGAAATTTTATTTGTTAGAAGAGTTATCTGGGTGGGCAGGTCTACAAAGTCTGTTGGGGGCGATTGTATTATCATTAATTTCAGGGACAGAAGATGTGTTGAACACATTTGTAATTGGCCACAAAATGATTCCAAGACCAAGATCCAATCACTTCCACTGTTTTATTTTTATGCACCAGTACAGGATTTGCGTAGGGAAACTTTTTTAAGGGGTGAGCTACCGATCCATTCCAGTGTTCAGAATGTAAGACTACACAATAGGTTTGTGGTCCTATCTGGGTTGGAGGATTGCGATTGACAACAAACTCAGGAAGGCTGCTATAGAGAGAGCATAGCACAGGTGCCCGACAAATATGTAGCCAAAAGTGAGGGGCAATTGCCCAATATTATAAGTCTACCGGTATGTGTGACGGGGTCTAAGGTAAACAATGGAATTATAGCTATTACACAGAAGAGTGGTGAGCTTTCTTCCCAGTATGCAACAAGTAGGATAAGGCTCTTACTTCATATGGACCCAAATCTTTTGCCGCAGCTTAATTCTGCTGTAGCAAGGAATGATATAGCTGGTGGGCGTCGAAGTACAGCTCGCCTGACATCATTAATATCTTGGAATTCGGCGGGTATAGGGCCCAAGGTAGCATCGCCACGCTGGCTGAGCTTTATTGATAAATTTGACATCTGTCTCTTTCAAGAGACCTGGTCCGTTGAACCAGTATTTAGACTAGGCTACCTGAACGTCTATGTCCCGGCTGTGAGAGGGCAGAAGGGATGACCAGTGGGTGGAATGGTGATCTGGGTCAAGCAGAATTTAAGCTGCAGTATTCAATTACTTCCAGTCTTACACTGTGATGTTCTTGCAGTAAGACTCAGCTTCCAGTGTAGCCTAAAAATTTATATTATCAACGTCTATGTCAGAGGTGTACCTGGAGGGAAGAAATCGGGAATTATAACGGCTTTAGAAGCATTGACTGAATCTATGCCAGCCAAAGTATTGCCGCTAATTGCGGGTGATTTTAACACAACATTTGAGCCTCTATGATTCGAAGACCTAAATCTGTCAGAGGAAGAAGACTCAAGATGGGGTGTTTCCCGACTCGAGACCAGGCCTATAAGTAAATGGACTGAGGCCTCATTGCACCTGAATGGGTTCTGTCTAGGAAACCAGTTAAGGGTGCAAATGGTCGAACTCCGTCTGACAGGATGGGGAAGAAAACCTATGATAATGGCATAAGGTCAAGTAAACTTGACTATTTGCTTGTCCACCTAAAGTTCTGAGATCCTCTTGTGGACATGGAGGTAAAGACTCGCATAGAGAGTGACCATAATCCCTTGACCACATTATTTAGATTGAGTGTAGAGGGTATGGCAGGTGTGACTGAAGAATCAACAGCCCCAGGAACTATCCTAACAAATGACGAGCGTCACCTTAAGTGGAGTAAAGTTGTTGGACAACCTGAAACGCTGATTGTTATTAAAGATAGAGTAGACAAGATATTAGCTACTTTAGGGTCAGGTGTAGCTAATGGGATGAAGTACAGTCCATTTGTGGAAGCGCATGCTGACCTCTTTGCTAACCTCAAAACCTGCTTTTGCAAGCCAAGCTCTGCTAGGATAAAATCAAGAAAAAAAACGGAGAGCTGGTATAACAAATCTTGCAGGGAAGCCCGAGCTGAGCAGGGGCTAGCATTAAAAACTAGGAATCCAAGAATAGTAAAAGTGGCTCGAGGCAATTATAGGAAAATAAAGTGTGGGGCAAAAAGAGAATGGGAAGATCACTAATGGCAGGAACTTAAGGGGGCATGTTCGTCTAAAAACCCGAAGCTATTTTGGGATACCTACAAATGGGAAGGAGGTGGGTGTGCGGATAGGCAGCAAAACAATGTCCTCCAAAATGCATGGATTGAGTATTTTAAGCCCCAATATGCCAATACAGAAGATACACAAACTGAGGCGGCCTTTGTTTTTAAATTTTATGAAGATGCTGTTTTTTAGCTTGGCGGATGTTGATAGAGCATTAAACTCAGTAATTGAGGGGAGAGCCCCAGGGATGGATTGTATACCTGCGGACCTATTTTTAAATGATAAAGAAAGATGGCGATTGTATATCGTCCATCTATCAAATGCCATAGCCCAAGGGATGGCTGTCCCCGACTCATGGAAGGGAGCAGAAATTGTGCCTGTCTACAAAAAAGGGGATAAGTCGTTAGCAGGCAACTACAGGCCTATTAGCCTGATTGATTCAATACAAAAAATAATGGGTCGCTTAGTCCTGGGGAAGATACAGGACTGGATGGACGAAGGGAATATCTTGAGTCCACTGCAGGCCGGTTTCCGCCCCAGGACTAGCACGATAGATCAATCTTTCGGTTTATAATCCTTTATTGGCAAACAGTGGTCCTGGAGAAAGGGGTACTCTATGCGGTATTCGTTGACTTGAGGGCGGCTTTCGACCTAGTCCCGCGCTGTAAACTTTGGCGAGTATTGGAAGAACTTGGAATGGCCCCGGAACTGTTGACCTTGGTCGTACGTTTACACGAGGACAACTATGCTAGGGTCAGGTGGGGTAAGCAGGGTGAGGTTACGGATGCCTTCCCTGTTGAGAGGGGAGTGAGGCAGGTTTGCGTCATGGCGCCTACCCTGTTCTCGCTCTTCGTGAATGGGGCAGCAGACTACCTCTCCCTGGTCCCTACTGACGCCCCTGTGATGGCTGGCAACCGTGTCCCGATCCTCATGTTCGCGGACGACACTCTGATAATTTCAAAAACCCCAAGAGGTCTGCAACGGGCCCTCCAGCGCTTCACAGACTTTTGCCGACAGCGCGGACTTGAAATAAATACCGCGAAAACAAAGTTTATGTTTGTCACTGAACACAAGCTTTCCAAGTCATCTAAGCCATTTAGAGGAAGTATATATATGAATAACTGCCCGCTAGAGCAGGTTGACGCTTATACGTACTTGGGGGTCAACCTTCAAAGTGATATGCGCAAAAATAGTCAATTAGACCTGGCCATATTAAGACACCAGCAACAGGCAGGTTTTCTTCTCAAAAGGTTTAAAACTTCCCTTACGAAACCTATTCGGCCACTCCTTGCGATCTACGGGATGAAGGTGTTAGGTTCAGTCCTTTACGGAGCTGAACTATGGGGGTTTGAAAATTTGAAAGATCTGACATTAGTAGAAAATGAATTTTTGCGTAAAGGCACTAGTGTCCCGAAAAGTACCAACCTTGGCAAAAGGGCTGTACAAGATCTGGCCACTCTGCGTCCATTATTGTACTGGCGCAGATTATGGACAACTGAGGAGTTACACCATTATGCCCGGGGTCTCAAGGAAATCATTGAAAAGGATCCCTTTCATAAAATTAGCTGGCTAAAGGCAATTAGATCCCTGCTGGGGAGAATGGGTATGAGTGAACTGCGGGATGACCCAACAAATGCAATATTTCCATCTAAGAAAGAAATGAAGGCCACATACTTGAGGCTGGTTACCTCAGAAAAATGTGCCAAAGGCCTCTCATCTCACCTTACCGGGCGATTTCTTGAATTTAAGACTTACCCAGCTTTGGAACGTACTGGGATGCCATTGAGAAACCGTCTGACCGCAAGCTCTACTTCCAATTCAGGGTAGGCACCCTCCCAAAAAGGTCATTTTCAGCAGGGTGGGCTGGGACTAATGATGATAAATGCCCTAAATGCAGGGACAACAAGAAACCATAAGCCATCTATTGTTCTTTTGTCCTCTGTATACTGCTCCGCGAGAAAAATGGGTAAAACCAATATGTCGACTAAGTGGTTCCCGAAAGCATGAAGAGGCGTTAAGACTATTATGCACAGATCCCAGCCTCCCAATTGCAATAGCTATGGCAACGTTTTTGAAATGGGCATGGGTAATTCGATCGAAAATAAATTGACAATATCATGGGTAGATTTAATTAATGGGAGGGCACGCCTTACTATGATTAACTGAGTTATGAGGACTGACGTCTAGCTTCTAACTACTGTAATTTCTACATCCCCCTTTTTAAACAAATATTAGACTGGTTTTAAGAGGTTGTATTTTAAAGTTGTATATTCGACATTAGTCTTGTGGAGGTAATTTTCTTTTTAATTATTTATGCAAATGTATTTCTAAAAAATGTTATACTGTGACAAATGTATGTTTATGTGATACTTTTATGACTTAATTGTCGAATAAAGTTTAAAGTGAAAGTGAAAAATCTTATGAAGAACTAGGTAGAGATAGTTTGGGTGGGATACCAGTAAAACCCAAACTAACTCAAAATCCTTAAAAAGTTTTTATTAAAAATAATCTCACTACTCCTAAAAAGAAGTGGGAAAACACCAAACAGACACTTCCTAGTGAGAAGCGTTCACAGTCCAGAGGAAGGTCTCCTCAACAGGAGCCCTCTGAAAAAAGATACAACCTTAGAAGTAGGGATAATTTGAGAAAACCTGATAGATATCAAGATAATGATACACGTTCCTCATGTACCTTTCAGACTTCCTCGCAGAAATCCGAAAGAGGACGATCAGAACAAAAAGAAGAACGAGTAAAGTCGAAAGAGGCACAACACGTTCCAAAAAATAAGAAAACTCAATTCACCAAAAAGGTAGCAAGTCTAAAGATCAGACATGCCGAGGATCTTGAGGACACAACTCAAGAATGGGGAGTGGGCCCAGACAGTGCTAGACAGCGCACCAGAGGTAACCATAGCTCGCAAGATCCTGAAGGATCATCTAGAGACAGTGGACTTGAATGAAAGCATCAAAGTTGAAACTGCAGATACCAGGGTTAGTGTACCACATAAGTGGAAGGGGACAAACCAAGAAAAATTAGAGCACTCTTTTGGGAGAAGCTCTGTAAGGGTTATGATATCCTACTAGTTGAACAAGACTGGCCACCTGAATTTGTCAGGGAGTGCCCACATGGCGAAGCTATAATTATGCCAGCCTTCTCAAATCACATTCCAATTCATAAAAAATACACATATGCGAGGAAATGGGCTGTAGCCCAGGCCTCAGCATTATACAAAAATCATGTAGGATATGATGAGGATTCCCCTCACCGTAAAATCCAGTTGAAACTCAACCAGCAATGCAAAGGCAATATCGCGTAAAACAGGAAGCTAAAAAACAGGTCAGGGAGATTTTAAATCAACTTGAATACCAAGGGATGATTGAAACATGCACCTCATCAATGAACAATCCTTTGTTTCCTGTCTCCAAACCAGACAATTCATATCATCTCGTTTTGGATTACAGACATCTAAACTGTTGTTGCAAAACATTTGCAGTACAAAATGCACATAGTGCAGCACTGAAGAATAACATTGTGCGCAAAAAATATAAAGCTACATTAGATATCTCAAATGGTTTCTTTTGTCAAAACATTGCACCTGAAAGCAGATATATGAGCGCTTTCTCAAAAATGGGGACACAGCGACAATTTTGCCGTCTGCCCCAGGGATTCCAGAATAGTCCAGGGTTATTTTCAACCAGAGTAACAGAGTTACTACAAATGTACGATGATGAGGCATTGTCCTATGTCGATGACATCTATCTTACTGACGATGACTTGGATGTGCATTTGAAAAGAGTGAACACCATCATACTGGGGTTTGCTTCTGAAGGGCATGAATTCAATTTTAAGAAATCACGAATTGCCCACCTCAACGTCCTATTTTTGGGATATGAGTTATCAAGTGAAGGCAAAAGCCTGGCTGCAAACTTCTTAGAGAAATGTGCACTGCTCTAACCTCCAAAAACGCTGAAAAACTTACAGTCAATTCTAGGTTTCCTGAATTTTGGAAGAACTTACGTTCTAACCTACGCGGAAAGGGTTAAACCTATTTATGAACTAATCAAACCTGATTTCAAACCTACTAATTGGACACAAAAACACACAGAAATTTTGCATTCAGTGCAAACAGACATGTTAGCAAAAACACAGTTACAAACACGCAACAACGTGCGCAACCTAGTGATTCGAATCATCCCAGGGAGATGTGGATTCACATACCTAACCTTTAACGACGGTGAGACGGTACCAATAGCATACAAGTCTCATTTGTCCACACAAGCAGAAATTAAATTCACTTCAACAGAAAAGATACTGACAGCTGTAGCAAAAGAAAGAGCCCTCGCACAGGGTAAACGCATTAAAATCGTTACACCTGTACCTGCCTTAGAGGCAGTGACAAAGGCAAGCATTCCAAATGCTAAAGCTTTACATCCAAGATGGATACAATGGGTTAATTCTCTTGCTGCAACAGATATTGAATACGTTTTTGACCCATATTTAAAAACACAAGAATTCCAACAGTACAAATTAGAATGTCCTCTGCCGACTGAAATTCTGCCACTCGAACATTACGGCTGTATAATATATACAGACGGCTCAGCACAGCCCGCAATTGGGGGTAAACAAGATGACAGTGCTGCGTACGCGATTGTTAAAGGTCGCTGGCGCGAAGGTAAATTTAGACCAATGGTCACTAAAGTTCAATCACTCGGAGACTGTACAGCTGAGCGAGCTGAACTACAGGCTTTCAAGATGGCGCTTGAAAATACCGATCGCGAATTCCTCACACTCATAGTGTGCAATTCGTATTACTGCGTCCAATCTTACAATGAATACTTGCAGAACTGGGTTCAGAACGACTTACAAAGACGCTAAAGGTGGCACAATTAAGCATAAACTGCTATGGGAACAAGTAGTTCTTTTGCAAAAAGAACTACAAAAGACTCACATGATTCATACACTGAGTCATCAGCGTGATGGTGTTCACATGGCAGGGAATTCATTGGCTGATGAGGCCACAAAGGCAGCTGTGCAAACGGCTTCCGTAGCTGCAATCACTCGTTCAAAAACGATAATAGACGGTGAAACAATGCTAGCAGTCAACTCCTCAATGAAAGGAAACTATGCAGCATCACCACTGAATTATCCACTCGGTATTACATACATAATTGATGCAAACTGAGTTCCATTTGCTCGAATACCTGGAGTGGGGGATAGAGTAATTCCAAACAGGAACGAGAGAGGTGCTTTGGTTTACAAGGCACATATGGGAGATGGTCTGATACATCAAGGGATCTTAATGTCTGTAATAGAGTTAGAAAAGAGGTACTGGTGGCCAGGAAGGACTGTTCCCATAAGGCACAGGGTCAGACTGATTTGCATATAGCCATGTCTGAACTGGGGTGGCTGAGTGAACTAAAGAATGGTGATGGATTAAACCCAGATCAGTTGACTGGGGGTGAGTGTTTGATTTGTTCAAACGCTCCGTCCATCATCCCCTTTTGTATCGCTTTGTTCGCCCTAAGTGTGGCAGGGTATGCTCAGACGTGAGTCCCTTGTTCACTTGGCCACTGGATTCAAGATAGCCTGGCTGATGAGGATTATGAATCCGAAACCGGTCCCAGGATGCTTGTTTCCGGTCCAGGGAAGACATGGCTTGGCAGTTTGGGCTGGACTGTTCCCATAAGGCACAGGGTCAGACTGATTTGCATATAGCCATGTCTGAACTGGGGTGGCTGAGTGAACTAAAGAATGGTGATGGATTAAACCCAGATCAGTTGACTGGGGGTGAGTGTTTGATTTGTTCAAACGCTCCGTCCATCATCCCCTTTTGTATCGCTTTGTTCGCCCTAAGTGTGGCAGGGTATGCTCAGACGTGAGTCCCTTGTTCACTTGGCCACTGGATTCAAGATAGCCTGGCTGATGAGGATTATGAATCCGAAACCGGTCCCAGGATGCTTGTTTCCGGTCCAGGGAAGACATGGCTTGGCAGTTCGGGCTGGACTGTTCCCATAAGACACAGGGTCAGACTGATTTGCATATAGCCATGTCTGAACTGGGGTGGCTGAGTGAACTAAAGAATGGTGATGGATTAAACCCAGATCAGTTGACTGGGGGTGAGTGTTTGATTTGTTCAAACGCTCCGTCCATCATCCCCTTTTGTATCGCTTTGTTCGCCCTAAGTGTGGCTGGGTATGCTCAGACGTGAGTCCCTTGTTCACTTGGCCACTGGATTCAAGATAGCCTGGCTGATGAGGATTATGAATCCGAAACCGGTCCCAGGATGCTTGTTTCCGGTCCAGGCAAGACATGGCTTGGGAGTTCGGGCTGGACTGTTCCCATAAGGCACAGGGTCAGACCGATTTGCATATAGCCATGTCTGAACTGGGGTGGCTGAGTGAACTAAAGAATGGTGATGGATTAAACCCAGATCAGTTGACTGGGGGTGAGTGTTTGATTTGTTCAAACGCTCCGTCCATCATCCCCTTTTGTATCGCTTTGTTCGCCCTAAGTGTGGCAGGGTATGCTCAGACGTGAGTCCCTTGTTCACTTGGCCACTGGATTCAAGATAGCCTGGCTGATGAGGATTATGAATCCGAAACCAGTCCCAGGATGCTTGTTTCCGGTCCAGGGAAGACATGGCTTGGCAGTTCGGGCTGGACTGTTCCCATAAGGCACAGGGTCAGACTGATTTCCATATAGCCATGTCTGAACTGGGGTGGCTGCGTGAATTAAAGAATGGTGATGGATTAAACCCAGATCAGTTGTTTGGGGGTGAGTGTTTGATTTGTTCAAACGCTCCGTCCATCATCCCCTTTTGTATCGCTTTGTTTGCTCTAAGTGTGGCAGGGTATGCTCAGACGTGAGTCCCTTGTTCACTTGGCCACTGGATTCAAGATAGCCTGGCTGATGAGGATTATGAATCCGAAACCGGTCCCAGGATGCTTGTTTCCGGTCCAGGGAAGACATGGCTTGGCAGTTCGGGCTGGACTGTTCCCATAAGGCACAGGGTCAGACTGATTTGCATATAGGCATGTCTGAACTGGGGTGGCTGAGTGAACTAAAGAATGGTGATGGATTAAACCCAGATCAGTTGACTGGGGGTGAGTGTTTGATTTGTTCAAAGGCTCCGTCCATCATGCCCTTTTGTATCGCTTTGTTCGCCCTAAGTGTGGCAGGGTATGCTCAGACGTGAGTCCCTTGTTCACTTGGCCACTGGATTCAAGATAGCCTGGCTGATGAGGATTATGAATCCGAAACCGGTCCCAGGATGCTTGTTTCCGGTCCAGGGAAGACATGGCTTGGCAGTTCGGGCTGGACTGTTCCCATAAGGCACAGGGTCAGACTGATTTGCATATAGCCATGTCTGAACTGGGGTGGCTGACTGAACTAAAGAATGGTGATGGATTAAACCCAGATCAGTTGACTGGGGGGTGAGTGTTTGATCTGTTCAAACGCTCCGTCCATCATCCCCTTTTGTATCGCTTTGTTCGCCCTAAGTGTGGCAGGGTATGTTCAGACGTGAGTCCCTTGTTCACTTGGCCACTGGATTCAAGATAGCCTGGCTGATGAGGATTATGAATCCGAAACCGGTCCCAGGATGCTTGTTTCCGGTCCAGGGAAGACATGGTTTGGCAGTCCGGGCTGGACTGTTCCCATAAGGCACAGGGTCAGACTGATTTGCATATAGCCATGTATGAACTGGGGTGGCTGAGTGAACTAAAGAATGGTGATGGATTAAACCCAGATCAGTTGACTGGGGGTGAGTGTTTGATTTGTTCAAACGCTCCGTCCATCATCCCCTTTTGTATCGCTTTGTTCGCCCTAAGTGTGGCAGGGTATGCTCAGACATGAGTCCCTTGTTCACTTGACCACTGGATTCAAGATAGCCTGGCTGATGAGGATTATGAATCCGAAACCGGTCCCAGGATGCTTGTTTCCGGTCCAGGGAAGACATGGCTTGGCAGTTCGGGCTGGACTGTTCCCATAAGGCACAGGGTCAGACTGATTTGCATATAGCCATATCTGAACTGGGGTGGCTTAGTGAACTAAAGAATGGTGATGGATTAAACTCAGATCAGTTGACTGGGGGTGAGTGTTTGATTTGTTCAAACGCTCCGTCCATCATCCCCTTTTGTATCGCTTTGTTCGCCCTAAGTGTGGCAGGGTATGCTCAGACGTGAGTCCCTTGTTCACTTGGCCACTGGATTCAAGATAGCCTGGCTGATGAGGATTATGAATCCGAAACCGGTCCCAGGATGCTTGTTTCCGGTCCAGGGAAGACATGGCTTGGCAGTTTGGGCTGGACTGTTCCCATAAGGCACAGGGTCAGACTGATTTGCATATAGCCATGTCTGAACTGGGGTGGCTGAGTGAACTAAAGAATGGTGATGGATTAAACCCAGATCAGTTGACTGGGGGTGAGTGTTTGATTTGTTCAAACGCTCCGTCCATCATCCCCTTTTGTATCGCTTTGTTCGCCCTAAGTGTGGCAGGGTATGCTCAGACGTGAGTCCCTTGTTCACTTGGCCACTGGATTCAAGATAGCCTGGCTGATGAGGATTATGAATCCGAAACCGGTCCCAGGATGCTTGTTTCCGGTCCAGGGAAGACATGGCTTGGCAGTTCGGGCTGGACTGTTCCCATAAGACACAGGGTCAGACTGATTTGCATATAGCCATGTCTGAACTGGGGTGGCTGAGTGAACTAAAGAATGGTGATGGATTAAACCCAGATCAGTTGACTGGGGGTGAGTGTTTGATTTGTTCAAACGCTCCGTCCATCATCCCCTTTTGTATCGCTTTGTTCGCCCTAAGTGTGGCTGGGTATGCTCAGACGTGAGTCCCTTGTTCACTTGGCCACTGGATTCAAGATAGCCTGGCTGATGAGGATTATGAATCCGAAACCGGTCCCAGGATGCTTGTTTCCGGTCCAGGCAAGACATGGCTTGGGAGTTCGGGCTGGACTGTTCCCATAAGGCACAGGGTCAGACCGATTTGCATATAGCCATGTCTGAACTGGGGTGGCTGAGTGAACTAAAGAATGGTGATGGATTAAACCCAGATCAGTTGACTGGGGGTGAGTGTTTGATTTGTTCAAACGCTCCGTCCATCATCCCCTTTTGTATCGCTTTGTTCGCCCTAAGTGTGGCAGGGTATGCTCAGACGTGAGTCCCTTGTTCACTTGGCCACTGGATTCAAGATAGCCTGGCTGATGAGGATTATGAATCCGAAACCAGTCCCAGGATGCTTGTTTCCGGTCCAGGGAAGACATGGCTTGGCAGTTCGGGCTGGACTGTTCCCATAAGGCACAGGGTCAGACTGATTTCCATATAGCCATGTCTGAACTGGGGTGGCTGCATGAATTAAAGAATGGTGATGGATTAAACCCAGATCAGTTGTTTGGGGGTGAGTGTTTGATTTGTTCAAACGCTCCGTCCATCATCCCCTTTTGTATCGCTTTGTTTGCTCTAAGTGTGGCAGGGTATGCTCAGACGTGAGTCCCTTGTTCACTTGGCCACTGGATTCAAGATAGCCTGGCTGATGAGGATTATGAATCCGAAACCGGTCCCAGGATGCTTGTTTCCGGTCCAGGGAAGACATGGCTTGGCAGTTCGGGCTGGACTGTTCCCATAAGGCACAGGGTCAGACTGATTTGCATATAGCCATGTCTGAACTGGGGTGGCTGAGTGAACTAAAGAATGGTGATGGATTAAACCCAGATCAGTTGACTGGGGGTGAGTGTTTGATTTGTTCAAAGGCTCCGTCCATCATGCCCTTTTGTATCGCTGTGTTCGCCCTAAGTGTGGCAGGGTATGCTCAGACGTGAGTCACTTGTTCACTTGGCCACTGGATTCAAGATAGCCTGGCTGATGAGGATTATGAATCCGAAACCGGTCCCAGGATGCTTGTTTCCGGTCCAGGGAAGACATGGCTTGGCAGTTCGGGCAGGACTGTTCCCATAAGGCACAGGGTCAGACTGATTTGCATATAGCCATGTCTGAACTGGGGTGGCTGACTGAACTAAAGAATGGTGATGGATTAAACCCAGATCAGTTGACTGGGGGGTGAGTGTTTGATCTGTTCAAACGCTCCGTCCATCATCCCCTTTTGTATCGCTTTGTTCGCCCTAAGTGTGGCAGGGTATGTTCAGACGTGAGTCCCTTGTTCACTTGGCCACTGGATTCAAGATAGCCTGGCTGATGAGGATTATGAATCCGAAACCGGTCCCAGGATGCTTGTTTCCGGTCCAGGGAAGACATGGTTTGGCAGTCCGGGCTGGACTGTTCCCATAAGGCACAGGGTCAGACTGATTTGCATATAGCCATGTCTGAACTGGGGTGGCTGAGTGAACTAAAGAATGGTGATGGATTAAACCCAGATCAGTTGACTGGGGGTGAGTGTTTGATTTGTTCAAACGCTCCGTCCATCATCCCCTTTTGTATCGCTTTGTTCGCCCTAAGTGTGGCAGGGTATGCTCAGACGTGAGTCCCTTGTTCACTTGGCCACTGGATTCAAGATAGCCTGGCTGATGAGGATTATGAATCCGAAACCGGTCCCAGGATGCTTGTTTCCGGTCCAGGGAAGACATGGCTTGGCAGTTCGGGCTGGACTGTTCCCATAAGGCACAGGGTCAGACTGATTTGCATATAGCCATATCTGAACTGGGGTGGCTTAGTGAACTAAAGAATGGTGATTGATTAAACTCAGATCAGTTGACTGGGGGTGAGTGTTTGATTTGTTCAAACGCTCCGTCCATCATCCCCTTTTGTATCGCTTTGTTCGCCCTAAGTGTGGCAGGGTATGCTCAGACGTGAGTCCCTTGTTCACTTGGCCACTGGATTCAAGATAGCCTGGCTGATGAGGATTATGAATCCGAAACCGGTCCCAGGATGCTTGTTTCCGGTCCAGGGAAGACATGGCTTGGCAGTTCGGGCTGGACTGTTCCCATAAGGCACAGGGTCAGACTGATTTGCATATAGTCATGTCTGAACTGGGGTGGCTGAGTGAACTAAAGAATGGTGATGGATTAAACCCAGATCAGTTGACTGGGGGTGAGTGTTTGATTTGTTCAAACGCTCCGTCCATCATCCCCTTTTGTATCGCCTTGGCCAGGAATGAGCGTCCAAGTCTACGAATTTGGAATTAACTGCGATACCTGGCACGAGGATCATAGCTTTGAAAACAAACAAATTCCTGACTACAGTGTAGCCAGCCCAGTACAGACACCATTATTAGACAGCATTAGACTATCTACACGCAGACGTCATTATAGACAAATGCGGTCCCTTAAAAATTAAGACAAGATTCATTTGGATGTGGCCCCAGCGCTCGGCTGACACCAGAACTGGTATAAAAGATTTGCGAATCTTTATCGGCACATACGCAATCGGCACGCTACATTCTGACCAGGGTCCTGCGTTTAGCTCTTGAGCTTACAAGGAAGCCATGGCCAGCTTGGGCGTTGCATTGCGGTTTTCGAGTCCCTTCCATCCTGAGGGAAATGCGGTAGTGGAAAGAAAAAAACGTGACATAAAGCAATCTATAACAGCTAGGGTATTAGGTTTGGGTGACGCGTGGGTCAAACATCTAAATAGTGTCCAACGTAGTCTTAACAATCTGCCCAGAAATTCTCTGGGGGGAATCACTCCATATGAATTATCATTTGGTGCTAGAATGCTAATCCAGGATCTTGATTGTCAAACTTCAGTGGTGGAACAGAAACCCTTTGATATCAAAGACCGTTCGGCTGTTTTACAGGACTTAAATGAAACAAGAAGAAGTCTGAGTAACACAAAACAAAGGCCAACAACCACTGAAGAAAAACTACCTGTCCCAGCAAGACCTGTCTGGATTCCAAAGATTGGGGATCTAGTCAGGGAAAAGATAGAGGTAAAGAAGGAATTTGGGCCTTCTTATAGAAAAGCAGTGCCTGTCTTAGCAATTCTTGGAACAAGATCAGTGTTACTACCGCCGCTTGCTGGAAAAAGGGAGAACAGAACAGTATCAATTGACCTGGTAAAGCCACATCATGTGGCCGATAATAAGTAGTAGGCCCAGTGGACTCCCAAGAAGTAGCAATTTACCAAATCTGGCGACTATTCAAGAGGTTCAAACTGAAAGACTTATCACCTTTGATAAACCTGCAGTGAGAAAAGAAGGACTTTGCAACACAGCCATGGAACTCGTCCCTCTTGATACCCAAATATCAGTTCGTCAAGAAACTCCTGTCTACAATGATGTAGCATCTGACTATACAAACATGTCAAAGGAGCAAGCAACTCCAGTGATCTCAAAGAATCCGGATGCAATGCCAACTATTGACAGAACTGCCTCTGGCTATTTTATCAACTTCGATAACTTTTCTGAGTATCACAGTGAACCAGAAATAACGCCAGCAAAAACACTTTTTACAGAAAAAATAACAAAACTCCTTCATCAACTTGAGAGAACATATCTGGCTTCGCCATGGGTTGAATTTTGGATTGGATTAGGTGTACTTTTTTTCCTGAAATGGCTCATTCTTGTTTTGAGTTTGGGACAAATGATAGATGGAAAATACAGTACGATGGACGCAGCAAGTAAGAACATCAACTTTCTCCTACAACCTTACAAGTCATCTCATCGTGAGCGAAGAGACCTGTCCTCTGTGAACATCACAGCCGTTCCTATACCTGGTGGTATAGCATAGGACACAACTGATTATGACATTTATGGCCCGGTGGAACTGTTGAAGATTCCACACCAGTTTAAGGTTTCTTTGAGTTAATTGAAAGCACAGGTGCACCATAAAATGAACAGGTTTATCAATGAGAATTTTACAAATATGAATGTCCAGAAAGTCCGTTTTGTTTAGATGATTTATTTTTCAATAAAGTGAGAATAGGACAGCCGACGCGTTTCGTCCCTGCCGGGACTTCTTCAGGGCTGTGTTTACAAAAGACAAAAGATATATACATACAATTAAAAGCTGGAACATTGCAACACCCAGCCGAGTATACAATAGTCCCATGCATTAAAAACAGTGAATCTACATTTCCAAGACAAGCATCATAACATAGCTGCGTTCCTGGAATTTAACCAGTAAGTGATGCCCCAAATTAACATTGTATAAAAGAAAGGGCAAACATATATTATTTATATTTTGTACAATCATTTTCAACTCTTTGTTGAAGGGTGAAAACATACAGTTTCAATAAATCATGCATTATTGCATACAATAATGCATGATTTATTGAAACTGTATGTTTTCACCCTTCAACAAAGAGTTGAAAATGATTGTACAAAATATAAATAATATATGTTTGCCCTTTCTTTTATACAATGTTAATTTGGGGCATCACTTACTGGTTAAATTCCAGGAACGCAGCTATGTTATGATGCTTGTCTTGGAAATGTAGATTCACTGTTTTTAATGCATGGGACTATTGTATACTCGGCTGGGTGTTGCAATGTTCCAGCTTTTAATTGTATGTATATATCTTTTGTCTTTTGTAAACACAGCCCTGAAGAAGTCCCGGCAGGGACGAAACGCGTCGGCTGTCCTATTCTCACTTTATTGAAAAATAAATCATCTAAACAAAACGGACTTTCTGGACATTCATATTTGTAAAATTCTCATTGATAAACCTGTTCATTTTATGGTGCACCTGTGCTTTCAATTAACTCATGTTGTAGTTCTTTTTTGAACTGGCATTGTGTTGGCGGGTGTCGTATCGGTGTGCACATGATCCCCACCCAAGGGTTGAGATAAGGGGAATTTTTCTACATAAGTGGCGAAAAAATATTTTGTATCAGGTGCATTTGTGTCAAGGTTCCGCCAGCCATCATTGCTATAGAGGTTTCTTTGAGTGACTTTGTCTCACCCAGCACATTTTCTGATGATTGGAACTTTGAAACTGTTAATAAAATGATGACATATTTGGAAATGTCAGCTACATTCACTAAACTTGAATACTTAGAAGGTTCATCAAGTTATGAAGATATGTATTGTTATATTAATTATGGTCACCATTATTTGCACAAATATGTAAATCCTAGAAATGTTTTAACTTATAATCAATGGGAACATTGTCCAACGCCGCCAAAGGGCAGCTCAAAAACATTTAATGAAAAGTTTCCATACTTCTCAGGTTTTAATGTCACAAATCCAGAAAAGTTTTATTTCAGAAATGTGATCTCACCAGCGATTCCAGCTATTGGTGAGGTACATGGAATAACAGGCACACAGGTACCATCTACATCGAACATTGCTAATGCGAATGACGCTGACGGCAATGCTTCACATCTATGCACATTTGATCTACTTGATGAAGTAGTTCCACTTTCACCAACTGTGGTAGACGATTTCTTTGCCAGCTTAGATGATTTGATGTTTTCTCCCGACACCGTGAATAACTTTTGAAAGTGCACACAGAGTTCCATGAACTCTGAAATTCGGCCTTCAGTTTTTCAAAACAAACCCTCTAACTTGGGAACTCTATGTTTCTACAATCTACATTTGAAAAATGTTCTCTCCTTTCCAGAATAGAACTTTTTCACTTGGCACAAAGTAATCTGCTTAAAGTAGAACTATTCTTAGAGAACAAGAAATTCATTTGATACTTCCTATAGACAAAATTTGGCATTTTATATATTATGCTATGGAATGGTCTCGACTTTTTTTTCTTTGGTAAATTTAGAGCCATTTCATAAATGTCATTTCATAAATCGTTTAGATAGCATTCTTTAATGACAGCTATTGCTTGTAAAATACGTACAAGACAAATACTCATATATGTGTATAAACCATGTTTTGATGCATTTTCATGTATTTTGGGTGGGATTATGAACACATGCTCTAGTTATGTTTTATGCTTATAGATTTAGTATTATTAGACATAATACGTGGAGTGGGTTTTGTATAGCGTTTTAGTACCTTAGTGTAAGTTTCCCAATTCATGCCCTTATATAGGTATAAAATATCGAATCCTTATATAGGCACAGAAATCATAACCATATTAAGACATAGCTCAAGTAGTCCTAATACGGTATGGCTACTTCCAAAAGTTCCGAAAATCTACAACGATTTCTTGGAAAAACCCACCTTCAGCAGTCAGGGACTTCTCCCTGCATGAATATTAATTTATCCAAGAACTCACATGGAGTTTACAGAGAATTAAGTCTCTAATGACGTTATTATGTCCAATCTTACGTCAAACTTGGCACCTTCAAGGTATAAATATGCCCACACTTGTCCAAACAAACACACGGTGGTTTGGAGCAGTTTGACTATGTACTTGCCCGACACGCCCTGCTGCAGCAAGTACTGAAGGAAGCCGACCCTCCAGCGGATGCACTAAGAGACGCTGTACTTTCTCCAGCCGAGAAATCCAGCTCCGGTGTTTCCAGGCTACCCTCGCATGTTGCCGGGAAATTGAGTCCTGAGAGAGAGATACCAGACCTCCTTCCATCTAAAAACCAAGGTACGAAGCTGATTAGACCCTAAGAGAATTCTTGGATTAGATTCTTGGCAAAGAATAGTAAAACTAGGCTACACCTTACTTACTTCTTCCCTTGTACTAGACCTAGGTTAAGTACACCGGGGTAGGCGTATTTTAGAAGCACCAGTTGAGTACTTTTAGTCATTATTTATCACTGTATGTATTTTATGCATTTTAGGTATTTTATGGCTTAGTAACCATATCATGCTTTTACAATATTATTTTATAATACTCTTCATACTGTACGCTGTATACTTTACCGCAAGTTTTACGATTGCAGCAGTTCATTTCTTATGCTTGAGAAAGAAGACTGTTCAATAAATATATTTTATTGAAAACGCCCATCTCTCTATTTCTCTGCACCTCTGGTGAAAAGAAGCATGCACGAGTGACTGAGTGAAATAACTATCTATTGTTTCCGCGACTCTAGAGATATATTTCTTATTCTTGGGAAACAAAGTTGTCATGTTTTAAGCGGTTGTCAGAAACTAATCCCTTCTTGTTCATTCGAGAAAGTTTCTAGTGACCTCTGAGCTAGCTGGCACACACACAATTAAGTCTAGTATATTCAGTAGAGACCTAGTCGACTCCAGTCCTACGTCTAAACTACAGGACACACTATTCCAATGCGCAGAGCCTATTGGGAATATAGGAACTACACTACAGCAGACGCATTAAATATCTAATGTATAATCTCCCCAAAGTGAAGTGGGAGGTTCATATTCAGAAGTGACTGCATCTAGCTATATGTTCTCGCCACCTGTAATTCGAAGGTCCCTCGAGCTGAAGTGAGAGCCACTTCTTGTTGAAACAATAGCGCTTTTAGTCTGCTTAATTTGTTGAAATCTGTTTTCAAAGTAGGAATAGAAGACCAAATGGAATTATCTAAGTTCCCATGCGGGGGCAGATAAAGCACATTGCTACAACAAGTAACACATTGTGAAACTGTTACTAAATATGGGATTCCTGCCCGTAAACCACAGCAGTCGTGGTTGTTCAAAATAAAATAACTGCCAATATTAAACAGGGTAATAGCTTGAGTTATTGCTGGGACTGATGTGCCTTTATAAAAACCAGGCAAGATTAAGCGTGGAGAAATTACAAGCGCTGTGCAACTTAATGTGTTAACAAACTAGTGAATGTTCTACTGTGGAATCACAGTCCTCCCCTGTTAGGAAAACTTCCTTATCCTTCCGGTGACACCTGTAAGTGAAAGGTAGGGACCATAATTCAGGGTGAAATGCACTACCCAGGGGTTCAAAGCGCTCTATCAGAAAATGTTGCATAAATGATTTAAATTGAAATAGCGAGAATGGGAGAGAAATAACCGAACAGCCGAATCCGTTTCCGCCACACAGAATGGCAAGGGCTCCAATTGCTCAGTGTCCAGCAGTGTGTATTTGGCATCTTTCATGGACATACATCTCTGTTTATCAGTCAGATTAAATGGTAAAAACAAAGCAGAAGCATTCAAATAATCTCAAGGGACTTTTCCCATTTTGAGAGTCTGTAACGTCCATGCAAACTGCATAACTGAACCTAACAGATTTTGACCATGATATAACACAGATACATCATTCTGAACAATATCAATAACAGATGAAACAATATTATCCAAGGTATGAATGCATGAAGAAAGTGTATTGATACTATTGTCGACCACAGCAAGGACATTTTCTAAATTGGCTTGATCAATCTGGCGCAGACAAAGTGCTGCCTCATTCTTCGAAAGTTTCAAAACTTCACCTTAAGCTTCATAGATAAACCTCTTTGATCTAGGAATCCTAGGTCTTAAGATAAAATCAGCCAAATTGATATCGCTCGACAAGAGTGATAGGTGTTGTTTTACTGATGACAAAGTGGAATGTTCTAACCATTGTTGGCACAATTTACCCACCGAGTATGTGGTAACCGAATGTGAATGTGAATAACGAGGATCCGGTCTAGTCTGTGTGAAACCAGGTGTTACATTATAAAAGCGTAGTTGCCTTGTCCCTATGCATGGCTTGCATGTACGGCTGGACCGGATAATTGGCACCCGGTCGCCGCTTCCCCTACTGGCTGAATCGGAATACTTAGGGAGGACTCACTCTGACCACAACCCCCTTCGGTTTAAGCTTGATTGGGGGGCAGACCGCCAACCCGTGCCCACGTGGAGGCTGCAACCGATTGTGCTCGAAGACCCTGAGTTCCGCTCTTCACTGGGCACAGCTGTTTTAGAATACTTTGAAAATAACAAGGGATCTGCAAACAGTGCTACGGTGGAATGGGACGCACACAAGTCGCTCATACGGGGGCATTGCATGGGAGCCTCGTGGAACATACGCAAGCAGCTGTCCACCTCCCTCACACGCTTGGAGGACGAGTTGCTACAATATGAGAGACAGGGCGAGGGGGAAGGACCACACACACAAACGCTGAGTGATATGCGCGCTACTTACGCATCCCTCATGGAGCAGCTGAGATGCCATAATTATGCAGCGCATACAGCTAGAACGCATGCCAGGGCGGAGAGGGCTGGGCGACTCCTGGTCTGGCTGATACAAAAGGAGGGCCGGGGTGCCCCAATCGGGGCTCTTCGCACGCCAGAGGGAGGGGTGCTATACACGCAGCACGAAATTCATTGCGCCTTAGCTGAGCACTACACGCAACTATACCGGGCTGGGGGCACTGGCCCTAGACATGCGTTAGAAAATTTCCTGGACTCAGTCACTTTGCCGGTGGTTCCTGAGGAGCACCAAAGCGCACTCAATGTGCCCCTTACACTGGAGGAGGTGGGAGATGCGATCCAGGCCCTGGCGACTGGAAAGACGCCTGGGCATGACGGGCTGCCAGTCGAGTACTATAAGGCCTACTGTAACATCCTGGCTCCCCTACTCCTAAACACGTATAACACGGTGGTCGACAAGGGCTCACTCCCCGCATCCATGGAGGAGGCGTTTCTGGTCTCTTTGCCCAAACCTGATAGAGATCCGATGGCACTGGGCTCCTACAGACCACTGGCGATGCTTAATGTCGACTACAAAATTCTAGCTAAGCTACTGGACGAGCGGCTGGCGCCAGTGGTCCCGCACCTTGTGCACACTGATCAAAATGGGTTCGGGACGGCACGATCCACATCCCTGAACCTCAGGAGGTTCTTTAGGATAGCGGATGGAGCGTTGGGGAGGTGGCCCAGGGCAGGGTGCCTAATGCTCGACCTGGAAAAGGCCTTTGATACCCTAGACTGGGGATACCTGGCTGAGGTGTTGATGCGCTTCAAGTTCGATGTGGACTACCTGCAACTGTCTGACCTCCTCTATAAACGCCCTGTGGTGCGCGTGCGGCTGGGCCCCTACATCTTAGAGGCGATAGCGGTGGGCAGGGGCACCAGGCAGGGCTGCCCCCTGTCGCCCCTGCTGTACGCGCTAGTAATCTAGCCCCTGGCAGCGGCGCTGTGGCAGACCTTGGACGCAGGGATCCCTCTGGGAGACGCCACACACCAGGTCTCGCTTTACGCTGATGACCTGCTAATATTCATCAGGGACATGCACAACATACCGGAACAGCTGGCCCAAGTGCTCAACGAGTTTGCCTCGGTCTCCGGACTTCGGGTGAACGTGGCCAAGTCCTGTCTCTAAGCGTTTGACGGTGGGGTGGATGACCCAGAGTACTGCCTGGGGGGCACAAGAGTCCTATGGAGGGCTGACACCTTTAAGTATTTGTGGATCCAGATATACCGACAACCGGCGGACTTGTTCGATGGGAACCTGCGGTGGGCGGTGGCAGCCCTTAAGTCCCAGATAAACTTTTGGTCCACACTCCCTCTAACGATCACAGGAAGAGTGGCGCTGGCCAAAATGAGCATGCCTCCCAGGCTTCTATATTATTTTGTTAACCTGCCCCTATTTATCCCGAGCTCCTTCTTTTCTAAGCTTAATGTGGTCCTCCGCTACTTTATCTGGGGCACTTCCAGGCATTGGCTAGCGCTGCCAAAACTGTTTCTGCCAACGGACAGGGGGGGATTGGCCGCCCCTTGCTGTGAGCACTACTACCTAGCCACCCAGCTGCAGTGGATCGCCCGATGGTTGGCAGATAGGGGTAGGGAAGACACTGCCACAGTCGAGCCGCCATACTCTTTGAGCAGTGTCACTGCCCTCTTTCACCCATTGGCGCCGCCTGGGAAACCCGCCCCGCCGTTACTGGCGGTCGCATATACATGTTTCCGCAGGGCCCTATTCCTCACTCGTAAAGTGTTCCCTTATGCACCTGCTATTCCCTTGGAGGGCTCCCCAGGGAGCGGTGGGGCTGTCATCCACCCTCTGCTGGAACGGTGAGGCGAGGCCGATGTACAGACGTTGGGGGACCTATACAGAGACGGAGAGCTGGTGGCCTATGAAATGCTGGTAGCTGAGGACGGTTTGCCGCTCGCTGGTGGCGAAAATGGCGGCTCGCTGGGGCGACATGTCGACAGAGCCCACGCAACATCTCAATATGCAATACCTACATGTCCTGGGGAGGGGTAAATATCTGGTCCGCTGGTTTACGGCATCGCTACGGGAGCACACAGGGATCAGCCTTGCCCCACTCAGAGACAAGTGGGAACGAGACATGGACAGGGCGCTGACTCACAAGGAGTGGGAAAGGCTGCTTAAGAGCCCGGTACGCATACCCCGATACATGCGCCTTCGCCAGATACAACTCTTTATCGTCCATAGAGCATACCTTAACCCTGAGCTCATTAATAGGTACTTCCACCGCCCTGACTCCTCCTGCCCTAGGTGCGATAAGCTGGATGCAGGGCTGGTCCACCTCCTGTGGAGCTGTCCCAGACTGGGAGCCTACTGGCATGCGGTCTGCGGAGCGCTTAGGACATGCACAGGCCGCGTCCTTCCCTATAACTGGCCTGAGTGCCTCCTACACCAATTCCAGAGGAAACCCCGAGACAAGGCATCCTCCCGTTTCCTGGATCTGGGTTTTGCGGTGGCTAAGCGACTGCTCACGAGGCAATGGAAGGCGCGTGAGCCACCGGCTGCGCAGGTGTGGGTATCCTGCCTAAGGGCGTGGGCGCAAGCGGAATGGATAGCCATACGGAGGGAGGAAACAATTGGGCATCGCAAGGAGCCCATGGCGGCACAGTGGGAATGCATGCTTAGCGCCCTATGTTTGCCGGAGGAGACAGATGCGCTAGATGCTGGAGCGGACTAGATAGCTGCCCTGGGTGGTGGGGCATGCCGCAGGCTGCTTCTATGCAGGGTTAAGATGGCACGCTTGACTCTGCTGCCTCTGGGTGCGTAGACCTGAGATACAAGCTGGCACATACAAGCTGCTGCGCACTTGGGGAGCACTGTGTGCGAGGGGAGGCAGGGCCGGGGGGAGGAGATGCATACACATGGTGGCCGCCGGATTTGTTTCCACCTGCAAATGCAAGTGTCAAAGCCAAAAATCTTGGAATCATTGTAAACAATGACTTAACCTTTGGGCCTCAAATATCTTGCCTTGCTGGGAAATGTTTCGGCATCCTTCGGATGCTCAGAAAATTTCTTCCCCTGATTTCAATCAATCATCGTAGGATCATTGTCCAAGCACTTGTAGGGTCCAGATTGGATTACGCAAATGGTCTCTACTTGGGTCTCCCTAAATACCTTGAAAGGAGACTTCAAGTAGTCCAGAATTCAGCTGCTCGGGCTATCTACGGGCTTCCCAGACGTGCTAGTGCCTCTAACCTGTTAAAAGAACTGCACTGGCTCCCTATAGCCAAGAGAGTCCTTTTCAAAAGTCTGACGTTGACTTACAAGGCCCTCCATGATACTGGCCCTTTTTATATTAGGAAACGTCTTGTTTCTTACAAACCTAACAGAGCCTTACGGTCCGCCTCTTTGTTCAAAATGGTAGTTCCGACCATTAAACGCGCCAGACAGGGCGGCCGTTCCTTCCATCACTTGGCTCCCCGTGCCTGGAATGAGCTCCCCCTTTCCCTGAGACAGATTCCCAACCTTACGTCCTTCAGAAAAGCTTTAAAAACTTGGCTCTTCACTAGATAGGCCCCTTGCCTCTCCTTAAGGTCTCTTAGTTATGTTGCCTTCCTCGAAGGACCTCTTCGCCAAAGCGCCGGGACACTCCTTCTGGAGTAGCTACCGCACTATAGAAGAATCGGTTAACATAACATAACATAACACACGTGTAAGAGTTCACGCCACTATAGTTTAAATGTTTATATATCTGTTAAATTAATGTCATCTCTATATGCGACTACAAGACAGCGGGAATCACCCAGTGCAGATGCTATTATATCAGACTGGACTACTGGGCAGCTGTAACACACTTTAGGACACTCTGGGATACATCTTGGATGTACGCACCAGGCCACTACACCTGCACCTTCGCTTATGATTAGCATAAAAACGCGGTTCTTTGACTGTAGGCCGCTTTAACGTGTGCCATCCTATTACTGTATAACTGTGCCTGCTTTGCCAAACACGTTGACTGTCTTTTATATTGTGCTCTGTAATGCTTTAAATCCATGATACAAAAACTAATAAAATAGATTTGACCAAAATAAATAAATAAATAAAAGCGTAGTTGCCTTGCATTTGAATTCGTTTGCCACACCAACCATTCAGATGAATCAATTTCAAACACATTGAAAGCGTCAATTCAAAACAAAGACTGTAATACATCGATCGTAATATTTTTTTGAGCAATTGTCATATTCTACTAATGACTGATTGAATGAGATATTCACATTTTATTTGCAGTTGCCAAGCCAAAGCAAGAGGTTTGGTATACTGTATCATTTAAAAATAAAATTTGAGTCGGGATCAGGCAGGCATGATGCAAAGCTTCAGTACCTTGAACCTGCCATGTCTTAGTGCCCCACATTGTTTTTAAATCAATGGTATCTTTCCGGTGATCATAACCCTGTGTGGCCAATTTAGTTCTAAAAGAGTTGGAATAAATCAAGTTAGTGTTGGTCAAGATAAATTTGGATTGAGATGGTACTTGCAGTTTAAAGAAATAGGATTCTAGATTAGATGTGTCATAATCTGTGAAATAGGTGAATTTATCCCTAAAAATGATGGCCATAGTGTTAATAACAGAATACATCAACATAATTGGCAGAATTTAAATATAAATCTTCAGCATCAAAAGCAGCATATTACTTCAAATAAAAAAACAATCCCAATCATCGGAATGTATGTCCTGTGTTACCACATCCCCATAGGAGATGCAAAATGCGTATGGTATCTTGAGCACCTCCGTCGGGCAGTGAATCTCGAAATCTACTTTTTCCCATACTATGCCATCTGCAACCGGGAAAGCTGAAATATTCACAAGAGTCTGATCACGTGTCATGATACGGGACGATGTATGAGGGGCCAAAATTCCATCAACCAAGTTCACAGCAGAGTGTTCTGGCAAATAATGACCATTAATGAGTAAGAAGAATACTGTCACAAATCCAATCGACATGAAGAGGAAAATCAGGATAAGCACCAACCAGATGTAGGTCTAGGGGGGGACCAGGTAAGTCTTTTTGAACTAAGTGACAAAAACACTTAATTTTGTAATTGGAAGTGCCAAACCGGAAGACGTGGAAGATGAGTCATAAGAGAAGCTGGCATGGTCCCAAAATAACCGCTTGCACCCATGGGTATTAGAGGTGGGGGGGATGTATCAGCGTGATGTTGTCCAGGACTGTTCGGCACTTCCCTTTGGGACTCATGTGTAGGGTAAGTATACTCGACATCTGCGGTGGAAGAGGATGGAGGCAGAACAGGTGAAAGGTCAAAAGTAGTTTCCATCTCACCCTCACCGATACGGGCATTAGCCGTAGAGGTTGGGGTTACCAGATTCAAAGAGATAGCATTACATGAAACTGCAGGTGTTACATTATTCCAAATTGGCAAGACGGTTTCACTTGACATTGTCCACTGAGATGTATATGTTGTCTTAGTGATCAGGTAAAGGTGGTAGAATGACTGTACGAGTACCCTTCAATCCAAGTACTGGAACCGGTGCACGATAAGATAAACCAAATTCTTTTTTGTTTTAAAGCTTTTCTGGTACCAGATCTCCAGCCTTATGAAGCCAGCTGGCAACCGGAATCAGCAGTGCTGCATCATTGGAAAAGGATAAATGTCGCGTAGCTCTCATGGTTCTTTTGTAAATCCTGTAACACAGTAGAATGATTATGTATGTCAAAAGTTGCAGCAGCCTCCATAACATCTAGACCATCAAGGTCTGGCACAAACATTGTAATGCCAAAGAGCATTTCATATGGGGTCCGCCTACCCAGAGATCTCCAGTACCTAATGTTCTAGCTGTCAAAGATTGCTTTCAGTCACTGTTCATTCACTCCACAATAGAATTGGCCTGTATGGAGACAAAAACTGCACCAGCATCACCATCAACGTCATTGTGTCCTTGTACCCCTTAGAGGCGAACGCTGGACCTTGGTCTGAACGGAAGGTGCCTCAGGCAAACATCCTGAAAAAGGCACGCAAATCTCTAATGACAATTCAAGCGTCAGCACTGTGGTGTTTCCAAACCCAAAGGAATCTAGTGAATGAATCAACTGCAACAAAAATGTATTTATATGCGGTGTCAGAAAAGAACGGACCACAGTGATCAAGATACACACAGCCAAACGGCTGATTAGAAATACATAGCTGTGTTTGCGGTGGGCCTGTGACCATAGACGGTTGTTGACAAATGTCACAAGAAAGTACATAATTATGGGTCTGTTTATATAGACCACGCCACCAGTAATGTTGCTGTAAAATAGAGACTGTTGCAGACAGCCTGGCATGTTCAGAGGACATGCCTTCATGTCTGTATATGATTAAAATAAGCCTGCGGTCCATGTTGTGAATCAGCCGATCCCCAACAGATGGAATTTAAGCATAAGGAACTTGTTCGGGAGATAAATAATAAGAATACTTCGAAGTTAAGCCCTGCGGGTAAGACCCTACATCCTTCATAACAGCAATTGCTGCCATAATTTATCAATCTTATTCATGGACCTTGTAACTGCTGCATTAGAACACGTGGCTACTGCAGATTTTGCCGCTTCATCAGCCAAAGAATTACCAGCATTGGCTCTCACACGCTGATGGCCAAGAGTATGTATGACCTATATGGGTGCGAGACGTTTTTTAAGTTCCGCCACTCAAACTCAAAACATTTTGTGCTTTATTGACCTGCCTTTAGCATCCCGATAGTCATTTCATGACCAAAAGAATACGTTGCCATATAAGACTGAACACAGTAGTAAGAATCACATACAATAAGAGTATTCACATTAGGATCAGCAAACTCGAGAGGAAGAACAAGAGCACACAGCTCCGTCAATTGCGCTGTACTGTCCCCAAGCACCTGAGTATGCATAAGAGTGTTTGGAACTGGTGGCCAGTTGGTCCGAGCCATCAATATAAATTAGACATTTGTACTCATCTAAAGAAACAATGACAACGAAGGAGGATGAACATGTTAATACTGTAAAAACTCCTCGGTCTGAAGTGCAGGATCTAAGATACAAGTGATATCAGCTGATGTCAAAGAAGTAGCCCATTGTATCCAACGGGGATGTAGTGCCTTAGAGTTTGTGACACTCGCCTTAGTTACTGCTTCTAAAGCAAGGAGAGGCGTGACCATAAGAATGCTTTTTTTCCTGCACCAGCGAGTGTTTTTTCAGAATCGTCATTTGGACCGCTGTCAAAATTTGTGCAACATTCGAAAAGCGCATTTCAGCTGATGTGTTTAAATGTGATTTGCATGCTGTTTCGTTCCAACAGCTTTATTCGGTATGTGAGACAACCAGAAAAGCAGCAAATGTAAATATGCAAACAATTAAATCCAGTTACACAAATATAATCTAATTAATTAATACATTAAGAGCAATTAAAAAAGCTAAAAAACCATGATACTTTTTCTCGCATAAATAGATTTCATAATAAAATTTGCAACAGAAAAACAAATCTCGGGATCTCTTAGTGCAATCAATAGATTCATAGCAGCGTTAGCAGTTCTTACAGAGGTTTTAGATAAGCGAGTCTATAATACAGGTAAAAATTGCAGAAAAGTACAAAGTGTATAGTGCTCTGTTTAGAATGCTCGTCACATGGGCATGGAATAACAGGCCATGTTTTCATTTCAGGAAACACAACGAAATGATGAGCAATATCCCGTCTCAACCTTGTTAATACAAAACGGTGGGAAGGCCTTGTAAATAATGACAAATAACTTTGGAAACCCTCAATAGCTACAAAAGATAGGTAAAACAGGTTTGTGGTTTGGATCCCAACAGTTCTCATCCAAATCTCACTTTTAAGGGCAAAAAAAATGGTCTTTATTTCCTGTTTGGACAGGCCTGTCACATAAGTTGAGTTTTCCCATATCTTAATCCAAAATAGATCTTTATTTACATCTGCAATATATTTTAACCAAGGGATAGACTGTTATCCAATTGCATGCAATCCCGGATAATAGTTTGGGTACATTATGACTCCTCTTTAGTCCAGATAGATCTCCAAAGCATTAGAGGTCTCAGGGCAATCAAATCCGACAATTATCTTAACCCCACTTCTCGATGTACTATCTCAGTGGATGCCGAAGCTGGTAGGCATAAAAGTTGTTTTAGAAAAGAATCTTCCTCTATTTGCAATGCCTGGCTGGTAATATGGACCCACACCCCAGCACCATATAATGCAATTGAGGTGAATTTAGCTTTGTAGTTATCTATCATGTCCTAAACACGTCTGTCCCCTAGTTTGGATGCAAACTGGAAGACCCCATAGAGCTCTACAACATCATTGTTCGGACATTAGATAATTTGGGTGAACAATTACCCTTACCGGAGAAAGTTATCCCAAGATAAAAAAATGTTCAACGGTTTCCACTTTCACACTATCTATAAAATATGGTTTAGGTTTCCTGGGATTTGGACCACATACCACAGTAAATGTTTTAGCCTTATTAATTAGCAGCGTCCTCAAGTAATAAAATCTACAAACATGTCTATTAGTCGCTGATGGCCAACAGGTGTTCCGGATAAAAGCACCGCATCGTCTGCATAAAGCAGATCCGGTGCGGCCTAGCCTGCAACTTGGGGTGCATCCGCATCCACCATCTTAAGAACTGTGTCAACTTCATTTATAAATAAGGTAAAAAGCAATGGCGCTAAGCCATGGCGGATGCCTCGTTTAACCCTAAAATTTGGTGTACACTCATCCCGCTTGCCATACCGGACTCTAGTAGTTAATTTCTCGTATAAAATTGCAAGGACATATATAATGGGATCCGGGGCACCGAGGTTAAGTAGAACAGGCCAAAGAATGGCATGATCTACAAGGTCAAAAGCACTGCTAAGATCTACAAAACATAAAAATAGAGGGGCATATTACCAAGCAATAGCGATAATTATCGCTATTGCTTGGTTAGAGACAAAAATGTACTGCTGAGCTGCGGCGATTTGTATCGCAAATAAACCTTGGTATTACCAAGGTTTATCGCAAATGCGATAAAAATCGGCCGCAATGCATGAATATCGCTGAAAAGTCAGCGATATTCATGCATTACCGAGAAAATGCTCTTAGCCATGTTATCCACCTACCATTGGATAACATGGCTAAGAACTGCTCAGGGCAGGTGTTAGCTTTTGGAGATATTCGCGCTTAGCGCGAATATCTACATAAATTGGTAATAGGAGATAGCGATGTTAGCGACTGTTTCCAGTCGCTAACATCTTGGCACGCCCACTTTGCATGTCATTAGTGATAAATATCACTGACATGCAAAGTGGGGCCCAAGATGGTCGCTATCTCCTACTAGCTGTCGCTAACTGGTGTTAGTGACAGCTAGGTAATAGGGAGATAATTTTATCTCCGATTTCTTGACTTTTAAAGCAAAATAATCGGAGATAAACCCCCTTGATAATATGCCCCAGACTCCCTTGTTTGTCACATGTATTTTTGCTCACTAAAAGCTCTAAATTAATACATTGCTCTATTGTACATAATGCTCTTCTGAAGCCATATTGATCCTGTGATAAAGTCTCATTCACCGTTACCCACTCCTCCAATCTTACTAGTAAAACTCTACTCATTACCTTTACTGAGGAATCCAGGAGAGAAATGGGGCGGTAACTTTTAGCTTCAGATATATTCCCTTTTTTATAAATGGGGATAATAACCGATTGACCCCAAGTAAGAGGTGTGCCCTCTATAACTGCAGCATTAAAAACTCTACTGAGTATAGGTCTCCTTAGAACCTAGACCATTTTATAAACATCTATGGGGACACCATCATGGCTCGGGGCTTATCCTCCTTCCTACCCCTGATTTCTAGCTCAACCTCATCAAGCGTAATATTTAGAGGGAAAATTGGCCATTTGCTGTCTATTTGGCTATAATTCCTAAAAGCATACTGGTCAAGTGGGTGGAAAATGCTAGAGAAATATATCCCTCACAACTAACATGGGACAGTAGTACTGGGAAAGAATCACTTTTGAGGAATGGCAAATTGACAATTTCCCAAAAGAGCTTATTATTAAATTTACCCACTGATAGGGATAATGTAAGGTATACCTCCTCCTGGAGCTCCCTTTTCTTCATCCTAAGGGCTAATTTGTAGTCTAATCATAAGTTTTGGACTAATAACTTATTCCTAGGTCTACTACACGGAGCCTGTTTAAGCTGGTTCAAGGACAGGATACATGTATGGTTAAATCATCCCCTACTATGTGTAGGTTTAACTCTGTATGGTGCAGTCAATATCTTATCAATAGTATCATGAATTTTACAAAAACGAGTTAGTACCATTGTAGATTCTACTTTGAGGCAATCAGAGATCTCCATACCACATTCTATAATAATATTATTTAAAACTTTGGCTGGGTTAATCCCCTCCCATTTAATTCTTGTACCATTTGGTCTGATCGGAGTGATATCACCAATAACTGCTTGTTGCAACACAGATTTGTTGCCCCAATTGAGTAATGGCATAGTAATACAATTGTGATCACTAAGGAGCAGTTGAACAATCCTCGGGGTGGAACATAAATGTACAATACTTGCAGATACTAAAACATGTTCAATCGTTGTGTTAGCTTTTCTTCCAATGTAGTTTGGTATCTCCCTACCATCCCCATCTCGAGCGCATTGTACTAAATCAAGGTCATATTTAGCCAATGCTGTATTTAAAGTACCTCTATAGTTATTATGTGGGAAGTGTATGCAGTTATCCCCTTCATCACTCTTAAACCCGCAAACTTTAGTCAAGGACAATGGGCAGATTGGTATGTTAAAATCCCCAACCCATACAATTACAAAGTTAGTATTCACTCCTTTGTCCAGGTTGTCTATCCCTTTCTCTAATTCGTGTGCTACATTACGGTGAGTTGAGTCACAAACATTGTTGTGAAAATTAGCCAGCAAAACATGCCTCCCTTCTTTACAATGCATCCACAATATCTGTGAGTGGTTTCCTATTTTAAGCACTCTTTTAACCACCAGGGGCAATTTATTTGACAAAAGAATTACCAACCCACCTTTAGCTCTACCTATAAAGGAGGGTAAAGCTGGCAAATCATGGAAGGTGAACCCTTCAAAATTGATCTATACTCCAAGTTTCTTGTATACAGATTATGTCATGTTTGTTAATAAAGTCATGCCCAACCAAGTGAATCCTTTTTATTTGCCAGTCCCACTATATTCCAAGTAACACAATTATAGCCGATGGCTGGCAAATTCCTTGTAGTATCATCAAGGTATTCACATATAATCACATCCTCCTCACTATTAAGTGGGTGAGTTTGTGGCATTTTCTGACATTTTCCCTCAGTTATCATCAGGGTATTCCCATATACTGGCAACCCCCTCCTTAATAAACAGTTGTTTTACAATAGGTTTATAACATTTGGGTGGGAATTAGGCATAACTAACGATGGCTTGACAACATTTAATGCACTGGCTCCTGTCAACTCTTCTCCCGTCAACCTGCTTCCATCATGTTTATCTTCCGCGTTGGGTAGACGGGCAGTGCAATGTCAATCATTTTCTTAGAGTGTACTAAGTAGTTGGAATCTATGAGACTCTGGAAATGCATATAGTGGTTTAGCTACCACAGCAGGGTTGGTGGTAGGGTTCCCCTGATCCCCTCTTCTATTATATATATTATATATAGGCCTTACATGTCTGTAGAAAAAACCTAAAGGTAGTAAGAACATATTGGTATCAATATATGGTGGTACAACCACTCTTTCCAAAGTGTCCCTAGCCCAACTGGGGCTCCTGAAGTCAATGATAATACAATATCCTTGGAGGTTCTTATCTAAGGGGCCAATCCAGCTTACTCTTCTGGTTAAGGGTATCTGGTTGGCACAATCCACAGGATAGCCATAATTCTTATTTAGCCAGTGAACCACTTAGTTTTTTAGAGTATAATCCAATTCCTTTTGGCCCGGTTTTAACTGAGGTACATTAGCCAGAACTGCCACGTATGGGCAGCATTTAGGGGTAAATTAATAGAGATACCAGTTCTTCTCTCAGAGGCCCCCATCTCACCTTGCTTATTCGAAATCATGATTGTCTGGGTCCTCTTTGTCCTATCCCCTCTGATAGGACATGGGTTATTGTTCTGGGTCTCAATCTGTTTTGAATGAGTTAGGGCCGAATTGGGGGCATTTTTATGCCGTAGTTGTTTTTTACTTTGACACTTGCAATCCCTGTTGTACCTGTTACTGTTAGTTAATGTACTAGTTACCACATTAGTGGTGGTTATTCTCTGTGGTAGTTGTTCTACGAGACCCCCAACATCCCATTCATCTTCTCCCGGGTGTTTTCATTAGTATTCTTTAATATGTCACTAAGCTTGGCTATTTCTCCATTTAGTTTGTCTAATGTTTAATGGAGTGGTTTTAATGAAATGTCTAGCTTTTGGGTTAGGAGGGCTACAATCTGGGTAGTTTGCAGATTCGTCAAGAGCCCTTGATCAGGGGGATCTGCATGTACATCAGCTATCAAACTCTTGTTTTTATTGGTATTCCCGATTTTTACTTGGCTTTTTTTACAGCCCCTTTTCCTTTTCGGATTAGGTGATCCACTAGGCAAATGCAATTGTGGCGCATCAGATTGTAGATATAAATCTGTGCTAGAATTCCCTATACTCTCTATTTTCAGTGAGGTGCCTTGTCACTCATTGCAGGGGACTCCCTCATCTTCTTGCTGGGTAATCTCCCAAACCATGTTTTCTATCACCATGCCAGCTCCTAACCAAATGCGTCATTCCGCCCTATCTATTTCAACATTAATTGCGCTGACCGCCTGCACTAGGTACGAATCTATAGTGGCACATGGGGGGTCAGCTACAAGTTTTTGTAATTTTTGTAATTTGCATTATGCCATCCTACTTTATACTGCTTTAACACCAGGAGCCGTCTCCTCAGATTGCAAAGTGCAAGGTCCAGAATACAAAGAGCAGAGTGCAAAGTGCAAAATACAAAGTGCGGAGTGCATAGTGCGAGGTGCCAATGATTACCAGAGGAAGAAACACCAGATACTTTAAATTTGGTTTTAGGTGGGCAGTAGGGAAAATATAGACTAAAAAACAGGAGGGAGAAAAGCGACTAGGTACGATGAATTAATGACTCTCGAGATTTAGTAAATTTGAATAAATTGGACTTAAAAATGAATTAAATAATGCAAGCTGCTATATGTTGTTCACATAAATTGTCCTCAGTAGTTATTCACAATAAAATCAATACAGATCAAAAAATGTACAAATCACTACACCTAAATAGCATTAAAACCTGTTCAGACAAACCAGATCTTGAACCTATCTACTACTTCTGCCACTTGCTACTTGCAACTATCATGAATTTCTTGCAGGACCTCCTTATTATAAAGTCATAGAAGTCACACAGTCTTTGAAGGTGGGTGGAGTGGAAAAAGGAAATAAAAAACAAAGGTTCTTTAACTTGATGACTCACCGTCTCACTGCTTAGTCAAAGGTTTAAAAAGGTGATCGCCCAACCGGAGTTCAATCCACTGTGCGGTAAATAATAGCTTTAAACCGGTTTCCTACACCTAGGTTCCCTAGATGACGAAAACCAAGGGGGGTGGCCTGCCATGCCTCGGTCTGTCATGGTCGGGCTTCGCCTGGGCAAGCCTGCGCGTGTCCCGCGCTGCGGGAGTCCTCACCGGAATAAGTGCGCCTCCGAGTGCACAAGGGTGGTGACATTGGCGGCATTTATGCTGCATTGGAGGCTGGGGTGGTAGTACAGGCTTCTCCCTGTCCTGGCCAAAGGCAAACACAAGAAGGGGCGTCCGTGCTGCGGTAGCCCTGAGAGGAATAAGTGTGCCTTCAGGTGTGTGAGGGTGGTGACGGCAGCGTCCATGCTGCATTGAAGGCTGGGGGCAGTAGTTCAGGCTTCTCCCAGTCCCGGACACAGGAAAACACAAGTAGGGGCAGAATTTATATGCAACAGGTACTGTGTCTCCCTCATTGAACGTTAAGTAAGTGAAACCCACTGTCCCCGGTACTATATGTGTCACCAGGTTTGTGGTGTTATCACGCTCCAACAAGTAGTTAGTAGCAAGCAAATCTGTTTGCAAATGTGGATTGTCTGTCTAAATCTGAAAGGTAAGAGGAGCTGGGAGAGGTCTTGACCCAGGGAGGGGATGAGATGGCACCAGGCGGCCCTGCATCTGGAGAGTACGGGGAGGAGAAGCCCAGGAGGTGAAAAGGCCTTGGCTGGTGCTATAAACTTATTGACCCATCTCTTGCTGAGTGATTAAGGATCCAGACCCCCAGTATCAGAGGGAGAGAGGTGACACTGGGAGGGAGACACCCAGAACTTATTTAGGGAGGGGTCAGGGACCCCTGAGCATAAACAAACTTCAAAGACTAAGGGGTATAGCTTTTAGAGCTGAAACCCCTGAACGTTGTAATTAAACAGAAATGGATTGAGACTGAAAAGGCTTGGACCCATTCTGTGGTCAGGAGGAACCTCTGCTAAAGAAGGAGCAACTGAAGAGACTGGTGAAAAGACCAATCCTTGCTTCGTGATCTGGGGCTGGTTTGCAGTTTGGTGTTCTAACTAAGGGAGAGGCTGTTGGGACTGTGCTTGGAGGTGCTGGGTTCCCCTACTTGTGCTTTGTGCTGCGTCTTGTAACCCCAAGGGCCCGAGGTGAGCTGGGTCCCTGTTTGGAAACACAGGATCATAAAAGTTTCCTGGAGAATTCCCAAGCAACAAGATGTGCACGTGCTTTTGCAGCTTGAGATCCACTGAGGTTGTGCCTTGTGATCGTAAGCATGCAGGAGTAAGCTGAGTCTCGGATGTGCAGTGTGCGTGTTGTGGTGCAGGTCAAGGCATTGGTGAGGAGTGCCTTGTCGTGGTGTGCACGGGGAGACGAAGTAAGACTCAGACGCGCAGAGTGCATGTCGTGGTGCAGGCCAGGGTGTTGGTGAGGAGCACCTGGTCGTTGTGTGCACCAAAAGAAGTGAGACTCAGACGCGCAGAGTGTGTGTCGTGGTGCAGCCAAGACATTAGTGAAGAGCGCCTGGACATTGTGTGCACCGAAAGGAGAATCGAGTCTAGGACGCGCAGAGTGCGTGTCGTGGTGTAGCCAGGGTGTTAGTGAAGAGCGCCTGGGCATCGTGTACACGGAAAGAAGTGAGTCTAGGATGCGCAGTGTGCGTGTTGTGGTGCAGCCAGGGCGTTGGTGAGGAGTGCTTGGATCAAGTGAGCACTGCATTTGAAGTAAGGTCCCCACAGTGCTAAGGGCGGATCTCTGTGTTCCCTGAGGCTGCCGGTAGGAGGGCCAAGTCATTGGGCCCTCGGAGGAAAACAGCATCGGCATGGACCGGCAGCCCCAGAGGAGCTGAGCCACCGGTCCAAACTCGCCGCACCCTGTGACGGAGTTCTGGATCAAGGCCCAAGTCGCTGAAGTCAGAGAGGAGAGTGGGGTTGCACCCCCCCAGGTAACGTGGATCACCACCTAGGGTGAGGTGATGGCCCAGAGGCACACTCTCTCGGCCTCTCGCTTCTGTCACCTGGGCGAGCCTGTTGCTTCGGCTCGGATCTCGGCCTTGCTGACCCAAGGAGGGCCAATACGGGGGCTGGAGTGGGAAGCAGTACTTTTGTGTTATCATTGATCCATATTGGGGGCACTGTAACGGAGCACCTAAACTGTCGTAATACACTTTCCATTATTGCTACTTACGAAGTATCGAACTGTCATATGATGCCTGACCTCATTTGTGCCTGGTGAACTACATGCTTGGTGCACTACCCACTACGTTATTTTTGCATTGCAGATTACCTGATTTCAACGCGGCGAATTGCATTAATTCTTCATTGTACAGTATCTGACGTGGCACAGTGCATTCTTTCTTGATTGCACAGTACAGGAGTGTTGCGTTACGCATTGCTTTGTTTCTTCCTGGTACAGGGCATGCTGGTAGTAGTACGCATTGCAATATTCCTTCTATTGCAAAGTGCATGACTGTAGCCTATGTATTGCATTGTTTCTCTGTTGCACAGTACAAGAGAATATCGTTATGCATTGCAGCATTTGTTTTCTTTTGCAACATGTGTAATTCTAGCTATGCGACTGACCTAACATTTTGGAAATGGTTAGAAATTAGCTTAACTGTTTTTTAGAAGTGGTGTTTGGGATTAGAACCTACCAAACCAACGGAAAGAATACTAGCTATTTGTGTATGTTGATTTTGTATTGTGTAGTCATATCGTATAACCTCTTATATAAAGTTTATACTTATTTTATAAAAACGTGGGTGGAGTCTATTTGTGGTGATATCATTGGGTTGCTGCGAGAGCGGTTGCACATACTCTACACTCGTGCCTTGCTGCTCGTGCCAAGATACTAAGGGAGTGAGCAGGGCTATCTCAGACGGTGTCCTTACTTAGCCTAACGTTGAAGCGAGAGGTCGGGGACTCAAGCCTCCAGCATTTGGTGGCGGCGGAAAGCGATAAGGACCCTTCACTTCCAACATTCATTAGCACAGAGCTATGTGTGTTTTGTACCGCAAATGGACAACAACTACTATTCGATATGACCCATTGGGTTTTGATACTGTAAAAAGAGGATTATTCATCAGTGATATACAAGATTCAGTCACTCCTTCATGTTCCAACTGTGTTAGAATATCACAAATCTGCCTGTACCCTCCAAACAAGTGAAAAACTTGGGAGTGTATTTAGATGACAGACTGGACATGAGAAAACAGGTTAACACTGTGGTGTCATCTACAATGTTCACTATCAAAACTACTAAGAAAATCCTCCCTTTCCTGCCTAAGGAGAGTCGACAGACGGTGGTTACGGCACTGGTCATGTCAAGACTTGACTATTGCAACAGCCTCTATTTAAACATTCAAGAGAGCCTGTTGCATAGGCTACAGATGCTGCAGAACACAGCTGCTAGGCTGATTTCAGGCATTCCCAAATTCTCCCCATCTCTAGTGAAATCCGCAAACTTCACTGGTTGCCTGTAAGACAACGAGTACACTTTAAATCTATGTGCCTTGTCTTCAAATCACTTCAGAATCAGGGACCACGCTACCTACAGGACCAACTTCAATGGTATCTACCTACCAGACCGTTACGCTCATCAGCTCAAAAAATTAGTAAGAGTACCATCAGTGAAAAAAGCCCGTTGGGGCGGTAAAAGCTTTGTGGTGGGCGCAGCAAAACTATGGAACCAGCTCCCCTTTTATCTGAGGAGTTGCACGGAGTTGCTTCCATTCAGGAAAATGCTTAAATCCTGGTTGTTTTAGAACCATCTCCTGACAGTGCTACTCATCTTTTCTCCTCGGGATAGCAGATAGCGCCAGGACACCCACGGGTAACAGACGCGCTCTATAAATTAATTAACATAACATAACACAACAAACGGGAGTCTTAGCCTCTTGTTTGATTAAATATTGGGGCTGTGGCATAGACCGTGGCAGTATTTCATATGCCGGTTAATCCCTATCCCAGCCCACCTGATTATCGTACGTCGCCGGAGAACATGCCAAACCCACCGTGATGCGTGTTTCTTGTGACGTAATGCAAAAAACTAGGAAGTTTCACTTCCTCCCTTCTAGAAGCCGCTAGCACAAATGGTGGAGGACAATCTGCCTCTGCCAACAAAATGTTGTATGATGAGGTAAGATTTTAAAAAAAGAAAACCCTGTGATTGTATGCTGTATGTCACCTTCAATTTGGTAGACAATTTTATAGAGCATATCTGCAGGGGCAACTTGTGTATCTGCAGTTTCTACTGTAATGAAGGCATCAGTTGCTCTCTCTTCCAGACAAGGATGCAGTGCCTCCCACACTATGGTGACCTCCGCAGCGCTGTCGAGCAGAGTGACCGCCCAAGTCCAATCTAGTAGTCATGTTCTCACTGTCTGAGGCATATTTCGCTGTTAGAGAGGCAACTTTCTCCTTCTGATACAGGGGTCTAAAACAAGGCAGATCCTCTTGGTTGGCTTTGATCTCAAACTGTCGAGGTTGATCCCGTCCTTCCTGTGTGGTCAGACCTTTGCCACGATCCTGGCGTTCCCCACCATTGGCATGAGAGTCTGATGTGACTGTAAAGAAAGAGGACAGTACAGCTGATCGGGGACTTGAAATCTATCAGGAGTCTTGAGGTTTGCGCGGTCGCACAAGACATAAGTACGCTTGGAAGACTCATGTGTCAGTGAATCAGCACATGAACCCTGCTTCTGTTGCTGCTGCCCCTGTTTTTTTATTTTTCCAGTTCTTTTTAGGAAAGAACAGGCGCCCATTTTCATCAGTCAGGGCCTTTTGTTGACCTTGATTTTGAGATTGAATCTGTGGTTGAGTAAAAGGTTTGAGTCCCAGACCATTGTGCCCTATGGTTTATAAGCTTTATCAATAATCTTTGGAAATTCATGTTGCTTGTCTGCATCTGCCACAGCCTCCAAGCGTTGTGCCACTTGTAAGTTCACAGTATTACCCTTAACATTAGAAAGTATCATATCGCAAAGAATCTCGAACACCCCCATCAGCCTCATTCTCAACTCCAGTACCGCTTCGGCCCCATGATCATCCTGAACACGTCTTATCACGGAAGGGAGTACGGTCATTGAGGGAGTGCCAAAACACATTGAATATACCGCTGCAAACACTTTACCCCAAGTATTACAATCAGCTAATTCGGGAACCAAATTTTTCGGAAGACTTATGGTCAAAATCCTTTGTTTCTCCACACGAGTGGTATTTGGAAAAACAGCTTTGAGTTGCCCAAATTTCTCGGCAAGCCAATGAGGAAGCTCATCCTTATTTTGGGGACGCTTGCCCATCACTGAATTAACCATCAATGGACTGATGGGCACACCACCAGGTGCAGGTGGTTGTGCAGCTGCCCCTGGTGGTCCCACCTGGAAGTTGTGCAACATGAACTGAATAACAGCTCTATGTATGCGTATTAACGAGGCATGTAACACGCTGAGCTATGCGACAGTAGCATTGAGATCATTCGGGTGCAGGGTGTACCCAGCCAAAACAGGCCACTTGGCCCAATCTATCGACAAGGGGCCTAAACTAACCGGTGGTATTGGGTGAGGAAGGGCGCCATTAAACCATATTTGATGTTGCCAAGCTGAACCTCAAGGAAGGTCTATATTTCTGGGGAGTCGCGGTGGCTGTATACTTGTGCAACAAATGATCTGTTCCCGCGACTGCTGGAAAGGGGACCCAAGAAAAAAATACCTCAAAGCTGAATGCTAGATCAGTTTCTACAACAAAGATAAGCGTAATACCGGCATTAGGTACTCCACGTTGATTTAAATATGCCCTGAGAGGCGCAATAACGATTGCCGTTTTCAAAAAGGAACAGAACAATCTATACACGGCAGTGCAACAAAGGGTTAAAAGAAAGAGAAAGACCTTTTAAAATGCAAGCTTGAAAAACCTATAATACATCACAATATATGAGGCTACACCATCACAGCTCTCTCCGGAAACAGAAGTGAGGGGATTGTGGACAAATACAAGCACTACTCAGGAGTCTCGCAGTTAAGAACCAGACCAAACGTTGGTGGTGCCATCTTGCGGGGATTCTGCACATACACAGAACTATGCACAGGAAAACAGGACCTCAGTAAATAGGGGTTGTACCTTCCTACCACCTTATTGTCCAAAATCCCAAAACCGACTAGCTATAGTGTCTCATTCGTTCTCCTACATAATCACAAAGCTACAAATGATTATACAACTCAGAACAAAACACTCCTGACTCTCTCAGGAATCATGGTAGCAAGACATACCCTTTCGCTCACTCACTCGTACTTGTCCACAATAAGAATTGGTACAGTCACTGTAATAGTTCAAAATGTTTATTTTAACTATCGTGCTCTAAAATGCAGTGTACGAGCCACTACTAGCAGCGAAATGCATAAACTCAAACAATTAGCATTGTTACAATTCCATAGAATATGAAGGAGGATGTCATCATATACAGACAGTAGAAAAAGGACTATAAGGCCTAACCACCCTCCCCCTGACTGGAAGAAGTTTTATTATATAAAAGAAGATCTCTGGGCTTTATCAGCAGACCCCATACCTTAACGCCTAAATGGCAGGTTTACATCATAGGAACAGCATAACTCTTGTGTGTGTTCGAACAACATGCATCCTGGTAATATCAAAGCACAAGTCTCCAGCAGTGCAGTTGTGTTTAGCATGTTTTGTCTAGGTGCTAGGGACTGACCATAACAGAATAACAAGGGGCATTGTCTATCAACCTTGTACATCGTGTTCAGACTAAACCCCAGGAATTAACAGAGAATGCGAAAGGCAGACAGTTCTCATGTGAAAGGCATAAACAGAGTCTTCCAAAATAAAGTCATGAAGTAACGCATGGCAGTAACTTAGCAATGTCGACAATGACCCTAATGAACATATAACACTACAAGATGGATTGATTATGCACTATGGATTTGACTTAATCCCTTTAAGCACTGATAACCAATATATTTTTTTCTGGTTGGCTGATAAATAATAGGAGCGGGACAATGCTAACTTTGCACCCATTGTCTTAATGTGACTAAGCTGTTATAAGATGTTCAGGAGCATCTAGAGGTGCAACTAGAAACAAGGAATTGCAATGATCCAGTCAACTTACTATAAGTGACTGGACTACCAGTGGAAGAAGGTAGTCTGGAAAACAAAGGCACGATTTTGCAGAGAGACCACACTAAGGAAATACAGGTAGACGAAAGCTTCTTTACTCGAGTATAGAGTGAGAGATCTGTATCCATGAATATGCCAAGATTCTATACTACAGAGGAAGCTTTTGGGATTGCATTACTAGGTAAAGTCCAAAGGCCTACTTGCAAAGGAATTAACGGTCTGTTCACACGTTCATGAATTCAACCCTAGCCAGTGTGAGATGTCCCATAGGCCATTATGCGAGGACATAGGACTAAATTGGTCAACTGGCAAAATTAAATACATCAGTAAAACAGCCAGGACTTAGTATCACTGGTGGCCTGGTAGTACAAAAAGATGTTGTAAACAATGGGATTCTATCAATGTGAGTGGTGACTAATTTTATATGATATTGTATATTCTCTAAACTTGTGAAAACACTACAATGTGAAGATCAGGCCTCTCTGCGGGTGGCAGAGTGAGGGCACTGTGTGTTTTTAAAATACCCCTCACACACTATGAATTCAATAGTGTCATTCTCCCATCATTGGGGTCTTCCCGTCCCTCTACGGGGCGGGGCGTGCTTCAACCTACTAGTGACACGGGAGCACTTATATTAGTTGACAATAGGCTATGTGATGTGATGAGGATAGTGGTATGTGTTAGGGAGTGTAGGGACCTATTTACGTGAATGGTGGTGTAAAAAAGGGTATAAATTCCCTGGCTAGTCGAAAAAATTAATTTTAATGGCTTCGCAGGCTGGGAACATTAAAAAGGGGGTTAGTAAGTAGAATTACAAGTGTGGTCTACTTTGTCGACATGACATGTTTCATAGGCAGACCCCTCCTGCCTACTCATCAGGACCTCTGTTGATCCCTACAAAAAAACTCAATTCTAAACTAAATGTTAAATGCCTATGGTCCTAAAACTTAACAGCAAAAATCAGCTGCTAGGTTTAGCCTCTGGGCTTGAGTTGGCCCTTGGTGAGGCATTATCATGAAAAAATTTCCATGAAAAATATGGTCTATTTGAAGCCTGTTGATATGACCTCATGAGCCTGCGTCTTAGGGTGATTAGTTGACTGGTTAGTGATCGCATGCCTAATCTGGCTTTATTCCATACAGCTCCGTGGAGCTGCTGAAGGCCCGTACATTACCAAGGACATATCATAGTCCTTGGAGCTACATATCACACGAACTCTCTACGCTACTTTTGAAATCCGAAGAACTAAGGGGCATATTACCAACGATTAGCGATATTTATCGTTAACGATGCTTAGCAACAAATTTTTTAACGCTCAGCATCGCCGGAAATTATCGCAGAGATAACTTGCTATTAGCAAGGTTTATCTCAGAAGTGATAAAAATTCTCGCGCTAACTGCCAAATGAGAGATTTACTGGAAAACCAACGATAATCTCTCGAAGTTTGGCGTTAGCTTGATGATAGTGGCTCACAAACTTAGCCATGATATCCACCTTCCATAAGATATCATGGCTAAGTCAGGAAAATACCAGGTGTAAAAAAAGCAGTGCTAACCACGGTTAGCGCTGCTTTTTTTTATCACTAACAGGGTTAGCGAAATCCTTCATAATAGGAGAAATGTCGCTTAACAACATTTCTCCTATTAATTTTCTCTGGAACGCCCCTTTGCATCTCATTAGAGATGCAAGGGCAAGTGTAGAGAAAAAGGGTGCTAACATGCGAATTTGCGTGTTAGCACCCTGTTGCTGATAGGGAGATAATTTTATCTCCGCTTTCTTGGCTTTTAAAGTAAAAAAAGCGGAGATAAATCCCTTGATAATATGCCCCTGAGAGTCACTCTCTATAAATTATTCTAATAAGACGTTTAGAAGTGAAATACGGGGCAAGACCTGAATGATTTCTTTATCAGGTCACTTGACGGTCCTTAGTCAACCACGTTTTACAACTTATGGCTTCTCACACATATTTCGAAGAGATAGCCTACGGGAACTTTGAACTATCAGACTCTCAACTTACAGAGCAAGTACGCAGTGAAGGAAATATATTCACTACTTCTACATATTAAGAGCGAGCCTTGAGAAAGTTACATTACAAGTAACGAAACACGTGTCGGCTCTCATCGGCGGTCATTTGACTATCACGATCTGGAGGGTCCTAGGACCAGGACTCCCAACGTGGCCGTCACTCCTTTCTCCTTGTAGTGCCAAAAGATTTAGTACATTGCAAATTTAATGTGTATATCACATGTACTGCTTACATTCTATGTACCACATGTACTGATAATATTCTATGTACAGGTTGTTTTTTTAATGAATTCTTGGCATAATGCCCAGAGCTTCACTGTATTAGATATCATAGAATGTTTTAAACTGAAATAACATTAAATAGTACAGAGGTAATACACATAACTTCTGGATGTTATTTTCTTCTTTATGGAACAGTAAATAGGATTTTCCTTTATTTACAAGTAACTTCTTGTTATGATCATCTGGTAACTGGCCATCAGACTCATATTTTTGTTAAACAAGAAAAATGATGAGACTTGTGTAAATTAAAATCATAGAGTGCCGAGGTACAACCAATCTTTAAGACATTTGATATCAGGTAGTTTTACCTGGTAATTTGACATCCTTGGTAGTGGGATGCCTCTGTTACCTTGACTTTCACCGTAATCTCTGTATACCCCAAATAGAAAGGAATATATTTTTGGACTTCTGTAGAATTTGATGTGCGACTTGTCTAAACCATCACTACCTCTGTAAGATATTGAAACCACTCATGTAGAACAGCAAATATCATATCACAAAGTAGCTGGCAACATTCCTCAGTGAATAGTATCAATTAGGAACCATGAAAGCTGCATTGTTTGGTTACCGATAACATTCTGTGCTTATCAAGGCAAGGAGTTTCAGCAGTGAGCAGCCATTTTCCACTGCTGATATTTCATAAAGGAAATACAGGCTGCTCTGAGAGGGTCAATGGAGTACTGGCTCTTTTTTAGGCAATGCAGCGAGGACCGCATTGGGAGGCAGTGGCAGCTGGTATCGGGTGCAAGTGGTGAGGCAAACCGAGGGGGGCAAAAAATAAAAACAATAAATAGAACTTACCTGCTGCCCGCCAATCGCCATTTTTCTGCTGACTGCTGTGCACAGGCAGAGGCTCTCAGACTCCCCTAAGGCTATTCCCAGTGCTTCTATCAGCATGACTCATTTGAAAACCTTTGGCTTAGTGCGGTTCCGCAAGCCTTCCTTCTGTGTTGCCCTACGTCAAAAGCTTCCTGTCCTTTGTTCTACTGACCAGGACCTCTCCAGCTAGTGGAGATGCCCGCCACCTGGATCAAGCTCCTCTTTTGGAGGAAAGGTTGGCGGGAACATTAATAAACAAGAGAGGTGTGTACCTTCTCAGACAGCTAAGGTGTTGTGAGCTGAAGTGACCACCCTCCCTTGAAAATCTTCCATATTGGTTTGGAAGATTCTAGCCAATAGGGTTAGGGGTGCCATACAGAAGCGAAGACTGAAGACATCAACTGACTTGGTCCCAGACCTACTGGCCTGTCTACAGTCATCAAAGACTCTGCTACAAAAGGGTGGCTCATCCTGCATTTCAGGGTCCTACAGAACCCTGGATCTCCCATAGGCAGCAGACCTAACCAGAAGATAAACAAGTTAAAAAAACAAATCTCTGCTTGTGGAACCAAAAAGTTGACCACCTCTGCACCCGAAGCCATTGGCCCAAGTACAAAAGGCCAACCGGTCCAGAAGAGGTTTCCCAGCAATCCTGAGTACAAGTCCCTCATGGGTTGGCCCCTGCCGGACTTCACATTGACGCCTGCAGTCTCTGCACGATGATCTCTATGCTCCAACCATGAATGCAGTGGTAAGCTGACTTCTGAACCCAAAAGACACCTCTGCACCTGGAGTCCCTGCAACTTGGGGAGATCTGCTGATGGCATCCCAATTCTCCAGCACATCTCAAGTTATCTGTGAAGCTGTAGGTTTCTTTCGTCCAGCCTTCTGGCCTGAGCCTGCAGCCTTTATCCAAGCTCGAGATTCCCCATTTGCTTTCAAAGGGTCCCTTACACTGTGTTGGCTTTTGTACCCGGCTACCCCAGTGCCGCTGAGGGTGTAAGTTTAGTGCTACCCTGTGGCTGTGCTTAAGTTAACCCCCAGAAAAGGGGATCAAAAAACTGTGCTACTCACCTGCAAACAGTATCACTTAAATTGCCCACTTTCTCCTTTGGCACCAGATCCTGAGTTTGACCTCTGCACCTGGCCGCCCCTGTTCCAGTATTGACGCACTGAGGTCATGTACCTGAACTTGCCTGGTACTGCTTCTTCATCCCAAAGCTCAATATTGTAAATTGTTTACTTACCTGCATGTTGCTGATTGTGTTCCCTCCCACAGGATAACATTGTGTTGATTGAAAACTGCACTTCGTCTACTTTTTACATTGAATAACAGTGATATTGCAAAAGACATCTTACTGCAAGAAAGTATCTTTGGTTCTATAAAATAAATATACTAAAAGTCATGTTTCTATAAACCATTGGTCTTGGATTTAGTCATTGAGTGTGTGTAATCATTTCTTGTCTGTGTGTGTGTACAAGTGCCTAGCACTGCCCCTTGATAAGCCTAATTTGCTTGCCCACACTACCACAAAAGAGAGTATTACTATTATCTACTTTAGCCTTTGTTAAACCTCTGGAGTTTTACTGGACTCTGTGCACACTATACCTTACTTTGCTCTAGTATATAAACAAAGAAACCCTGGCACTCACAGTAATTCAGAATAAATTAATAACAGTAATCTGTCGGTCTAACTTAAACAAAAAAGTAACAGGGAGATTCCTCGTTTACAAGGACTAGAACATTTCAGTTTTGTCAACACAATCATAAAATCTCTTCAATTATGTGAATAGTAGTCCTGTCCTTGTTGTACAGAACATGAGAAACAGCCAACACGTGTTTCGTCACCACCGTGACTTTCTCAAGGCTGAAGACAATGGTAAAAAAGACACATATAAGCATTTATTAAATCCTGAACAATATGAAATACACCCCATCCATATAGGACAGTGGTATAGGAAGGGTATAGCAAGAAAAATAGGTTTGAGAAAAACAGCTTAGAAAGGTGAAGGATGTATTATCCACTCTAGCAAAAAAAACTGAATGTGACAAAATAAGAGAGAAGGCCCAAATCCAAACAGTTTTGTGAACAAGGGAAAGGAAACATCTTGTGATAAATTCTGATCCCTTTAGTGCAGTGTGAGGGGGCAGGATCAGGGGGTGCAGTGAATGGCGAGCCAGAGGCAGGGGGAACAGTATCAAGTGAGACAGAGTCAGGAAATAGCGCTCTCAGTGAAGGTTTTATTTTAAGATATGCTTTCCTTCGTTTGGTAGTCACTCTCAGTCTTGCAAATTCTGAGGGTTCCGTCCTGACTCCTCTTGTGAACCCTGAGCTAGCCAGAATGAAGCAGGTGCGTGATACAGCTGATCCGCTATCTCAGGTCTTGAGGGGGGGCTTGTAGCTCGCCGGGGCACAGGCTCGAGTCTCCGTCCGGAGGTTTCCGAAAAGGAAAGGAAAGAAAAGGAAACAGTCACTGGGGCGTCCGTGACAGACTTACAGGGGCCCGGGGTGTGAGGGAAACCAAGTGCTCAATGATATATAAACGTCCGTAGTGCTCGTGTGGGGAAGGGTTCACAGACTATACAATTTTACACTGGGTCTCGGGTGTTCGACTGGCCGCTCCGTCCCACCCAGCCCGCAACTTTACCCCGTACCTTGTCCAGCCACGCTCCTCCCGTGGGAACGTGGCAGGGCGATGCGCCGAACCGGTGGCCTCCTGGCTTGAAGAAATCAGCTGGGCTCTCCTCGTACCCTTCTTCTCAGACACACGACTGCACCGCTCTCCGTCTCCACTCCAAAACTCCTTCCGCCTCCAGGGAAACGCCGTCCGTCTTTTTACTCGTTCTTCCGGCTTTTGGCTCTTCCTCGCTCTTAGGGGGCGGGGCCTCGTCGTCCTGCAGTCCTGGGTTAAAGGGACCCTGTTCATTTTCCGGAGGGCAGTTCCACACACTGTTGACATTCGTCGTGAACCAGTCCCCTTGTTCGGTTGCCTCAGTCTGTGCAGGGATGATAGAAAGGGGGGTCAACGGCACAGCGGACCACCAGTCCACGGAAACATCAGTATCCACATCCCCAGGGCCCGCCTCCCCGTCACACACCTCCCCCCCTGGACTCTCCCGATCGGGGAGAGGGAGGACCCTAGACAGGTAATCTGCGTTCCCATTGTCGGACCCCTTCTTGTGTTGCACCGTAAAGGAGTAGGGCTGCAGAGACAGGAACCACCTGAGCACTCGAGGATTAAGGGACCTATTCCGGTACATCCAACGCAGGGGAGCATGGTTAGTTTGCAGGATGAAAGGCCTACCCTCCAAATAATATTGCAGTTTTTCAACCGCCCATTTGATGGCGAGACACTCCCGCTCCACAGTGGAGTATTTCTGTTCCCTAGGGAATAATTTTCGGCTGGTAAACAAGACTGGGTGTTCTACTCCTTCTTTGTCCAACTGTGATAACACGGCCCCTAGGCCGGTCTCAGAGGCGTCTGTGGCTAGTAGGAAGGTTTTAGAAAAGTCCGGGGATGTTAATATCGGGGCAGAGGTGATGACGTTCTTCAAGAGCCCGAACGCTTCCAGGGCCTCCCGAGGGGGGTTCTGTATTTCCTTGGTCTTCACGTCTTTTCTTAGGAGATCAGTTAAGGGGGTAGCCACCTCCGCAAACCTAGAAATGAACCTTCTATAATAACCGATCAGCCCAAGGAAGGCCCGGAGCTCCCTTTTGGTGGAAGGGAAGCACGTGTCTCTGATGGCCCTGACCTTCTCGGCCTGGGGAGCGATGGTGCCTTTGCCTAGCACGTAGCCCAGGTATTTGACCTTCGTGAATGCAGCACGTGATTTTTTTGAGTTAATGTGGAGGCCTGCCTCCTGCAGAGCCCGGAGGATTACCTGTAGGTGTTGCAGGTGCTCTTTCCATGTTTTGCTGTGGACCACGATGTCGTCTAGGTATGCAGAGCAAAATGACGAATAGGGTTTCAAGACGTGGTTCATGAGCCGTTGAAATGTGGCAGGGGCCCCATGGAGCCCAAAAGGGAGAACCGTGAACTCGTAGAGCCCTTCATCAGTGATAAAGGCAGTTTTTTTTCTGTCCTCCTCTCTGAGGGGCACCTGCCAATATCCCTTGGTCAGGTCTATGGTTGTTATGTACACGGCCTCACCTAGTTTCTCTATCAGCTCATCCACGCGGGGGATGGGATAAGCGTCGAAAGAGGATATCATGTTCAAGGCTCTGAAGTCCATGCAGAAGCGTTTCGTGCCGTCTGGTTTGGGTACCATCACTATCGGAGAGGCCCAATTACTGGAGGACGGTCTAATCACACCCAGCTCCAACATGTCCCGTACTTCCCGTCTCACGGCCTCTCTCCTGGCTGCTGGGATCCTATAGGGCCGTTGTTTTACTATTTTCCCTGGGGTAGTCTCGATACGGTGCTCCACCAAGGTTGTCTTTCCTGGCAAGTCGGAAAACACAGACATAAAGGGGAGTAAGGCGTCCCTTAATTCTTGTTTTTTTCTTTCCGGCAGTTCTGGGTTTACTACAAGTTGTCGGAGGGTGGTTTCTTCCGTTCTTTTGTTTGGTACCGCCAAGTGGGCACTCCGGGGAGGGGAACCAAACCACTTCTTGAGAATGTTAATGTGATATGTCTGTGTTTTTGATGGTGTGATTCGAAGCCGGTAGGTGGTCTCTCCTATCGTTTCCGTTACCTCGTAAGGCCCGGCCCACTCGTTTTTCTTCGTGATGGAGGGCAATAATACCAGGGCCCAGTCACCTACTCTCAGTCTTCGCAGCCTTGTCCCCCTGTCGTAGGCCTTCTTTTGTCTCTTCTGTTGTTGTTCGAGGTTCGTATAGGCCAGACTGCGGAGTTTCCCCAATTTGGACCGTAGTTGTGAGGTATATTCCAGAGGTGTATTTCTTTCTTGGTCTTCCTGTGTTTCCCAGGCATCTTTGGTTATTTCTAGCAACGTTCTCGGAAGCCTCCCGTATAGCAGTTCAAATGCCGAATGGCCTAGACTGCTCTGTTTTTGGGCCCGGAGCACGTACAGGGCTAACGGGAGCAGCCGGTCCCAGGCCGGGCCTTCGGAGGACAACATCTTCTTTAAGGTCAATTTAAGGGTCTGATTGTACCTCTCAACAAGGCCGTCCGTCTGGGGGTGATAGACAGATGTTTTCAGATGACGGATGTCCAGGGACTTGCAGATTTCCTTCATGAGACGTGAAGTGAATGGTGTTCCTTGGTCTGTTATAACCTCTTTTGGAAACCCCACCCTGGCAAACAATTCCACGAACTTCTCGGCCACATTGGCGGTAGTGGGTGTTTTTAAGGGAAAAGCCTCTATGTATCTTGTAGCGTAGTCCACTATTACTAGGGCGTATAGATGCCCTCTGGGGGTCTTCGGTAGAGGCCCTATAAGGTCCATACCTACACGCTCGAAGGGTACCCCAATGATAGGCATCTGTTGTAGGGGAGCCGCCGGGGGTCGGTGGGTGTTTTTCCTCTGGCAGATCTCACACTTCCTGCAATACTCCTGTACGTCTCTGTAGATACCCGGCCAGTAGAAGTGTCTTATAACGCTCTCTGTGGTCTTCTCTTTGCCCGCATGACCGGCCGTCAGATGAGCATGGGCAAAAAACAGCACTTGTTCTCGGAAAGACAACGGAACCAAGAGCTGTAACTCATTTCCTGCGGCGGCTTCTCTGTATAACAGATCCTTTTTTATGACAAATCTGGGATAGGAGGGGGTAGGCCCTTCCTGTGCTGACTGTGCTGCCTCCCATGCGTTAAACAACGACCTGTCCTCGGACTGGGCAAACCGAAAACTGCGGTCAAGGACCCATGGTTCAGAAGTGATCAGAGCAGATTGGGGGTTGGGCTCGGGCAAGGGCTGTTCGTATAGCGTTCTCCGAAACAGGTCCAGGAAGTCAGGGTTGTCCACACCAAGGATCATATCCTCTGGGAGGGTCGGTAGTACACCTAACCTTACTGAGCACTCTGGTAGGTTACTTGGGGCAATGGACACCTGAGCCACGGGATACGGCTTAATGTCTCCGTGTACACAACGAATATGTACAATCACTTCCTGGTCATATTGGTCGGGCAGGACAAACCTCTCTTGTACCACCGACTGTCTACACCCTGAGTCCAGGAGGGCTTTGATGTTATACCCGTTTACCTTAATACTCACGTAAAACGAGGTCCCCAACTCTGCAGAGTAGAGGACAGCCTTGGGTAGATATCCCACCTCCATGGGTTCCTCGGTAGGTCTCTTCCTGGGGCAAAGGCGGGTGATACGCCCCCACTCGCCACACTCAAAGCATTGAGGGCCACGCGTTAGGGGGGACTCATCCGGATAGGGCGTGGCCGAAAAGGTTCGGGGGCAGGTCTCGGTTTTTTTTCTCCTTTTCCTGCGGACAGGGGTTTTGGATTCTTTTCCGGTTCCCATCCTATGCCCCGTGGCTGCGCTCGTGCATAGTTGGCGGCCATCTCTATGGCCTGTTCTACAGTGAGTCCCGAGTGCTGTCTCAGCCACCTCTGTGAGCCATAGGGGAGAGCCTCCATAAATTGCTCCAAATAAATTTGTGCCAGTATTTCCTCTTTGGTGCTGGTGTCGGACTTCAACCACTTGTCGGCCATCATCTTCAAACGAAAAAAAAGGGTTTTTGGGTTCTCACCCGGGATCCCCTTCTCTTTGCGGAACCTGACTCTGTAAGCTTCAGAGTCCAGCCCCAAGTGATCCAGTATCACATTCTTGATTAGAGCATAAGGGGCGTTCCCAGCAGGATTCGCGACCTGATACGCAAACTGGGCCTCCCCAGTTAACCACTTGGCTGCTAATGACAAGGGTAACTCGTCATGGAGTTCCCATTGATTTCAATGGAAATTTAGTGTAAATCATGGAACATGCCTTAGCAGCAAAGTGGTTAACAGCAGGGGCCAAGAAGAAAGGCCACTTATCTTCAGGCCACCCTAGAGCTCTTGCCGCTCGCTCAAAGTTCATCAAAAATGCATCGGGGTCTTCGCCGTGCACGTATTTTTGTAGCGCTATTCCTGATGGGCTGGGGACATGTGCTCTACTCTCCACAGGAACGAAACCAGGGGGGTGGGCCATCGTTTTCTGCATGTTTTCCATCTGGGCAGATACAGTGGATTTGAACAGGTCCCTATCGGCTTGGGCCGAGGTCATCTGCCGCTCGACCGCCCATTCCAGTTTCTCCTGCCCCTTGATGAGATGCTGTAAAAGGGCGTCCATCTCGGAATCACAGATGGACTGGGATGGAGATCCCACTTCTGACACCAGTTGTGAGGGGGCAGGATCAGGGGGTGCAGTGAATGGCGAGCCAGAGGCAGGGGGAACAGTATCAAGTGAGAAAGAGTCAGGAAATAGCGCTCTCAGTGAAGGTTTTATTTTAAGATATGCTTTCCTTCGTTTGGTAGTCACTCTCAGTCTTGCAAATTCGGAGGGTTCCGTCCTGACTCCTCTTGTGAACCCTGAGCTAGCCAGAATGAAGCAGGTGCGTGATACAGCTGATCCGCTATCTCAGGTGTTGAGGGGGGGCTTGTAGCTCGCCGGGGCACAGGCTCGAGTCTCCGTCCGGAGGTTTCCGAAAAGGAAAGGAAAGAAAAGGAAACAGTCACTGGGGCGTCCGTGACAGACTTACAGGGGCCCGGGGTGTGAGGGAAACCAAGTGCTCAATGATATATAAACGTCCGTAGTGCTCGTGTGGGGAAGGGTTCACAGACTATACAATTTTACACTGGGTCTCGGGTGTTCGACTGGCCGCTCCGTCCCACCCAGCCCGCAACTTTACCCGGTACCTTGTCCAGCCACGCTCCTCCCGTGGGAACGTGGCAGGGCGATGCGCCGAACCGGTGGCCTCCTGGCTTGAAGAAATCAGCTGGGCTCTCCTCGTACCCTTCTTCTCCGACACACGACTGCACCGCTCTCCGTCTCCACTCCAAAACTCCTTCCGCCTCCAGGGAAACGCCGTCCGTCTTCTTACTCGTTCTTCCGGCTTTTGGCTCTTCCTCGCTCTCAGGGGGCGGGGCCTCGTCGTCCTGCAGTCCTGGGTTAAAGGGACCCTGTTCATTTTCCGGAGGGCAGTTCCACACACTGTTGACATTCGTCGTGAACCAGTCCCCTTGTTCGGTTGCCTCAGTCTGTGCAGGGATGATAGAAAGGGGGGGTCAACGGCACAGCGGACCACCAGTCCACGGAAACATCAGTATCCACATCCCCAGGGCCCGCCTCCCCGTCACACACAGATAACAAACAAAAAATCAACATGAATAATGAATCGCCTTAAAATCACCAGTGTGATACACCAACATATATCCAGAAAATAAGTCAAATGAATGACCTCAATGTAGTACAATTTGTGCAGGGAAGTGAAATGGCTCAAAGGACGTAATTCAAAATGGTTAAAATCAGCATACAACGCTGGAAGAATATAAGAGTATGGGTTTGTCATGAAAAAATATATAAATCCTTAAATTGGGGAAGAGGATTATAGTCACTGGCTCAAGTGGATGCTCACTTTTATTACAATATCTCAGTCATCTCCGGTCGCCATTACAGCAGGTAATAGAAAGGGTTGTGGCCCCAATCGATCTTATTAATAAATTCTCTGTTAGTGAAAGAGAAAAAGTTATAATCTAATTCCCTCGTCGTGCTTCAACATCCTGCGCATGCTACGTAAGATCTTCCGGTGGATCCCCACCGAGACCAGGAAGACGGTCACCCAGGCCCTCGTCACCAGCCGTCTGGACTACGGCAACTCCCTCTACACCGGAACCACCGCCAAACTCCAGAAGAGACTCCAGCGGATCCAGAACGCCTCAGCACGACTCATCCTGGACATCTCCCGCCGCAGCCACATCTCCGGACACCTGAGAGACCTGCACTGGTTCCCGGTCAACAAGAGAATCACCTTCCGTCTCCTCACCCACGCACACAAAGCCCTACACAACCAAGGCCCAGGATACCTCAACAGCCGCCTCAACTTCTACGCTCCCAAACGCCAGCTTCGATCGACCGGCCACGCCCTCGCCGCCGTCCCCCGCATCCGAAGAGCCACCACAGGGGGACGGTCCTTCTCCTACCTCGCCGCCAAGACTTGGAACTCCCTCCCGACCCACCTCCGCCTGACCCAGGACCACCTCGCCTTCAGGAAGCAACTCAAGACCTGGCTGTTCGAGCAGTAGCGGACCCCCCACCCCTAGCGCCTTGAGACCCTCTGGGTGAGTAGTGCGCTATATAAATGCTCTGATTGATTGATTGATATTGATATTTCAGTTTAGTGATCTGAAAAAATAATTCAAACACAAAAAAGACTTACGTGTAGACAGTATCCCTAGTAGCATAGATGTTGGTAAACACGGCATCTGGGGCACTATGATAAGTCCCTAAGAACAAATAAATATTGTTCCATCACTGAGTATTTACCCAAAAAAGAAGGAAACATTTCTGAACAAGCAAGTCCTAATGATGTCGCACTTAATAGGTTGTCGGGTACGGATAATAGAGGGAGCTCACAGGTTCCTAGCGGGTGCCAAGCGTTGAAGGCGGTGTGCTGAATCTCTACCACCCCCTCCCAGATTCCCTCAAGAGTAGAGGGGAGCCGAGTTTATTAACAGGTGCAAACATTCAATGCACCTGTTAATAAACTCGGCTCCCCTCTACTCTTGAGGGAATCTGTATTCAGAGTTTGTATCTACTTTTTAACACTAGTAACCCCAGGTTAGGGTGGGCCTTAGCGCGCCCATACCGCCGGGGTTCACCAGTACACATTTTGGTCCTGATGAAAGCCTGACCAAATGCTCACACATAGGCAGAAACATGTTGACCACACTTTTGGGATAAAACTGAACTTTTAATTGAGTTCTTTATCCTACACTCTAGTTTTTTATTCATGTCTGATTGGCAAATCTAATAAAATATTTTTTGACACGATCTGGACATTTTTAACTCACTAATTCAACTTCCACCAATCACCGATAACCAGCTCCGCAGTAAACTGGTGTTGCAGCACGCTATGGTGGCATTCAGCCACTCCTGGTGGGGCCCGATGATGAAGCATGTCACCAACTAGGTTGGTGAGTGAAGGCCTTCTAAAAAACCTAACTGGTTCTCTTAACAGGAAAATCTCACTGTGATTTGCAAACATCCTTACTCTTCTTTTATTTCTTAGATACACTCCTTTGTTGAATTTTTGCACTTAATAAGTAGTCACAACTAAGTAGCACACTTGTACAAACATTTTCTTGTGGCCTCAAGTTACGTTCATGACCAAGGGCCCGATGTAGGTAATCCCAGATTACCGATTTTTAAATACCGAATCATACCGATTCGGTATTTAAGAACTGGCAATCGGGATGTAGGTATATTTACCGAATATTTTACCGAATCTGTAACATTCGGTAATTACCGAATCAGTATTTACCAATTCGGTAATTGCCAAAGGCCCATAGGAATCAATGGCAATTACCGAATCGGTAAATACTGATTCGGTAAAATTACCAAATTTACAAGGGGGACAGGGTGTCACTTTGACACCCTGTTGCACCCCTGATTCTGGCTTGTGTGCAATGTGACACACATACATGCCCTTAGGGCATGTATGTGTGCCTCATGGCACAGGTGTACATGCACAGATGTGCATATACACAGGAATTCTTCATTTACCATGAGATAGTATTTCATGGTAAATAACGAATTCCTAAGGGCCTGTGGCACTATTGCATCAAAGAACATAGTAATCCACCTTCTGTGTTGCTGGAGCCTTTGGAGTCTGCAGAATCTCAGGATCAGCAGACCAGTCAGTTTTGTAATGGTGCCTGCGAATGCAGGGGAGTGACTCCTTCACACCAAGGGAGGTAACTTCAGTTGTCCGTGGTGCTCAAAAGGTCCTGCACAGAGCCTGTATGGTGCACAGACACAGACAATGCTTTGGATGAAGAGTAAGACGAAGTCGAGCCGTGTCAAAGTCCAGCGAAGACCAGCGTGTCCAGACAGTCAAAGGTCAGTGGTTTCTTGTTCAGAATCTTCTCCACATCGAATCTAGGGTCCTACAGCCAGGAAAGCCCTTATGTATCCACGGGAGGGGGTTGGGTAGATTCAGGGGACCCTCCCAGGGGAAGGTCAGGACAGTGGGGAAGATACTCCCCTGTCCTTTGTCCAGTTTCACGCCAGAGCTGGAGCCAATGGCTCCCAGGACTGATTGGAACTGGACTATGCACAGGGACACCAAATGTGTCCCTCGTGTACACTTTCAGGCACTTTGGAAGTGCACCCACCCAGCCCCAGTACACAAATACTGTCTGTAAGGTGGTCACACCTCCTTGTGACAGGATGCCTATTGTGCTGCCTTCCCCTGCCCGAGCTTACCTCAGCAGCAGAAGGGCAGAATCATGTCTCTAGTTGGCAGAAACCATTTTGTGCTGTCCGGCTCGGGAAGGCTGGTACCAGGAAGGGCAGGGGGCCCACGAAGCTCACTTCAGAAGGGTGGAATCATACCTCCCACACCAGCTACCGGTATGAAGGTTTGATTTCAAGGTGTTTGATACCAAACATGACATATTTTGTTGCAGCCGTTTTTGAGGTAGAATTTTACGTGAGCATATAATGCACCTCTTCCTATATGTTTGGCTGCGTCACCGACAACCCGGGAGAATGGTCTACGAAGGCTGCAGGGGTGCTCTGCTCATGGAGGGACACCCTCTCACATAAAAACCAGCACCCTGCCTTCAGTATTGTCAAATCCTGCTAGAGGGGTGACTTTTAAGTGTAATGACCTATAGATATAGTAAACCTATATTTCACGTAAGTGGTGCATGCACCAAGTTACAGAGGCTGCAATGGCAGGCCTGTAGATACATTTTGCATGGCCTCTCATGGGTGGCATAATACATGCTTCAGCCATGGGAGGCCTCTGGGATACCTTTGCCCTGGGTACAGGTGTACCATATACTAGGGACAGACAAGGGTACACTAGTATCCAATCTGGAGTGTACCTAAGTATTTTTAGGGAGAAAGAAGATAGACTCGGGTCCTGATTAGTAGGATCCTAGTCAGACTAGTGACAAACAGGGTGACATTAAGCAAAAAATGGGAGTAACTATAAGAAGCAGATCCTACTTTCCTACCAACACCCCCAAACGTAAGGATATGAGACTAACCTTGCCCAGTTGAGTCTTCATGTTCTAAGTGGAAATATCTGAAGAGTCCATCTGTATTGCCATGGTTACTCCCAGTTCTATGTTCCACTGTATAGTCCATCCCCGGTAGGGAAATGGAACACCTCTCAAGTTTTCACCCTTTATCTGTTTTAGCCCTAAGAGCGGCTTATGGTCTGTTTGAACAATGAAGTGAGTGTCAAACAAGTATGGCTTTAACTTCTTCAGAGCCCTAACCACAGCAAATTCTTCCCTCTCAATGGCTGACCAACGTTTCTCTCTGGGGGTCAACCTTCTGCTTATAAAAGCTGCTGGTTGATCCTGACCGTCTGCATTAAGATGTGACAACACAGCCCCTACCCCCAACTGAAATGCATCTGTTTGGACAATGAATTGTTTGGAATAGTCAAGACATTGCAGAATGGGAGCAGTGCACATTGCCTGCTTGAGATTATCAAATGCCCTCTGACAGCGAACTAACTGTCCACTGAACTTTCTTGGGCATTCTTTTTGAAGTAAGATCATTAGAGGGAATCACTATAGACCCATATTCTTTCATAAATCTTCTGTAGTACCAAGTCAGTTCCAAGAAAGCTCTGATCTGAGTTTGGGTAGTGGGAGCAACACAGTCTATGATGGTCTGGATTTTGTTCTGCAGTAGTTGAATCTGGCCTCAACCCACAAGGTTGCCCAGGTATACAACCATACTCTGCCCTATCTGGCACTTGGTGGCCTTGATAGTGAAACCTGCTTTCTGCAGAGCCTCCAAAACATTCTTGAGGTGGACCAGGTGAACCTCCCAGCTGGAGCTAAAGACAGCTATATCATCAAGATATACTGCACTATAGTTTTCCAGGCCTGTAAGGACTTTATTCACCAGATTTTGGTATATGGCGGGTGCATTTTTCAAACCAAAGTGCATGACATTAAATTGATAATGCCCACTAGGGATTGAAAATGCTGTTTTGGGTTTGGCATCCTCAGCTAGTCTCAGCTAGTCCGATTTGCCAAAATCCAGCAGTGAGGTCAAATGTGCTCAAGAACTTGGCTGAGGCCAAAGTGACAATGAGCTCATCTAACCTAGGAATAGGGTGAGCATCAGTCCTAGTAACTGCATTGAGCCCCATGAAGTCCACACAAAACCTAATTTCTCTCTTACCACCCTGGGTATGAGGTTTGGGTACCAGGACCCCTGGACTAGACCAAGGGCTATCTGAGGGTTCAATGACTCCCAATTCCAGCATCTTCTGGACCTCAGTCCTGATTCAATGTCTGACATGGTCAGGCTGCCTATGAATCTTATTTTTAACAGGTAGACCCTCACCTGTGTCCACTTCATGGGTACACCAGGTGGTATGACTTGGAGTCAAAGAAAACGTATGTCTGTATCGATTGAGGACCTTCCTGCAATCAATCTCCTGTTGCTCAGTGAGGCTGCCTGCCAAGACTACACCATCAACTGAGCCATCCTCAGGGTTCTGTGAGAGGAGGTCATGGAGTGGGTCACTCTCTACCTCCTGTCCCTCATCAGTAGCCATGAGCAAGCCCATGTCTGCCATGTCCATATAGGGTTTAAGCCTGTTTACACTGAGCACCCTATGAGGGCTCCTGGGAGTTCCAAGGTCCACCAATAGGTGACCTCTCCCTTCTGCTCAAGAATAGTATGGGGTCCACACCACTTGTCATGGAGGACTGCTGGGGCCACAGGCTCCAGCACTGGTACTTTCTGTCCTGGCAGATAAACAGTCAGCAAAGCCTTTTGGTTATGCAAGCTTTTTGCAATTCTAGACTTGCCTCAAGGTTTTTGCTGGCCTTCTTCATGTACTCAGCCATCCTGGAGCAGAGACCTAGTCCACAATGTCTTGCTTAGGTGGTTTGAGAGATAACTCCCATCCCTCCTTCACTAATCAGAGGGGACCCCTAACAGAATGCTCAAATAGAAGTTCAAAAGGGCTGTATCCAACCCCCTTCTGTGGGACCTCTCTGTAGGCAAAGAGAAGGTAGGGCACCAGGACATCCCATTTTCACCTCAGCTTTTCTGGGAGGCCCATGATCATGCCCTTGAGGGTTTTACTCGATCTTTCAACTAACCCATTGCATTGTGGGTGATAGGGTGTGGTGAATTTGTAGTTCACACCACACTCCTTACACATAGCAGTAATATAACTTGACATGAAGTTTGTATCCCTGTCAGTTAAGACTTTCTTAGGGAAATCAATTCTGGAAACAATTCGCAGGAGGCCCTTCCTGTGGTGGTTCTATGGGGTGTTGCTTCTGGATACCAATTGCCATGGTGCACCACCACTAGTATATAACTGTGGGGGGGCGAAGCTTGCCAAAGCTGAAGATGGCCACACTCTGAGCGAGCTCCGCGAGCCATCCCTTTCATCCGACAAATATCCTGACATTGACGCATCAATAATATGCCCAAAATAGTGGATTGTGGCGTACTGGAGTTGCTCTTCCTTTAGGTGCACGCATAGCTGCAAACCAGCGAGATAGTGAATCGTGGGCGGCCTACTGCCTGTCCACGGTGTTTGCATGCTCGTTAACTGCGTTGGAGCCCCCGCTGCTGCGGATTGATCCCGGGACTTGCGTTGCCTGTGGGCAGTAGGATGATGTAAAATTGCTGACCAACACAACCCTGGCAGGCTGCAAGCAGCGGAAGACTTCAGTTGTGGCCCTGCCCTAGCCTGATCCAGAGGACGGAGCCCAGAAGTGACGGAGGATGTGTGATGAGAGGGGATGAGCCCTGGAGGGCCTGGCTGCTGACGGCGACATCCAGGCTGGTGGTTGGCCTGGATGATGGGCATAGTGTGGCCTGAAACGGTCTGCGCCTGCACCACTGTGGCCTAAATACTGGTACAGAGGTACATGCTGCTGTGGGATTCAGGCGGGGGGCAGTTGGCCCGGGGCTGAGTGCGCGCCCGTCCCAACCCAGATTGCTACCAGCTGCTGGGAATAGCAAGGCCTGGGCTGTGCCGTGCCTGCATTGCTGCTGTCCTAAAACACTGGAGAGATGGTACGTGTTGCTGTGGTACTTGGGCTAGGCGCAGTCGGACTGAGGTTGAGCTCCCACCCGTCTCCAACTGATATTGCTGCCAGTGCTGCACGGGACCGGACGGGCCCAGTATCATTGCCTATGGTATGGGAGCTGGGCCTGTGATTCCCGTAGACATTATCTCCATACTGTGCCGGGCTGCGGCATGATAATGGTTCCAATATTGGAAGGGCATTGATAAAACGCCCCCTGATTGGTCGTCTCTGGTTAGGCGAAATAGCAGGGTGACCCCAGGTGCGGCGCTTGCAAGGAAAAGGAGCCAGTGGCAGCACAGCGCCACACGCAATTCATGCACACACAGTTTGGTCTTGCTGATGTGGGAAGGATGGTCTATGTGAGTGCTGATGCATAAAGCAACAGTGGGGAAACCCCCCATGCGCAATCTGTACCTGCCTGTGGTGGTTTCTTCTTTCTCCGCCAATTGCTCACCCACTGGACTTGGGTTTGACCTCGGAAGGGGTTGGGAGCACTTTATAGACCCGAGTACAGAGCTTGGGTAGCATAGAGAGGAAGACATGCGGGGTTCTCCTTGAGCCCATGAATGAGCAAAGTAGACAAGACTCAGCTCAAGTCACACTTCGAACAAAGGAAATGAAGGCACAGGGAAATGGAGGACGCCCGGCCCCTTGATGAAGGACAGACGGATCCCGTGGAAGAGGCAGCCGGCGTTATAAAGCAGATCCTGGCAGCGATCAGGAAGAGTGTCTAAACTATTGATGGGAAAATAGACTCATTGGCATATCACCTGGACAGAATGTCAGAGCGCTTGGATAAACATTCTGAACATATCGAAATGACTAAAAGGCGTGTGTATGTCGGAGGTAGAAGAGGAGGAGCAATCTGTTCAAAGACAAATCGTGAAAATAATCACTACATTGCAAGACAAGGCAGAAGATTTGGAGGCCAGATCCAGGAGAAGTAACATACGTTACTGCCGGAATCCACTACAATTGGTAACATTTCGGGGCTGGGAAACCTTTTCTGAAATATTCGTTGTGGAACACGCTCACTGCTCTCTAGGCCCAAAACAACCACCAGGGGCCCTGCCGCGACTGGTCATAGCAAAACTGCTGAATTGTAGAGATAGGGATGCGGCCCTGAAGTAGCCCAGAGAGAAAAGAGACATACAGTATGAGGGATCTTTAATATCATTATATCCGGACTTTTCCATGAAGGTGCAGTGGACCAGGCGGCAGTTTGCCCCTTTGAAGCAACAGCTACACGAACAAAAAATAGATTGTGCCATGCTGTGTCCAGCCAGACTTAGAGTTGTAATGAATGGCAAGTCAAAGATCTTCCTGGACCCGAAACCTCTCCAAAAGGCCCTCAAGGATTACACTAGGGTGGAAGAGCGGAATGAAGAGGCGGAGAGGCTCGACAAAGCATTTGTTGGTGGCATGGACAAGCAGAATTGAAATATCCTTAATTAATTAACCTTCACACTGGAACTGTGACTACAGTGTTAAACTCAAATCTAAATATACCCCCAAAAAACTAAGTCCGTCTGGGCTAATAAATCTGCCTAGATTATCAGAGTTTGCTAACTACACTTTAGAGAAATCTGCATGCTGCAAGTATTGTTATGGATATGTTAACTAGGTTGGGAGGAGGGCTACATAGCTAGATAAGCCAAATTATTTGCATGTGAGAAAAGAAAGCCTCGCCATTCGCTAGTGAGCTGACAGAGTTCTTAAAATGTAATACACATAGACAAGCTTCTCTTTCTTTGTATGTTTAATGTTGCGCATATTAATCTACGCAATACACGGTTAATACAATATTAGAAGTTAAATGAGAGGATTGTCTTCGAGCAAGTCTCTTTTCTTCGAGTCCTTGCTCCATCAGTATGATAGAGCACTTACAGAACTCTAAATTGTAAGGGTGTACTATACTAATGGTTTAAACACACTCACATGCATTTTTATTGTTTGCAGTGTTTCATGATTATTAAAATACATTTATTCAAAGTTATATTAGCATTGAAATGTACTGTACACATTTAAGCAGGTTTTTGAATGAGTTGAAGAAACTATATGTGTAATGTGCAGGATGAAATATTACTCATGCAATGTAATTTGTGTTTAGTTTAAGTTGCCTGTATTGTAGGCCCACACTACAAGTTGTTTTGAGTTTCGTTTCTCCTTGATTGCTTAAGAACTGTATTTAAATGAATCCTTTTTGTGCTCGAAGACAGTGTGTTCTCATCCTACTTAGATTTAAGGAGATACCTGGAATGTCTTTGAAGAACTTTGAAAGGCGAGAAGAGAGGACGCCTTCCGTGCCTGATCTATCTGAGACCCAAGGCCACTGGAAGAAAAGTTGGCTTAATTAAAGCTTCTCTGGAAACTCACTGAAAGATGGTGTAAATGGAAAAGTTTACCTTGTGACGTATTGTGGGTGGAACATTGCCTTTTTGTATGATGCGCAGGGACAGATTGGGAGACTTCTATTTATCGGAGGAGAAGGAGCATCTTAGAGTGAGCTCCATAGCTTTAAGCTATCAGACCCATTTTGACGTGAGTATTTGTTAGGAAGTCAACACTTGTTGACACCTTTGGGATAGGATAATGGGAAAATAGGTAGGACTCTCATCTAGAGTAGGGTAGGGAAAGTTACTTCTGTTTCTTCTCTCAAATGAAAAGAGAATTTCACTCAGCTTCTATTCTTTGTTGTATTCTGATTTTGGAGTTCATCCTACTATGCCTTTTGTGCTGAATAAATTATATTCATAGATTCGGTTCTGTATTGATTTTTATATATCTGTATACTCTGATATTGAGGTGTGTTTATATTCAATTATTTTTGGCCTTATAATAAATCCAGAAAACTGAAAGTCGGAGTCTGTGGTTCTTTAAAAGAATAACCAAATTGAAAGTATGACTTTAAGGGCCCGATGTAGGTAGCCCTTTACCGATCGGAATCGGCCGAAAATACCGATTTTCGTCCGTTTCCGATCGGTAAAGGGCCATGGAGATGTAGGGGCACATTTTCGGTAATTTTACCGATTCGTTATCATTACCGAATAGGTAAATTTACCGAGTCGGTAATATTTACCGATTCGGTAATGATAACGATTCGGTAAAATTACCGAAAATGTGATGTAGGTAGCCTATGTTCCGGCTGCACATGGCTTACAGAATCGGTATTTTACCATGGAATACAAATCCATGGTAAAAAAACGATTCCTGTGTACATGCACATCTGTGCATGTACACATGTGCCATGTGACAGACAGACGTGCCCTTAGGGCATGTCTGTGTGCCACATTGCACACATGGCCGTTTTGGGGGTGCTAGAGGGTGTCAAAGTGACACCCCCTGCACCCTTGTGAATTCCTTAAATACCGATTGGGTAAATACCGAATCGGTAATGCCTAATCATTCCTATGGGCTTCAAAGCCCATAGGAAAGAATGGGCATTACCGATTCGGTATTTACCCAATCGGTAATTAATGAATTGTTAAGGATTCGGTAACAAATCCAGATGTTGGGACCTACATCCCATTTACCGATTTTAAAATACCGAATCGGTAAGATTCGGTATTTCAAAATCGGTAAATGGGATTTACCTACATCGGCCCCCCAATTGTTTTATTCCCCTCAAACACTTTAGCAGGCTATAATAAAGACCATCTGATTTGAATTTAGTAGGGAAGGCAAGGAGTAAAATTTTGTGTAATCAAGTACAAAGGCACTTTAATAACTCTGGTGGTTAATGCACTTGCTGGAAATATCTGAGTGCATTCTTCTAATCAAATGTTTAACTGAACATAACATTGCTTAGAGGATTAATGTGCCTGCTGTAACGCACATCATGAAACATGCAGATCTCAGAGTTGTGTTTTTATATAGAGAGCTCTGTTGGTTACTGATTTTGCTGCAGAGATCATTGTGTTACCTGCAGGTCACTAGTTAAAATCTTTGTCATATAGTTTAGAGATTCGTGATCCTGTATCAAGAATATGTATGCAAACTACTAGGCAAGCTTTAGGCAACTTTGTGTTTTTTTCTCTCAATATTTTATTATTATAAAGTTGCTTACATTTTTTAGTTTGGTTAATATTAATGACTTTTTGGTAAGTACTATACAAATGGCTAGACATTCTTACAATGCATACATATTTTTTTGCATACAAAGTTTAGAAAATAAACATAGCTCCGCCCTATGCCCCACCCCAAACTCCACCTCCAGTCCACTGCTTATTTTTGGTGAGTACATGCACTTATTTTCTTCCATGTAAAATACAGCCACTCCACTCCAAACCAAAACACATAAAAGAAATTGTCATTTACAATGTTAATAGTTCTGTACCATTGCAAGTACTTGTTTAATAGATTTGTCAGGTGTGACCTCCTTCTGTGTTGTTGGGTGCTATATTGTACACCTTCATTGTCTATGTCTGTGGCCCTCCCTGGTTTTGTTTCTGGAAATATGGTCACCCTAAACTAAAGCATCTAGGGCCCGATGTAGGTCGGTCGGTAACGGCCGAAAATCGGTATTTTCGGCCGTTACCGACTGGTATTTAGTAAATGGTATGTAGGGCCACATATTTTACAGAATCGGTAAATTTACCGATCGGTAAATTTACCGATTCTGTAAAATACCGAATCGGTATTTATACCTATTCGGTAATTTTGATATGTAGGTGGGACTCTTCTGAGTCCCACAACCCTTACCGAATCTGTATTTTACCATCAAATATATTTGATGGTAAAATACTGATTCCGGTGTGCATGCACATGTGTGCATGCACACCTGTGTCATATGACAGGCAGACCTGCCCTTAGGGCAGGTATGCCTGCCACATGGCACCCCGGCCCTTTTTTGGGGGTGCTAGAGGGTGTCAAAGTGACACCCCCTGCACCCTTGTCAAAATCTGTATTTACCGATTCGGTAAATACCGACCGGTAATGCCCCATTCATTCCTATGGGCTTCAAAGCCCATAGGAATGAATGGGGCATTACCGGTCGGTATTTACCGAATCCGTAAATACAGACATAGCTGCCAAGGTTTCAGATTGCCATGTGTGACATTTTCATAACTTCAGTCTAATTATGAGTGACATTTCAAAGACTATGAGTGACACTTTCTCATAAGCAAAATTAAGCAGTGAAGACGAGGGAAACATATACATATTAGAAATTACACCAGAGTGTGAGGCTGAGGTACGCATAGGTAAAAGCCAGGGGTTTAAGTTGGATGAAAAAACGGGGGGGGGGGGGTGGTGAGGTGTCTCTCAAATGTAATAAAGGGTGTAGGTTAAAAACACGCAATGAGAAAAACTGTGTTGGCACATTGTACCGCCCGAGTTGTATTTTGCTGCTGAATCGGTCATTGCATCCAGATATACAATACACGAAGTAACATTACTTCTACAAGAAGTCAGGACTATTTAGCTTTGTCAGTGCTTATTAGTTGTATAAGATAAATAAACAAAACTATAGCTTAGTTGTTAGTAACATTGAAAATGCTTCCGTTTTGACATGGTGAGACTGTGAAAAAAAAACATAACGAGTATCAATGTAGAATTAATATTTTTTTCATGCCGACAGTAAGGGCAAAAAAAATGAAGAGCCCGACAGAGACCGGCCAACTCGGCATCTGCTTTTCACTCCGGCAGGACCCGGCCCACCTAAGCCTTGCTAAACCCTAATAATAATTACCCCAAGCTGAGAGGTCTGCCTAAGGCGGCAATGGAGCCGCTATTTGCACAGCCCTGCAGCAGGCACCAGCTCACACCAACCGCAGCAGGCAGGCTGTCACAGAGCTACAGCCAGGTTCTGCTGATAGTAAAACTCCGGCTCAGCATTGAAAGCCCAGCCAACCGGCACAATCATTACCTAAAGCCGAGATGAGGGCCAAGAACCAGCACGAGGGCCTCAGACTCCATATCCTGCCCCTCCCATCACCATATTGACAATTGTGTTAAAACTGACACCATATTGTGGTTAACACTGAAAGAGTGGCAAGTGGCTGAAACAAGGAACTGTCTACTTACTATGATCATTTTCAGCCGGAACTTGCATGATTGGCACGTCGGACGGTGACTTGCACTGCAACATGGCTGCTGGGCGCTCATGCTACGAGTGAGCTACCCCCACGGCAGAATGCCTTATACTTCGGTCTAGGCTGAGTGCTGCTGCCCTCACGGAGACCGGGCGGACCTGACAGTGACGGTCAGTCATGGCGCTCTCCGTACCCGTCACTGCACAATTCTCTCTTCGGCCGGCTCGGATATTTTAAGTGAAGAATGCTGCGGCCTTGATTATAATGGCCTACACAGCAGTGGGGCCGGGCCATCAAGCAACAGAGCTGCCTGCCCCATAATCATTTACGGCCGCCTTAGAGCCTAGGTTCCTCAACAATAAACTCCCCACTGAGCGCCCTCTCTGAGCCAGCAGGATGTCAGATGGTCAAGGTGCGAGCTGCAGTGTAAGCGGGGCGCACGGCCATCATGGCGCTCAGAGAGACAGCGTCTCGTGCCGCCCAGCCTGCACTCGCTAATCCCCCGCCACTTCTGCAGCACTTAACCCCCTACCTACTTCCTCCGGACGTGAGGGCACTATCCCGGCCGGCACATCCGGATTAATCCCGGCCCCCTGGTGCCCACACGGTGATTGACAGCTGAGTATCTGACTCAGAGCAGCCCGGCCCCCCTGCAGGCTGACTGTGAGGACAGCGTCTGAGTAGCCGCGCTGGCGCCGCCCGCACCATGAATTACAGATACATTGTAACGCGCCGCGCTCAGAGCTGAGAACTGCAGCAGAGTCAGTTAACTGTTTAGGAACTCGGGCGGCTGGCAGCACCTCTCTCAGGACACAGAGAGAGCCTGGGCACAGGAGCGCCGCTGGCGCTCCTGTCACAGGTTGAAAATGCGTGACAATGCAGTTCAGTGCGGTGATGCGGATCACCGCACTGAAATGCGTGAGCGTCACGCCTGTTGCGTGATGCTTGGCAGGACTGTACAGATATTTACCGATTCGGTAAAAGGAACATCTGGATGTTCCTACATATCCACCCCTTAGATTTACCGATTTTTAATTACCGAATCGGTAAAATTCGGTAATTAAAAATCGGTAAATCTATTTTACCTACATCGGGGCCCTACTAGTTTCAGAAAGCAACATGCTTAATGTTCCCGTCAGTTTCAAGAACACGTGTAGCCTCTCGCCAACGTTATGTGGGGCTGGCGGTGTTCTGGGCCTCTTTCGACGGGCTACAGCGCTTGTATTTCATTCGGTACGTCCGGAGGATGGATGTTGACCCCCAGGCAGCAGAGAGAACTGAGGATCTGCTGCTGTTCTAGCTGGGCTCCTTGAGTGACAGGACACGGATCCAGCCGCCAGAGACAGTCCTGCGCTGAGGTGAGCTGGGGCTTGGCTGAGCTGTTGAGGACGGACGTGTGTCTCCCAATATGTCAAAGCATGGGGCACATGACCGCCTCCACTACGCCTTACTTTGGGAGACGTCCCTCTGGTTGCTTAAGGCGGAGAGAAGAGATGAATGCAGGGAGTGAAGTGTTTTTATTCGTGTATCTCGCCCTGCAGGTTTTGGAGTGCTTTACGTGAGCACCGATTACTTTATACGAAGCTATATTTTTTTTTTAGGCACGAGGAGAGTAAAAGATTTGTCCACAATCACGGGATAGTTTGCTGACCTTGTTCCGCTGCTCCAAAGATAGCCAGAGAAAAGATGATGGGCTGACGAGGCGAGGCAGCCAAAAGAGAAATGGCAGAGATTAGAAGGGGAAGACAAAAGTAGTCGTGTGAATAGGGAAAGAGGATGTTAAAATAGGTCTCATAAGATTCATATGTTAAAAGATGTGAAGAGGGAGGGCTCATCTAAAAGGGCTGACAACATTTCTTTGCAGGTGTTGATCGCTGAACCTTGCCACCGCCCATAGGTAGAAAGGATGTTCGGGTTTCCTTTGGCAGCCACATATGTCGACCTTCGTACAACCTTCCACACGGATGCACTGTACAGCTCAGGTCAGAACTTGAGTGCTGTCGCTCTCAATCCCACTCAGCCTTGATGAGCTCAGGCACAGAGAAAGGCATATACGTTTGTGATACGGGAAGGAAAGGAAGCAGCAAAAGCAGAACAGTTTTTTTTTACCTCTGTTTTTCATCTTGCGGAGAAATAAAATTACAGCCTAATATATACCGTTAGGCATTGATTTTAACCCAGTAGCAACAAGGTATTGTCTACATATCAGGGGGGCAACCAGACGGGCAGGGCGCTAACACTCCCAGCCAGGTGCAACATTTTTTTGGGGCACCCCCTCCCGCATTTTCTCCTTTTCTATGAATTACCTCAGTACCAACAATGCACCTCCTCTCTCAATGGAACCTTTATGACAACATTTCATTTTTTATAGCACTACTAAAGTACACTCGCACTCATTTCTGTGATTTAAATGGTACACATTCTTTGTGGCAGGCATATTAATCCTTTGCACTGTGGGGGTGGTAGGAGTACCCAAGTGAGTGCACAGTGAGCGATGTGACAGTTGAGAGTAGGGTAAGAGGAGTGACTGCAGGGTCAGTGAGGTGACCATATGGTGCGTATGTAAGTGCAGAGTGGGACGAATGAATGCATAACCCTATTAAGGGGGGCATTAGGATGGTGGGTGGACTTTGCCCGCCCGACATCCTCACGGGGATTGGGACCGCCCGCCATAAGGGCGGGGGTCCCGTCGTGGGGATTAGGAGGCGCCCGCCACAGTGGCGGGCGCATCCCTCATTTTTAACATTGTGGCGGGCGGTGCTCTCAGCACCGCCCGCCACAATGCTAAAAATGCATGTATGCATTTGCAAACACAAAGCGGAAGGCACCGCGTGGTGCCTGCCTCTTTGTATATGCAAATTCTGGGGGGTCCCGCAGGGACCCCCCGTGTGCACCCCCCACCTCTCCTTCACTCTGGGGGCCCGCAGGGGGCCCCCAAAGAGAAGACTGCATGCCTTTCAGTGGTGGCATCGCCGCCACGGAAAGGCATCTAACTAAGCCCATTGTAATACGGCTGGCGGTGTCTAATAGAACCGCCACCATATTAAACCTTTTCCGCCCCGGCCGCAAGGCGACGGGGCGGAAAAGCTGCGGACGGTCTTTCCGTCCACCGTGGTCCCACCCGCCATCCTAATATGGCGGGGGGTCATTTATGTGAGGATGGCGGGCGGATTGCCCCCGCCAGGCCGGCGGTGGCTACCACCATCCTGGCAGGGGCAATCCCCCGCCATCCTAATGGGCCCCTAAATGTCTAAATTGTGAGTTTGCAGACTCTTAAAACAACACGCCTGTCATTTTTCTTTTGGCAACCCTACTTAATATTCCTTTTCATGAAATGCTTTCTCACACTACGGCAGTAAATGTAAAATACAATGTAAGGAATAGGCAGGGTGGGGGCCTAAGGGGTACTGAAACAAGAAAAAAAACAAAGCCTCTGTAACCAGTTAACTAAGGTATGTAAATAGGCAAATGGTCCATAGAGACCTGTGAAAAATGTGGGCGTGCCGGAGATAAGAATCCAGACACTGCCCAGCTGAGCCCACAACAGCTCGAGCTTCAGGAGCTCGGGCTGACACTGGCGAAGGAGGGGGGGGGGGGGGCTGAAGCCCTTTCATCCCACTGGACGTTGCAAGCCTGGTACCTATGGTTATGTTTGTTTAACTTCAGTTACATTTGGCAAGTACACAGAAAGGCACTACAAAGGCGCTACGGAAGTGTTCTCTAACAATTACTTTTTAAAAGGTAGGTGACAGTTACAGTGCACCTTGCCAGATGGCAGCAACTAGTAGCCAAGGTCTGTCCCAACAGGCACATCGCACTAACCAGGCGCGTGTATGCAGCAGCACACGCTGGACTTTTGTAGGTCCCAGTTATGTTTTGGCCTAGCGGAGCGTGGCAGCAGCCTCCCATATACTTCTACTGCATATTTAACACAAAATGAGATCCCTCCTTCTGTCCGGTTCCCTGTAGCCCATCCCTCAACCCCAATGTATCGCCATTTGCCTCTTTGCCACGAACAGAGCAATACCCCAAACCTGCTTACCTTCACTTGTGTTTCTGCCACATAGACCAAAACGTCAGCAGGGGCAATGTGTAGAAAGTTACTGCAGCCACCATAGGTACGTTATCAATAGTCCCTGCCCACCATAATAAGTACTTGCTGCCTTACGGCATTCCCAGGCCCAGGCCTGGTACATAAAATCGTGTCAAGCTTATGGCAGCACCTGCAAGTCTCTTCATCTCCCACACCCCACTTTCATGTGGACTTTTAGGGGTGATCAATTTGATGAAGAATTTTGTAATTAATTAGTCTTTGCCAGTTATTCATTGATACCTTTTTCAGTTTGAGTGAGATATTTCTATCCTGCTTCTCAAGTATTGTAGAAATTCCTCCTGAACATAAGTGACGCTTTGCAGTTTTTAGCGCTCTCCAATGTCTGACTGTCCAGCATGAGTAGCTTATCAAGCACTATCTTTTTACCTTTGCAATCTCTTGCTTGTAATATGTTTCCAATTATAATGCCTCCCTCAACCTTGGGTACCGTCTGAGGCAACGATGGAGAGAGCGTGGCCTCCCTTATCCTGAGCTTGGTCCAGGCGAGGTGAGGTAATAGCCCCAGTCATTATGGGTGAACGATACACCACTTGACATGGAGGAATAGTAACACATATCCTTTATGTTTTTGCTTTATCCACAGTTTATATTGTTTTCTGTGTTTGTAGTACGCACTAGCAGTGGCAATTTTTTTTATTAGAACAGAGGCCCTGAAGGAAGCCTTGTGAGGCAGCCCCCCCTTTTTTGGCAGAAACATGTCGGCCCACAAGCAGTTATTGGTTGACACTGCTTTTTTTGCGCTGTTCTTGTTTTTAATCTGGAAGAGGCTTACAGCTATTAAAGTTTCCTTGCTGTTCGTTCTCTATTCTACTTTTAATCCTTACCTTACACACACTCACTTTTTGCACTGCCCTTGGTCCCATTTAGTGATCACACGCATGGACTACAGGTAATCGTGGGCTTGATCCCAGTCCTATATGGTGGGCCTGGAAGCAGTCTCAATGATCTAGAGACACACAAGCCCAACCTTTGGATGACCAGATGATAACATTAAATAACTACAAGACTATGATGGGAATCCATCTCTGGACTTTGGGTCTCACCTACTTTTGCTAGTGGTTGGATTCGTTGGGTTACCTATCCTGAGTAAGACTCTATGGTTACTTACCTTGCACATTTATGGCTTTCAGTCTTATGAGTTTAGAGTACATAGTTGACTCTCTTTCTAGACCCCCAGGTTTTGTGTACTTTACAGTATGACTATCAGGGGATGATAGCCTGGGCAGGTCTTGAAACTCCCTTAGACCCTCCACTCCTCGTCTTTGTTAGAATCCAATTATAATGTGGCAGGCAAGTACCAGAATGCAAAGTTAAAAAAAAACAGGGCTGGATACATATTGCAAATTGGCATGTTATGTGTTTTAGTGATGCTTGCTGGCTTTGTTTGGGGTCCACCTTGCATTGGGTGGCATGGCTGTTGAATAAGGAGCCTTTTAGAGTGTGAGAGCCGCTCCATTTGTAAGGCTGTCAAGCTGTGCTGCTTTCAGTTGTCTCTGCGCTATTCTCTTTTGACAGACTGCAGTAAAGCAGGACAGAGCAGGGAGCTGCCTTTTTTACTGGTGGTAAGCGCCCAGCTCAGTTTTTGTATACTCAGCCTCTCTGTGTCCTGCAGGATTCAAATAGCTGCTGCCTGCAATCTGATAATGTACTCATCACCCATCGCAGGTGCAACACTCTCAGGCTGTGCAATCTGACTTTGTGCTACATTGAAGGGATGTGTGTTCCTTGTTAGCACATAACATACCTGCAGTGTTCCGCTCACAACAGAGTATCACTGTTGTGTCCCCCTGTATGCATACCCAAAGCAAATAGGCAACAGGGGTCTATAGATGGCCCCCTTTATTTCAGGACCGCCAACCTTTTCATGGCTAAAAGACCTCCACGACACCACTGGTAGTCCTGAAACTCCTAATGTGCTTAGCATTGCAGCAGCGGCACCACCAGTATATTACTCAGGCCCTGTCCACCGTACCACTGCCAGGGAGCGGCGGGACCCTGGTGGCTGCCATGTGGCAACGGCGGTCTGACCGCTCAACTTATAATGGGGTGGGGGGATCACTGGTGCAGTGGTGGCTGGACCGCCACTGTGAGTCTGGTGGTCCGTGGACTGCAACACTCATATTGAGGCCCTAAGTGTCATTTAAAGCAATGAAATGTCACACAAGCACAAGGCAAACATTTAAATGTCACACATAAGTGAGGTTACCAGCTTGGCAGAACTTGGTACACTGTGTACGTCTCAGTAGGTCCTATGAGCAGGATTACTTGGTGCTCGGGGTTACGTAGTTAAAACGGTCAATTTTTATGAAATGGATACACAAAATCTTTAATTGATTTACATTTCTCTTAAAATATAACAATATGTCGAATTGGAATGAAAATAGTAGCTGAATTCTGCAAAAGTTAATCAGACCTTTGTAAGGATTTGTATTACTGATTTAGGGGGCTGGACCTCAACTCGAGCATCCACCACAGTAATGTCAGTGTGAAACGCAAGCAAACCTCAAATTGAACTATGCTTAATCTTGCGGTAGCTTGGCTCAAAAGCAGCAGGCTTAACTTAGAAGGAATGTGTAAAATATTTATGCAATCAGTGTTATGTGTATCAGTATATATCCGGTACCAATATATAAGCCGATGGTGAATAACCACAGTTTACTGTGGTTATTCACCTTCGGCTTATATATTGGTACCGGATACCCCTAGAGTTCACCCTTAAACACAAACACACAATTCTTGGGACTAAAATAAGGAACCAGTAATGCACCGTAAGCCCTTATGATCACACTATTTTTCAATTCACATCTCCTATGTTCACTGAGTTCACCAGTTTAAAAACGCAGGCACTCATTTAATTGTATGAATAGGCTAATACGGATGTATGACATTACAACGCATGCTTTTACCACGCATGCCTTTACAACGCGGTATTTACAACGCATGCCTTTACAACGCATAGCGCTTTGGGGTGCTGGATAGTGAATAGTTTAATTTACTATTCCAACTCCAGTCCCCGTGGATAGTAGGGAAGGTGTTGGATAGTAAATTAAATCTATTCCCTATCCTAGAGCGCCCCCCAGCGCAATGCGTTGTAAAAGTTGCGTCGTAAAGGCACTGCGTGGTAAAAGTTGCGTTGTAAAGCATGTTTCCCGGCTAATACAGTCAAGTAAATTAATGCTATATACATGGTTCATGCGCTAAGTCTTGTATTATTCATGCATTACTTTGTATTAAAATCCTAGATTGATCTCCCTGATGAAGAGCAGTTCATGCTCGAAATGCATTGGAGAATTACAATGATAAGGAAAGCGTCTTTAATGTAAAAAATGATGCTCCAAAGGAGACAATAATCGAAATGAAAGAAAAATGAAGAAAAAATAAAGGAATTTCTGTTTGAATGAAACACAACTTTTGGGATTTATTTAGCGTATTGGAAATATATTAAGATACCATTCGGAGTGACCTAAGGGGGATGTAACTAAGCAACGCTTGGAAGCACATATCACTGATTGAATACTGCAGACGCTCGCCCAGGACGGAATTGTCACCCCTAGGAGCAACCACTAACCGTATAAGAATTTTGAAAAAGCTATCAACCTGAGTTTTACTATACATTCCACAAAACAACATGGTGGTGCATTAGCCTCTAGACTAAAATATTTATGCCACACTTGAAATAGTAATAAAGTGAAAACATATCACTAGAAAAATCCCACAAAAGATTAAAATGTAAAAAACTATTTGACACCAAAATGACAAAAACCCAATAAGTAGAACTAGAGAAATATAATTTTAAAGATTTAAGTGCAAACAGTGCTTAGAAGCACAAAGCACCTACTTTATCTTGTTGTGTCGGACCGGGGCAAAGTCACAAGTTCAGGCCAACCACGATATAACATGGGCTGGATTCAGGGACGAACGTATGTGTAATGATGAGAAGTCCACACGTTGAGTAATATTTAGTGATGCTTTATTCCAAGTTATCAAGATACTACAGTATGCCCACTGAAAAAAGTACTTTAAATCTGGGTTACGGTGCGTTACGCCATCCCGTGTGGAGGATGTGTCGCGTAGAGGTTGTTCTAGTGGGCTGCAATTCGAGGTCCTCCATCGAGGATGCATCGTGGAACAGTGATTACATGGTGCTATGACGCTGCAATGCGCAGTCCTGAATCGAGAAGGCTTTGTGTAGTGGTGGTTATGAGGCATTGCAGGGCTTCGATGCGGGGCCCTGCATAGAGGAGGCATCGCACAGCATCTGTTCCGTAGAGCTGATGGATCCTGTGTAGGGGATGCACTGCGCAGCGGGAGTTGTGATGTGGAGCAGTGAGGTGCTGCATTGGTTCTGCTTGGACCACAGCTGGGCTGGCAGAATACCTTCAGGCTCGCTTCTCAGTGCCTGAGACTTGGGGAAAGGGTGGGAGGGAGGGGGAAAAAGACTCAGAGCAGAGTCCAGGGTCTGTGTTTATGGTGGTTAGACCCTTTTCTGTCTCTGAGGCTCTGATCAAGAGCCTAGCATACTAGCCTTTGGAGCCACTCTGCTTCTGGGTTTGAGATGCAGGTCTAGTCCTTCTCACTAAGGGAGCAGAGAAGCAGTCCTTCTTGCAGAGCAGCAGAACAGTCCTTCTGTGTCTTCCACAGGGCCAGAGGTGTACCGAAGAGTTGGGTCTGAGGGTCCAATATATATACCTGGTGCCATCTTTGAAGTGGGTGAAGGTTCTGGAGGTTTCTACCCACAGAGGAGTCTGAAATGTTCTTCCTCCCTGCCCTGGACCCAGCTGGCCTGGGAGCACAGAAGGCTAGTATCAAACCCATTAATGAATGTGCTCAGGCAAAGACTTTGTGATGTGCAAGTATTGTAGGTGATCGCTCCTATCTCTCATAAAGTCAGAGATGGCCCATCCTGCCAACATCAAGTCCTCCTTTGTCTCACTGTCTGTGAGCAATAGACCGAGACCGACTGCCTGCTACACCTAGTCAAGTGACCCATCATACAGGCTGAAGGCACCTAATTGTTTGGATATTAACATGCATAATTTCTAAAATGGTCATTTTCAGAATTGTGACTTAAAATCTGACTCTACCATTAAAGAAGGTTTTAAATAAAAAAAATGTGGATACCAAACTTGACATTCTCCCTTGCTCCCAATTGAAATTCAACATTCATTACATGTTAAAAGGTGACCCAATGTTATCCTATGGGAGAGGTAGGCTTTGAAGTAGAGAAAAACTACTTTAAGAGTATTTGACTACCAGGACATGAAAAACTTAAAAGTACATGTCCAACTTTTTAAATACTCTGCACCCAACCCTTTGGCTGTTTAGGGCCTACCCTAGGGTTGGCTTATATGGATTAAAAAGTAGGATTTAGGACTTGCAAAAGATTTATTTTGCCAGGTCAAAATATCAGTTTAAAACTGCACACACAAGCTGCAATGGCAGGCCTGAAACATTTTTACAAAGCTACTTCAGTAGGTGGCACAAAACGTGCTGGAGGCCCACAAGTAGCATTACATTTACAGGCCCTGGGAACATGTAGTACCACTTAACCAGGGACTTACAAGTAAGTAATTGTGTCAATTGGGTGTGAGCCAATGTTACCATCTTTAAAGGAGAGAGCATAAGTACTTTAGCACTGGCTAGCAGTGGTAAAGTGTGCAGAGTCCTAAAGCCAGCATAAACTAAGTCATCAAAAAACAGGAGGCTGGAAGGCAAAAATGTTGTGGGGGAGGGGAAACCACACCCAGGATATCTGTTTCAACAAGCTTCTTGGTTGGAAGATGTTATTGCTGCAGTACAATTAGGTTTCAGGGGAATAAGGTATTGCAGTGTGCTCTGGCTGTTACTGCATTGAGTCCAGTTGCAAATTCGACTAGAATGAGATTTAGCTGAGGGCGGTGTCTGACAATCCCTGATCTAGGGAGCTGTGATAGACAGTTCCTTCTCATCTTAAAAGAGCCGAACGGTGATTGTTATTATTATTATTATTATAATATAAAATGTATACCGCGCTCAGTAACCCGGGGGCATCCCGGCGCTGTAGACAGCAGAAAGCAACACTCAACTCAGTCGCTACACCGGAATTGTAGCAAAGAGATGCACGTTAAAGTTTAACAAGTGAACAGAGGCGGCTCCTCCATAATGACGGAGAAGCGTTGCCCCACTGAGTCAGTCAGTGAAAAATAAAATGATAATAAAACAAGATTATAATTTCTTGCCACTGACTGACTGACCCAGGGAGTCTTGGGCGGGGCAAGGCCATGGAAGAGAGGAGGAGTGGTAGGTGCACTGTAAAGTGTGCCTGTCTGTTTGGCCTGCTGTCTTAGCGCACACTTAGTGTTCTTTAACCCTGCTGGGTTGCAAAGCTGGGCTGAAGAAACGGCACAGAATCCCAGACAATGTCAGAGTGGCAAAAGAGGCCGCTCAGAACAATCCTGGTGCTGCTCTCATGCACCAGGATTGCGTGGGGAGCCTGTGATGGTGTCCCAGAGACTGCTGGGACACCAGCAGGAGAGAAGAGGAGCACCGAGGCTCCTGGCAGCGTCTGTGGCAGGAGAGGTAAGGTTTTAAAAAATATATATATTATTTCCCTAAACCCCTGTATGCCGCCCCCACCCCACCTCACTTGAGTTTTGCAGCGACTGCCACTGCTAGTCAATGTTCAATGGTGGCAGAATGTTGTAAGTTAATATATTTTTGTTCACGTTTAAACTTGCACAGGACAGCAAATATGGCATTCAGCCGTGCATGACCTCGAGTCAAGAGGCTAGCTCCGGCTAAGCTCAAGGTCCTCTTGCAACCTGGAGCCAAAATGAGCCAAGTGTTCAAGGGAGGTGATGTAGTTTAGTAGCTACAGCTGCTGACCAAGCAACATTGAAAGCCAGGCTCAAATTCCAGCCTCGGCTCAGCATCCTGTAAATCACAGTGAACCTCCCTAGGCCCAAAAAAAGTGTAACAGTCTTTGTTTTGAAACACTCTTATGTCCTCAGTCAAGGTTTGCGCTATGTGAAACTGTGCCACAAATAAAATGTAATTCCTGCCTCTCACCCATGCTCCATCTTGTACTTCAAGAATTAAGGACAAAACATTAACCTTCAATGTGAGAAAGAGATGCCCATCCAGTGGTTGAACTGCAGAGGGTGAAAATGGAAAGTCATCAACCTCAGCTTCGCTGTGTGATCCTAGGGAAATACTTCATTTCACTTAGCCTCCTTTTTTGTTAATTAGTTTATATGGGAGCACCTTCAAATATGAGCTCTGGATGTGGGCTTTCCAAAAACCTCTCTTGTGTTTGATTTAATGGACTATACTGTTGCTCCATTTACAATTAGGATCTAGGCCACATACAGGGTACACGTGACCGCTGATTTGCCTTAGTTCACATGTAGCATTGTTATCAGAGTGGAGACAGGAATGTTTCTCGAATTTGTTTAAAAACCCTCACTTTTAAGAAATACTTCTCAATGCAGTCATGTAATCTGCTCTTTTTTGAAGACACTTTGTCATAGTTTTAATGTTATGTTTGTTTCATGTTTTACAAGGCATGCATTTTCACGGGATTGGCTCGTGCACAGGCTCTTAAAGCTCGACCCTATCCTTTACTCTGCTTTCACTGTTGGCTCACACATCTCAGCCGTGCCCATCAGTGTGTAACACACACAAGTGCCCCGGGGTAAACGTCACAAATACGCACATTCTCAAATAGCAGAACACAGACTGTAAGAGCTACAGTGAAACATAGAACACATACAAGTGGTAGCAGCATTATTGCCGTCCTGCACATGTAGAAAAGGTACAAAATAAGCAACATTCCCTCAGAAACAGAAGAAATATAACACTGGCAGCGCAATGGAAGCGTATCTCTCAAACAACAGGTATATCACAGGCAGACACAATAGATGTTTACCCTACACACAACAAGCATATCGCTGGCAGCAAAAAAAGAGGATGCTGGGGCATGTGCCTACTGTAGGGATCTCCTCCCTCTGTAAGGTATATACAGACTGGTGTGGTGGTTAGAAATGGTCACAGGAGAATGGATGGCCTGCAGCTGGGGCCTCTCTCAAGCCTCCGTGTCCTACGACAGCTATCAAACTACCAGACCCTTTCGCTTAGGTTCCCTAAAACTCACAAGCTGGATATTGATGTGCACATAGAATCCTGACAAGGCAGACATAAGTTTGCTGCCAAACACATTTTACTGGCTCTCATGGGATGCTTGCAAATAGTCTAACCCACTAGCAATCACTCTGGGTATCCTACCTAACCGTAGTTTTTACACTGTTCCACTTTAGATAGGGGCTTGCTTTCTCCCCTCATTGGAAAAATCAATCATGAATTACTAGAAAATGCCTACTCCAGAAGGGAAACAAGCAACACCAGACTAATTTCAGGACCTGTTAAGCATTGTCAATAAAGTATAACTTAGATCCTTCAGCAGAGCGAGAAAGGGACCCATGTCTGGGCAAACCCATGCCCACCGAGGGTGTTATAGCAAACATCTAGAACGTGATGGGCAGGATGTTTGCAAATAGTCTAACTGGCCGTCACTCTGTGCAGCATTCTTGTCCATCGTTTTTAGCCCACTATGCCAGTCTAGACAGAAGCCTGTCTCATGCATATCAGTACTGATCCTACCCCTCACAGGAACATTTAATTGGTGTTTGTTTTAGTAGCTAGGGTTTGTGTGTTAGTGTGGGAACACCTATGTACACACATGGAATGCCCTCTTGACGCAGAGTAACACAAAGAGTTGTTTCAAAGACCTTTTTTTAATAATCAACTTTATTGATCTTGATAACACAAAGAGAAGGTTAGTAGCAACATCACAGTACACAGGTTCACATCTAAAACACAAACAGGTTGTCAATAGCTAAAGTGTCAAGTATGCACAGCGAGGGAGCATGTAACATGGTAAAAAAACAAACAGTCTGCTGGAGGCGGGGAGCTATTCCCGTGAGCCCTCTGTTATGTTATGTTATGTTATGTTAATTTGGCTCTTTTATAGCACACGACTACTCCGTGAAGTGTCCCGGCGCTTTGACAAAGACCCGAAGGAGAGAAAATCCAGGGCAGATGCAGAGCAACAGAAAAAAATTACTGGGTAAAAAGCCATGTCTTCAGTTCCTTCCTGAAAACCAGTAAATTGCTGATTTTCCTAAGGGAGACGGGCAGGGAGTTCCAACACCGTGGTGCCAAGTATCGAAAAGAGCGACCTCCAATTCTAGCCCGTCTAATGGGAGGAACAGAAGCCATGGCCAAAGAAGCTGATCTCAAAGTTCTAGAGGGCAGATAAAAGGCAAGACGCCTTCTGATGTATCTGGCCCCTGCAAGATGAAGCGCCTTAAAGGCGAGAGTCAGCGCCTTAAAGGTAATCCGTCTCGCAACAGGGAGCCAGTGAAGCCTTTTAAGCAGCTCCGGTGCACTCGCTCTTCGATGAAGGCCAAAAATGGCCCTTGCAGAGGAGTTCTGCACTAGCTGAAGGCGCGCAAGAAGAAATTTTGGCAATCCCAGATAGAGCACATAAGCATAATCTAGGCGGAATCCTATCAAAGCCTGTACTGTGGTCTTTCTGTGCTCCAGGGACAAAATCGGAAGGAATTTCCTTAGCATTTTTAAAATGCCAAAGCATTTCCCGGTGAGCTCGCGAATCTGAGGCCCAAAGGAAAGGCCATCATCAATCTGGAAGCCAAGATTCTTCGCCTTGGAAGAGGCATCTGCCGGAGGGTGCATGTCAGGAGGCCACCAGGCCTTCCATCTCGGATCAGGGGGGCAGCCAAAGAAAAGCAATTCCGATTTATCGGAATTGCATTTCAGACTGTGCTGTTTAAACCAGTCAAAGACCGCTCTCAAACAGTCCCTGATCCGCATACCATCAAAGTCGGAGCCCTTAGTGCAGGTGAAAAGGAGCTGGGTGTCGTCAGCGTAGGATACGATCTGGGCACCAACCGACTCCGCCACTGCCGCCAGGGGGGCCATGTAGATATTAAAAAGGGTGGGGCTCAAGATAGAGCCCTGAGGCACCCCCACCTCCAATGGTGGCATGTCGGCGGAGAAAGGTGGCGCCCAGATCGTTTGCCGGCGACCGGCCAAGAATGACTCGAACCACTTCAACACCACTCCACGCAATCCGATCTCCCAGAGTCTTAAAAGGAGACCGTCATGGGGAACGGTGTCGAAGGCCGCCGACAAATCCTGCATAACTAATATGGCCTTTCCACCTAAATCCAGAACTTCCCGGATGGCATCAGTAACTTCAAGGAGAGCGGTCTCCGTACTCATGTTGGTGCGAAAACCCGACTGAGTATCGTGAAGGATGTCATTACTCTCAATGTAGTCAGAGAGGGAGATATGAACATGCTTCTCAACCACCTTTGCCAGAGCCGGGAGAAGGGAGATCGGCCTATAGTTAGCATGGATTAGATGGTCCAAATTGGGCTTCTTGACAAGCGGCAGGATCAAGGCATGTTTCCAGGCCTGGGGAACCACCCCTGTGCTTAAAGACATGTTGAGCACCGGGTTAAACAAAGGGTTTAAGACCGGGGCTACTTTTCCAAGGCATTTAGCGGGACAGGGATCCTGCGGGGAGCCAGACTTGAGCTGGGTGAGAAGGTCAAGAGAGGCAGGTAGGGACAGAGGAGGAAACTCAAACAGAGAGGGGCCTCCCACTACCAAGGATGGAAACCGAGAGAGCCTGTGTTCAGATACAGATACTTTTCCCCCATACGTTCAGTATCTTGAATAGCTTTAATTTTAGAGGTGAAAAAGATTGCAAGTTGATGGACCCATGCTTCCGTATGGGAGTGGGATGGTAATATCGAGGTAGGGGAAATAAAATCTTTTACAACGCGGAAAATTTCTTTACTCTTATTGGCCGCGTCCTCAATTCTTTTGTCATAATAAGCTTTTTTCCCAGCCATAATATGGCGGTGATAGAGCTTCGTGAGTTCCTATATTTATTTTTGTCACTGGGATCATACATACGGCGCCAGGCCCTTTCAGCTTTTTTACACTCTCGGCGCAGCTCACCAAGAGAAGGAGTGAACCACGGTGCCGAGGCGCGGTTGCAGGATTTTCTAGAAGTAGCCGTGGGAGCTAACTCCTCAAATCTATCCACTAGCCACCTATGTAACAGATCCAAATCTTCCTCTAAACTACCAGACAGTTGACAAGGGTGTATGGAGAGTGCAGATACCAGCATTTCAGGAGAGACCCGGTGAAAAGCCCTAGCAGTCCCTCTAGGGCCTTCCAACGATCTGGAGGAAGTAGTGATGACAGGAGAGATAACAAAATGTATTACAAAGTGGTCAGACCATAGGACAGGGATTGGAGGGGATGCGCAGATCGCAGCTGTAGAAAAAATTTGGTCTAAAGTCTGGCCTTTGTTGTGTGTGGGGACAGAAACATACGGTAACCGCCCTAGAGGAGCTGTAATGTCCCACAACTTAACAACATCCAAATCACTACCAACATCCATGTGTAAATTAAAATCACCCAACAATATGCAATGTTCGGATTTTAAACAAAGTGCAGAAAGGACAGCCTGCAGTTCCTCGAAAAAAAGACCTATGGGACCCGGGGGTCTATAAATTAAAAGCCCAACACAGGCTTGGCGTGCGGATAGCGAGACCCATTCGGTCCGACCATTTACCCCATACTTTCTGATATTTGGCAGGGCAGCCTCTGGCCTCAAACAAGGGCTTCTCTTGAGCGGCACACCAGTCCACTCCTCAGTGCCATTTGCTATTGTGTGTGTGTGTGTGTGTGGAGGGGGGGGGGGGTCCAGGCCATAGCGATGTCACACTTGGCCACCATGATGGCCGTTCCCAGGAACAATTTATCTGCTCGGGTCCCATCTAAACCGTCCATAATACCCAGGATGAGACACATAGGCTTGTGAGGCACATGCCAACCCAGGATATGTGTGAGCTCAGATTCTATATTTTCCCATTATTGTGTGAGGTTGGGGCAAGACCAGACCATATGGTAGAAGTCTGCTGGTTGGTACCTGCAGCGTGCACAATCAGCCGAGGCATGTAGCCCTGCTCTATGTAGTCGTTCTAGGGTAAGATATGCAGTGTGAAGGTAGTAGATCAGAATGAGTCTGGTGGAGGCAGTGATGGTTTTGGGGGTCATAAGGGTGACCTGCCAATCTTCCTCCTCAAGGGGGCCTACCAACCTTCCCAGTGAAGTTCAAGCTAGTCCAGTGTTGTGGGGCCACTGTTTGTGAGGGTGCAGTATATGCGTAATATGCCTCCTCTCCCGAGGTTTCTCATCATGACCTGCCCCTCCAGTGGGCTAAACTCTGGGAGGGTGGTGCCTGTTGAGATGTGTGTGTTCAGGGCATGTCGCATCCGTAAATACCTGTAAAATTGTGAGGTGTGCAGGGCAAAGGGCTCTGCAAATCCTGAAATGTCCATGAATGCTCTCCCACCCATATGTCATCTGGTTGTGAGATACCAATGTAATCTCAGGACTTGAACCCTCGCAACGCCTTCACTTTGGCCAGCCATGTACCCTGCCAGAGAGGTGTGTGCTGGGTCAGTTTGGATTCCCACTGTGTATGACGCAGGGCCGAGTCACCATTGGGAGTGCTTTGGGAATGGGGCATCCATACATAAGGGATTGGATTCAATGGAAGTCTAGGTCCCTAAGCTTAGTTCTTTAGGCTGGATCAGACCATCCTCCAGTGAATCAGTCATGAAGGACTAGTAGCCGGGAGGCTAGATAGTATAGGTACAGGTCTGTCATGTCCATGCTGCCATTGAAGTATGGAATACGGCAACTGGCGAGAGCCAAGCGAGGCCTCCCACCTCCCTTAAGCAACCATGTAGTCATGGCATCGATTACCCGAAACCAACTTCTGGGGTTGTGGAAGGGGGTGTTTTGAATAATATACAGGAACTGCGGGAGAATCCTAATCTTGAATAGTGCCACCCTTCCAAGTGGATTAAGTGGCAGGGTTTGCCAACGATTGAGGTCCCTTTTGGCTTTTCTGACAAGCAAGGTAATGTTCAATGGCCATTCAAGCTCAGGGAACCGAGCGACCCATATACCTAAATATTTGAATGATTGCCGTCTAATGGGAATGGTAGTCTGCCAGTCTAAACATTCCCTAGAGAGATTAAGAGGCATGAGGGTCAACTTGGCTGGGTTCAGCCAGAAGCCAGAGACTTTTTCAAAGGCTTGAAGGGAATGGAAATGTCAATGTTAGAGAGGGAGCTACCCTTTTGACAGGAAAAGGATTGGGTCAACAATATAATGAAAGCAAAAAACTCCTTCTCCTGAGTTTGGCAGTTGATAAATAGTGCTAAATGCCCAAGAGGAATTACAGGTTACTGAGTAACCAAAAGAAAGGGAATTTAACCTGTTACAAGATGGCAATCACACCGAGGACATTAAACCCCTAAGTACACATGCTCTAATCTGAATAGGGCTGCCAGGTGTGAGCAATTAGCTAATCAATGCGAGTATTTATACCGGGCGGACCCAGAGAGGAAACCATTACCAAACAGCTCGGGAAGGAGGAGGACGCCACGCAGTTCAGCTACCCTAACCAAGTAAGTAAGATGGGGGTCTGTTACTTAAACAGATGTGGAGCAGAGATAGAACACGGCTCCAATAGTAATCTTCTGATACTACTTGTGGTCTTTCTAGAGTTGGCAGCTCATCCAGAAAAGCCCAACAGAGTGACCCTTGACTTCACACTAAAGGAATAAGAAGGAGGAAATCAAGTATAAAGCAGGCTTTTTCACCAATAAAAGGTAAAACTTTGAAGACACGGGGTAAAGACAGCCAGAGGGAAACTAAAGCCCAGATAGTCTAAAAACGCAAAATTATCTTTCAGACAAAGTGGTGAGATAAACAGCCGGACGGGTAGCTCCCAGAGGCGTCCTTCTAACTCTTTAAGACACCAAAAAATAGGACCGGTAAGCACCCCTCTTTTTGCTTAGAGAAATAAGAAAAGAAGGCTAAGAGACAGTTGAGAATAACCGTAGAAAATATTTTAGAAAGGTAACCCCTGTTAAAAAGAGATGTTTTTCTGTCCTAATAGGATTGAAGTTGGTCCATTTTTTTAATCAACCCGGGTGGAGGTCCAGCAAAACTGATACAGAAGTAAAAAATAAAAAAATGATAAATAGGAGCACACTAGGGCAAAACGGAGGAAATAGTCCAATAACAAGGTAACTAAAATAAGGTGCGGTTCCTCCTAGAATAAAAAAGAGGAAAGCGAACAAAACCTCCCTAGGAGAACACAAGAGCTGAAGAAAACCTGCTCAGAAACTGAGAAGATACTACCTGGAAGGAAAAATATATACCTGGGTAAGAACATAGAGGTACCTGTGGGTGGGACTCTATAAGAAAGAAGGGATTGAGATCTGATTGTCCCTTTTTAGATCTATTCAAAGCCCACATCATTGGTGTTGGAAAAATAAAAAGTGCTGACACCCCATCCTAGCGATAAAAACATATCACGCTAGTCATGTCCTCTCTCTTAGGAATACTAAGATGTGGCAATTTAGTATTACAGGGGACTAAGGGATTACAGGGGACTAAGGGATTAGACTCAGATCACAAGGATATCAGTGTAAACGTTAATGAATCAATGTGCAATTGTTAGATTAAATGTTGGACCTAATGAAATGTATTGTGACGTTTTTTTAGATATGATTTATATGAACAAGTCCTGAAGAAGGTGCAAGAGTATTCGAGGCACTGAAACGCCGCGTCGACAGTTTGTTCCTTATGTTGAATAAATATGATGTACATGTAGACTTGTGTATTTATGCCCACTGGCATTTTTTATAAAAAATTGGAGTTTTTATTTGAGCTGGCCAACCGCAAAGACGAATGTGCATAAAATTGAAATTGTTTTGTAATAATGTGTCATTATTATTTTTAAATTATTTTAAAATAAATGTATGAAACTTTTAATCTTTGTGTCGGACCGGAGTGGAGCCAAGAAGAGAAGGACGTCAGCTGGATGAGGGTAGCTGGGTTTTAGGAATAACCACGATGGTTGCTGTATCTGTTTCGGGGTGCCCCGACTTATGCCACATTTTGGAACAAGGGGGAGAGTGGGTGTTTCAGATACTTTAGGACTATTTTGCAGTCCCTAAAAACGGCATGCCCTGGAAAGTAAATTGTTTATCAGCACTCGCGCCTCTTTGCATGACTTTGGGACAGCGTAAAGTGTTGATAAATCTGTCTTTCTAGAGTTGGCAGCTTATCCAGAAAAGCCCAACAGAGTGACCCTTGACTTCACACTAAAGGAATGAGAAGGAGGAAATCAAGTATAAAGCAGGCTTTTTCACCAATAAAAGGTAAAACTTTGAAGACACGGGGTAAAGACAGCCAGAGGGAAACTAAAGCCCAGATAGTCTAAAAACGCAAAATTATCTTTCAGACAAAGTGGTGAGATAAACAGCCGGACGGGTAGCTCCCAGAGGCATCCTTCTAACTCTTTAAGACACCAAAAAATAGGACCGGTAAGACATTTAGGGCCGGAGTGGAGCCAAGAAGAGAAGGACGTCAGCTGGATGAGGGTAGCTGGGTTTTAGGAATAACCACGATGGTTGCTGTATCTGTTTTGGGGTGCCCCGACTTATGCCACATTTTGGAACAAGGGGGAGAGTGGGTGTTTCAGATACTTTAGGACTATTTTGCAGTCCCTAAAAACGGCATGCCCTGGAAAGTAAATTGTTTATCAGCACTCGCGCCTCTTTGCATGACTTTGGGACAGCGTAAAGTGTTGATAAATCTGCGCAAATGGAGTAACATCAGACATACAAAAGGTGAGGGAAGTAATGCTAGCAAATAGTCGAAACCGCTGTCTTTCACTCTGCATAGCATTTCAACCCATTGTTTGTTGCCATCTGTGCTACCTTAATACTGACCCTGCGCCTTAGGGGAGAAGTCCATAGTCTGAACCAGTGGTTCTTAAAAGTCTGACCTTTGTGGATGCCAAGTGAATCACTGTTGGAAGCCGGGGGCCCCTGCCTAAGCAATTTCTATGATTTTAAAACAAACAAAAGAAAACTAAAAACCACAGAAACAAGTAGACATCCATCAAATGAACAAATTATTAAATATTTTCTTCAATTCACACAAAAAAGGAAAGTTCTGAGTTTTTTTTTATAATGTGATCTTTATTTCTAAATGACAAGGCAATATGCTAGCCTATCTTCGTTTGCTTCTAATGCATTCGCTTTTTGTTGGCACATACTAGTTTTCCAATTCCGGCCACCAATCTTCCAAACTATTGTTTGTTGTACTTGCACTGCTCCCACAAAGCAAGTTAAAGATGGCAATTTATTTTTGAGCCTCCAATTTCAAATTTCTTTAAACTTACAGAGCATTTTCAGTGTTTTGGTTTTACATTTTGCTTTGTGTGCATAATGAAAACAACAAAAGAGTGTGCCTTCTTACGTGAAGAGCAGGCATGAAGACTCTTATTTGATTCTTTTGAAAGCCCTCACTCACCAACCTAATTGGTGACATGCTTCATCATTGGGCCCCACCAGGAGAGGCCGAGTGCCTACCGGTGTGCTTCAATGCCAGAATTACTGCGGAGCAGGATTACTTGATTGGGTGACAAGTGAAAGTGTAAGTGTGGTGATTAAAATGTGGTGATTAAAAATGTCTGGATTGTGTCCAAAAAACCTTTTGTTAGTTGGCCAATCAGACAAGCTAAAAACAACGTGTGGGATGGAAAAACTGGATAGATTGTTCAGTTATGTCCCATTGTGTAAGGTCAACATGTTTCGGCCTAACAGGTGCTATTTACCAGGCATTCTTCAGGACCAACGACCTGTACATCGGCGGTATGAGCGTGCTAAGGCCCACCCTAACCAGAGAGTGAAAGTGAAAAATAGAGTGAAAATTTGTGTAAAAAGTGCAATCCAAAATTATGTGTGCATATACATAAGTAATCTGCTAAAACTCAGTTTACTAAAAAGTTGCATACCCCTTGAGTTGGTTTGGACCCACAGGCGACAGATTGTGAACCACTGACAACAGCATTCCAACCCATTATTTTTCCTCCCACTGTGCTCCTCTAGCAAGGGTCCTGCCTTGTCCTCCTCATGACAGTAGTCCATCTCGGACTAATGAGTGAGGCCCCCCTCCAGAATGGGACACAAGCCCCTCAGTTTCAGCATTTTCATTTGGGTGCATCGTGGATTCTGCTGCACAGAGAGCTAGGGTACTACATCCGAGCATACCCATGGCCATTTAGGCTGTTACATCAAACACAAAAAGTTGATGGGGAAAATGCTTGCAATTAGCCTAAACTACTGCCAATCACTGTGACAAGCATTCCAACCCATTATTTTTCTCCCTCTGTGTTAGTGGAAATCAGTAGTCACCCTGCTTCTCATTGGAACAGTCCCCCATTAACTACCAGGCGAGATACACTGCAGATGGGAAAAAAAACAACTCCAGACTATTTAAGCCTTGTTATGGCTTGTAGTGCCACATAGTTTGGATCCCTTGGCATTGTGAAAGAGGGACCCACACTTAGGCCATTACATCAACACACTCCTATCTTTTGGGAGTGTATACATGGATGTTGTGCCAGACTTTTAGTGCTGAGATCGACATGGTACAATGCATGTGTTTAATTTTTTTTTAATACTTCTTAGTTTGCAGTTTGATGGTGTCCTAACTGCTGGTGTGCCGAGAGCCTCCATAGATGGTGATTTTGTGTGTATGATATGTAGAGATGCTGGTCATGAGGGCTTTGTAAATGATGCAGCTGATTTTCAACGTGGGGGGGGGGGCGGCCGACAAGTGGAGATTCATAAAGATGAATGTGATCATATTTCTGCAGGCCGTGGATGAGGCACTGTGTGGCGTGCTGGATACCCTCAAGGAGTGCAAATGTGTAGTCTGGGAAGCAATGGAGTAATGCATCACCAGCATCCAGCTGCAAGAGTTCAAGGGCTTCAACAGATGTTCTGAAGTCTGTTTCTGTAGGAAACAGTTTCTTTCTTTAGAACAGATTTGGTACCAGACCGTTTTTTGGCAATGTGTTCGCTGATATCGAAGTTGTTGTCGAGGGTAAATCCAAGGGACTTAGCATTCAATGAAAGTTAGGGTTCGAAGCGGTCAACGTTCATGTTACTGAGCCAGCTTTTCACTGTTTCTGTTTATTCTTTGCAAATAACCAGAATTTTTTCTTGGTTGGTATGAGCTTCAGGTAGTAAGTCACTGGACACTGCTAATAAGTAGGAAGGTACCCCCAATATTGTTGTAGGTCCTAGAGGAGAGGGAAACAACAAAAAAACTGTAAAAACCTTTGAGCTGACATATGTCACTTACATAGGTGACCACTAAGGCTCATGTATAGAACATGTCCCCAAAATATTTTCTTAACCAGAGTGATTTCATAAAACAGTGTTTATTATTTATAAAAAAGAAAATGTCATTATTATAAATTTGCAGAGAACATAAAAACAAACATTCAGAATAGTCCAATAATGTCAATACTTCAATACATTTCATGTACTTAGGGGCCCATTATGATCAAGTCCGTCCGCGACCATAGAGGAGGAGGGAACCTCCGCATGGCCTGCGGAGTTCCCTCCTGTCCAATTAGTATGTGACCGCCACATCCTAATTGGATGGTGGTCACATCCTCTATTTTTACCATTGCGGCGGGTGCGGCCTCAAGCTGCACCCGCCGCAATGGTAAAAATGCATACAAATGCAGGGAGGTACTATAGGTATCCCCCACCCCCCCTTCACCCAGGGGGCCCGCAACGGGCCCCCGCAGTGAAGTTCCACATGCTTTTCCATGGCGGAAAACCCGCCGCGGAAAAGCATTTTTTAAAGCCCATCCTAATATGGCTGGTGGTGTCTGAGAGACACCGCCACCATATTAGAGCTTTTCCGCTGCGGTTGTAAGCCAACCCCGGTGGAAAAGCTGGGGACGGAAACCACGACCCACCAGCCATCCTAATGTGACGGTGGGTCTTTGGTGGGTCTGCTGCTGTTTTTCCGCATCCTCCGGGCCGGCGGTGGCTTCCGCCGGCCTGGAGGATGCGGAAAAACCGCAATCGTAATAGGCCCCTTAGTTTCATGAATGGCTTGGCATGTCAATCTAGCATGACTGAATAGGACAGACAACACAATTTCAATATGACAATAGACAATACACATGGGAAAGAAACAATTATAAAATTAGCCTGAAAATAACCCCACACTCCATCATCAGACATATATTCATACCCATCACAAGCCTCATCCATACTATCATACATACTGCACCAACAAATAATACAAATAACTATTCAAAAACGTATACGGGATCCACTAAGTTAGGAGGAAATCACTAACAGTGGGACTACGCTATGCTGATATATCACCGCAGTTTCTTCTTTGATTTGTGTCTCAGACTGGATTCCCGTCTTTGAAAAGTAGGTCTCTGGACATCCATTGGAGCGGGTCACCCATTGACCTCGTTTTGATCCATTCCTGTCGCAAGCATTAGGCACAGTCACACGAGTGGTGCAGCGTTCTTATCAACACACCTAAGGTAACGTTGGGTGGTAGGAATATAGTGCATTCCTGTGGATTCTGGAAGTTTCTATTACGGAAATGTAAGGAAAATGTGTGATTTCAAGCAAAGTTTGAGGTTTGAAGGGCATTGTGGGTAGGAAGACCTAATGGGATCCATGCATGGTACATCATCCTAGAATCCCCTGGTTATCTACTTTCTATTAATATATGTGGTTTGTAGGTTTGCATGGGTGGCACCATAGTACAGCCCCAAATACTGCAGCTATCCCTATTGCTTATTTATCAACATAGCGCTTTAGGGGCCTTTTGTGTCATCGTCTCTTGGCTCACCCACACAAGTGGTGTACTGTTCTTTTTGGGAGAAATGTGTGTACTTATCGTGGTAAAAGAAATTGTGATTACCCGCAGATTGCAGATCTTTTTGTTACAGAAATGTGAGGAAAATGTGACTTTTTTTTACCAAAGTTTGAAGTGTTTTCTGGGTCAATGAAAGATAAGTTTATTATGACCATTTGGCCTTTAAACTACATATTCATCATAACACTGGGTACAAATAAAATTGTTAAAAAATTCCTAAAAATCCTAAAAACCAATTACATTATGTTCTTATAAAAACATATTCACATACTAACACACTATAAATCACGGTAAAATACCTAAAAATAACAATTCATAAAATGATTGCAGACGTTCTATTTTGTTCAATTTATCACATCTTAGACCACCCTATTTCATGTCATTGTTCCATAAGAAATCTTTTGGCTACTTGTATAAATTTCGCCACGGCGATTGCACTTGCTAAGCTCTGCATATCTGTAAGTAGCTCAATTGCTTGCAACCTTCTGTTTATTCCATATTTTAAAAAAGAGTGGCCTTAATACCATCCGCCGTACTGAAACCAATTTTAGGCAATCCATTACAAAGTGAACGCTAGTACATTTGAAATCAAGCACACATGTACATTTACCATAGTCATCCATTAGTATATTATTTACTTTCTCATTTGCACGGGTGGGATTTATACGTATTCTCACTTTTAATAATTCCAATCTCATCTTATTATCTGGTACTGGATCTAAATATGGATATGAATTATCGTTACTCCATGTTTTTATCATGAATTGCACAGACTTTTTTTGCTTTAAATAATCCATATCAATCTGTCTGGATTTTTCATTTCCCAAGGTTTTTAAGACACTTTTCCATTCGTCAATACACAATGATTCTGGATCAATTTTTGCTTTCAGGATTTCACAAATAGAATACAGATTATTTCTAGTTGCTATTGCCCACTTCAATTCGCTCTGTTGGATCTCCCTCCTACACCAACTCGACACTTTCTCCTCTTCTCCAGCTCCCAACCTTTTCCAAAATCTGCACAGATTTACCTGAACTTGTATGTTCCATGCTGGCCAGTCTAGTTCTAGCCTAATAGCCTGTACCATTGCGGAGCTAGTAAGGAGAGAAGAGTTTTCAGGCATTTTCCTTCCTCCTTCTCCCAAGCACATTCCCCCCCCCCCCCAAGCACAGGATTTCCGCCCCATACTGTATTTGCGGGGGAATCATAGCCTTAAATGCTTTCAGCACTGGTCTATGAGATATATCTCCGTAGATACCATTGAATTTTTTCAACCCACAAATGCCTGCTAATCCTTTTGTTTTTTGGGCCTGAATGTGCATATTCCAATTTAACGCTCTGTCGAACCATACACCTAAATATTTATATGTGTTTACGACTTCTAATTTTGTATGGCCCAGAGCCCAACTATATTCATGTTTTTTCTTTCCAAAGCACAATATTTTAGTTTTTTCCATATTTACTATTAAGTTTTTGGATAAGCAATAAGTCTCAAAAACATTTAACTTCCTTTGCAACCCTAGTTCCGTTTGATCTAAAATAACTAAGCCGTCTGCATAAAGTAGGCAAGACAGGTGCTTTCCATCGACCTTAGGGCTTGCTCCTCTTTCAGTTACTAATATTTTCGGTAGGTCAGCAAGAAAAATAGAAAACCATAATGGGGCCAAAACACAGCCCTGTCTTAGCCCATTATTAATTCTTATCTCCTGGGTCAAGCCTCCTGCAGTACCTTTAATAACTTGTGCCCAATTTTCGTTATGCAGACTTTGAATTACTTTTAGAATGTCTATGGGGATATTATATTTTTTTTAATGTCTCCCATAAGCATTTACTATCAACTAGGTCGAATGCCGCACGGAAATCAACGAAAGAACAGTATAATCTACCTGCTGTTCTACCATCTTCCTTGCCACGGCCCACAGGGCTAAACAATGATCAAGTGTTGAGTGCCCCTCTTTGAATCCTCCTTGTTCTACAGGCACAATTGCATTTAAATCAACCCATTCCTTCAGTTTACCCAGGAAAATTTTAGAGAATACTTTAGCACCAATATCTAAAAGATTAATTAATCTATAGTTTTTTGGGTCCTTTCTATCCCCTTTCTTATGTATAGGCCTGATTATGGCTCCCCTGCAGGATTTTAGGATTATACCTGTGGTCAGCACTGCTGTAAACATTTTTGAGAAAAATTGAGCCCACCATTTTAACTCTGTTTTTATTATTATTGCAGGTAAGTTATCTGGTCCTGCCGCAGGGGTTAAATTTAAATTCTTAATAGTATTCTTTACATTTTCAAACGAGCCTCAGGGTTTTCTCCCCACTAATCTCTGCCTCCTTTTTAGATTTATATAATTGATTCAAATGCTCCTCCCAGGATGCCTCGTCGACTTCACAACTCATGGTTCCTGGGGATCGACCTGATGCATCTTGAATCAACCTCCAAAACCCTTTAGTATTTTTGCTTTCTATGGTTTCTAGTAAGGAAATCCAGCATTTTTCTTTAAAGCATCTTTTTTTACTTCTCACTTGCATTTTATATTCCTTCCTTAATTTTAATAAATTATTATAGCCCTCCTGATTATATCTTAATTTCATCTTTCTTTCCTCTCTCTTTAGTATCCTTTTTTTCTCCCTACGTACGGGATCAAACCAAGATGTTTGCAGACTGCCACCCCCTTGCTGATTCTTGTCCCCTGAATTTGCTTTCTTTATATTGACGGACAAACCTAGAGCTGCCTGCTTGATATTGTCTTCAAACCATGTAACCTTCTGGCTCCATACTATCTTCGGATCTAAGTTTTGTTGGAAAATAGTCAGTTTTCTAATGTATTCCTCCGTCAATTTTGTAGTTATTCTTTTGGGGTAATCCATCAGTTGGTGTGGAACTTTGTCACACATTCTTGGGGGGGCTCTTACAATTTCACAATATAGGGGATAGTGGTCACTTCCTTTACGTTTAGATACCTTAAACTTTTTTACTATATCAAAATTCCAGGCCTGAACGAACAAGTAATCTATTGGGCAGCGTTGATTTCCCCTTCTAAATGTTTGTTCTGCTGGTCTATCAGATTCAGATCTACCATTTAAACTAATAAATCCATATGTCCCTAACTCTACATCTTGTTTATTCATTTTACTATTGCGAAAAAGGGCTGGCACTATCTCACATGCGTCCAGTATTTCCTTCATCCAAGGATCCACCTTTCCTGGATCTAGCTTGTGGTTGAAATCTCCCATGATAATCATAAAATCCTTCCCATATTTATCATTTAAGGATTTCAAGTTGGCTTTGAAGAACCCCATTTCTTTTGCATATTCTCCTGGGGTGCCCCACTGCACATATATATTAACCACAATCGCATATTTATTAAGGCTTCCCTGATCCTGTAGACGTAATTCAATGGCTAATATCCATTTACAAGAAGTATTTATCAGGGAGGCCTTATTTATTGCTTTGGTAGAAATTAGAGACATGATTCCGCCCGAAGGGCGGCCGAGTCTGGCTTTTGTCGCCTTTTTAGAAAATTGTGTAAAACCAGCAACTATCAGGGTACTTTCGCATAACCAAGTCTCTTGCAAACAGACGATGTCGGCCGTACGTGAAATATTTTTTATATATTCGGTTTTTGACAGTTCTTTTAATCCATTAATATTCCACAAAACTAATCTTAGGCTATGCGACGACCCGCTTTCCTAATCTATTCCACTAAGATTGCCGGATTCATTTACTGCCCACCATGATCCATTTAATTCTCTGTCCCCCATACTCCAATCTCCCCAATTCTTATCCAGCTCATGATTTTCAACAAATATTTAATTTCCTCTCTCCCACCACAAGCTCCTGATATTATTCTGGCTTGCCATTTCCCCAATCCTGCATGACAATTCAAGAAGTTACCGTCAGGTTGGCATACACTTTCTAGTTCTGCCTCTGTGATTAATCTTATTCCTTCTTTTAGTATCTCCTTTTCAGCCTTTATTATTGCAGATTTAATCATCCCCGAGTATTCTTCAACTTTTGTCAATTCCTTTCCTTTACTATTAGTAAAAAATCCAACCAATTGTAAGTCTTTTGATTCGATTTTACATAAGCTTGGACATCTTGCAAAGGAAAAAAGTAGTTGTGAGCGATTTAAAGGCGTGATTTTCCTTTGTTTTTTTTCTGCCCTTAGGAGCCTACTGGGGTTCGAAATATAGCCACATTTTTCCCCTTTCTTCGGCGGCTCCCCAATCACTCGTTTTTTCTCCCTTTCTATCTCTTTTTCTATTTGGATCTAATATCTTAGCCCCCACTTTCTCTGAACTTTCTGGGTTGCTTTTTCTAACATTTAAGTTTACCCTTTTCTCAGAGCATTTCCCATCCCTTTTTTCCTCCCAGTTGTTTCTTAGTTGGGGCCATCTTTCCCTCGTTTGCCTCCTACTTATATCATGCCCACTTTTTTGGGGACCCTCTTTCCTCAGCTTTATTTTCTCTTTCTTAGCAATTCCGCTTTTACTTTAGGTACATGTGGTTTATCTTCACTACACTTTGCTTTATTACTATTAGTTTGTTTCTCTCTGTGCTTTCCTGGGTACTAGGTATGTTTCCTTAAGGGGTGTCTAATCTTTTGCCACCTATAGTCATTTCTTCTTCTAATCAACATGGGTTGTTTTGATATATACACGTCATGGACTTGATTTGATTGGTGTAATGCCTCCGTGTCGTCTATGCCCTCTCCATTTGGTGTAGCTGACACCGGTCTGACTACAGATGGCATTAAACTAACCCTGGGCGTAGTGTGCGTAGTGGGGCTACGCGAAGCTACGCAAAGTGGGCGAGAAACTACGCCCACCTACGCACTTCGCGTAGCCCCACTACGCGCCGCCTGTGCCCCTCCCCTGCATACCTAATTTTTGTAAATTCAGAAATTAAAGTAAATAAAAGGCACTTACCTTGTCCGCTGCGTCCCGGGGCTCCCTCTGCTCGTTTGCACCGCCGTCGCAGCCATCGCCGCCATCTTGGATACCAATGCGCATGCGCGGTCGCCCGCGCATGCGCATTCTCGCGAGGTGGCGGGCAACTTCACTACGCCCACAGAGTGGGCGTAGTGTTGCCTGCTACGCCTACTTTGCAAAGGGTGAAGTAGGCAACACTACGCCCACTCCGTGGGCATAGCGAAGTCCTTCGCCCGGGGTAAGATTAAACCCCTGATTCCCTGCAGCTCGCAAACCGTGAGCTTTAGGCTCGTTTCTTGTGCCTTTTAATATTTTATTATTTGAAAGTGTGACTTCTAGCAATCCCTGCAAGATCTTTTGTAACATAAGAATAATATCCAATAATGAGGTAGATGGTGTTGCCGACAAGTCTAAATTCTCAGTCCTATTACATAGCAATTCTTCCATAGACTTGGAGACTCCCTTTGCCCATTGCCTCAGGCTTCAGCTGAACTAGTTTTTTCCTCCTGGGCACCGCTGTCATTCTGGATGTAGCACTCTTTTGGGGACTCCTCATCCTCTCTGTCCCCAGTAACATAGGCTGTGAACATCCTGGGCAATGATGAAGTCTTGGTTCCAAGTTAATGTTTATATTGTTTAGATCATATTGGTTAGAAAATGATACTTCTGTACATTCGGCACTTATTTCACTTTTTTCCTGAGATAGGTTTAGATCCGTCTCTACATCTTGCATTTGTTTACATTCAGTTTTAGTGAAATGTTTTCCCACAAAATCTTTTATTGACCTTGACGCTACCTTGCTTCCCTTCGTGCTCGCGTGTGGAATATTCGGTGTATTCTGCGTTTTTTCCTTCAATAAATCTCTGGATTGACCTCTCCTGTCATTTATTTCTTCTTGGGTTCCCACTAGAATTGACTCACTTGTCTCCTTATTTATAGACTGTGGCTTTTTTCTTGTTTTAGTACTCCTCACTTTTTTAGGCGCCATTTTATTATTTGTAAAGTCCAGTATTTCTTTACCTTTATAGGCTAAATTTTCAATTTCTAGTTGTAGACGTCACGTGGCTACTAAAACAAATACTTTTGTATGCTGTTATGTCTTGCAATCAGATAAAAACTAAATTTACTTTCACTTACCTCTGCTGTGCTGCAGTGGTGCAACGGGTTTGCCGTGATAATATCCCGCTTTTCCAGCGGGGGTGCTCCGACTTAGGCTGGAGCTATATTTCTCCTATTTCGCTTTCTCTTTTTTACTGGATTTAAATATATATATATATATATTTTTTTTTCTTAGCCTCTTTGGCCTCACCCCCCCTCCTGGGGGGGCGAAAGGATCTAAGGGGACTCCAGCCAGGGGCTTTCCCAATTATGCGCTCCCTCTGCGCGCTCTTCGTTCTTCGCACCTCCTTTCAGGCACTTCCAAGCATTCGCGCTGGCACTCACACCTCGCTCCGTGCCTCTTAGAGCCAGGTACCAGGGAATCACTCGTGGGGGCAGGCGCCGACCTCGCGACCTTGCGTTTGGCCACGGGGTTCCCGGCACTGTCCCAACACTGTCCAAGAGATCCCAGCAATCGGCGCCCGGCCACCGGCACGGACAGACTTCGTCTTCGCCGCGGGACCAGAAATGGCTTGTCGCGTCTTTCCGCAGTCGCGTGCGTACTCGCGTCCTCGGCTCTCGTCGCACTGCAACACTGCAACCCGCAACCCGGAACCACAAGCAGCAGCAAGTCATACTCCCCTGGACTTCCCCAGTTGTCTACTTTTCAAAAATGTGTGTTTGCTAGGTTTCCCTAGTTGTCAGCTGAGTTATGCCCCCAAATCCACAAATACCCACTTTGCAAAAAAAAGGGTCGGTTTTGAGTGGAAAAATGTGATGTCCACTGTAATACTGTGTTTTTAAAATCCCCTTTGCACATCATTCCTGGCATTACCTGTATCAGCGCTGAGCAGCAGATTGCTTGTTGTTTTGCCCTGATCTCGCGTCTTGCCGCCATTTCCTGATCGAGGGACACGCCAGACACGCCCCCCCCCCCCCTCCCAGGTACCTATAAATACGCGCTGACCGCTAGCGCTGCATTCTTCACTCTGAGAAAACTCCTGAGGCGGAAAGCCGGGAGCAGCTATTTCTAGAAACTTGTGATACTTTTAAAACTGTAATACTGTGTTTTTAAAATCCCCTTTGCACATCATTCCTGGCATTACCTGCATCAGCGCTGAGCAGCAGATTGCTTGTTGTTTTGCCCTGATCTCGCGTCTTGCCGCCATTTCCTGGTCGAGGGACACGCCAGACACGCCCACCTCGGTTGGCCACGCCCCCCCTCCCAGGTACCTATAAATACGCGCTGACCGCTAGCACTGCATTCTTCACTCTGAGAAAACTCCTGAGGCGGAAAGCCGGGAGCAGCTATTTCTAGAAACTTGTGATACTTTTAAAACTGTAATACTGTGTTTTTAAAATCCCCTTTGCACATCATTCCTGGCATTACCTGTATCAGCGCTGAGCAGCAGATTGCTTGTTGTTTTGCCCTGATCTCGCGTCTTGCCGCCATTTCCTGGTCGAGGGACACGCCAGACACGCCCACCTCGGTTGGCCACGCCCCCCCTCCCAGGTACCTATAAATACGCGCCGACCGCTAGCGCTGCATTCTTCACTCTGAGAAAACTCCTGAGGCGGAAAGCCGGGAGCAGCTATTTCTAGAAACTTGTGATACTTTTAAAACTGTAATACTGTGTTTTTAAAATCCCCTTTGCACATCATTCCTGGCATTACCTGTATCAGCGCTGAGCAGCAGATTGCTTGTTGTTTTGCCCGGATCTCGCGTCTTGCCGCCATTTCCTGGTCGAGGGACACGCCAGACACGCCCACCTCGGTTGGCCACGCCCCCCCTCCCAGGTACCTATAAATACGCGCTGACCGCTAGCGCTGCATTCTTCACTCTGAGAAAACTCCTGAGGCGGAAAGCCGGGAGCAGCTATTTCTAGAAACTTGTGATACTTTTAAAACTGTAATACTGTGTTTTTAAAATCCCCTTTGCACATCATTCCTGGCATTACCTGTATCAGCGCTGAGCAGCAGATTGCTTGTTGTTTTGCCCTGATCTCGCGTCTTGCCGCCATTTCCTGGTCGAGGGACACGCCAGACACGCCCACCTTGGTTGGCCACGCCCCCCCATCCTACGCACAGAGCCTCACTTTAAAACATGAGTCTCTGCCGGAAGCGCAGCGGACGAGCGCAGCGGGCGCGACGATTGCGCGCCAAAGGCGCGCATAAGGCAAGCTCGTCTGCGCTCGTCCGCGCCTCGGACGCAACCGGAGCAGCCCTCCATGCCCAGGCCCCCCCGCAATCCACCACCCTCCTTCCGCACCTAACGCGTGAGTCTCTACTCCGTCTCAGAGATTTTGCACACGAAGGTCACCTTCTATTCTCCGACACTGCCTACCCTCTGCATGATTTTACTTGTAAAGGTCTGCTAACGGGTGGCCTACTTAATGTCAGGTCACTGCCAAAACATGCCAATGAAATTCAACTGCTTATTGATAATCATCACCTTGACGCATTATTCCTTACTGAGACGTGGACCCACGCCGACTGTAACATTGAACTTGATTGGGCCTGCCCCCAAGATTTCAAAATATTGCATCTTCCTAGGCCCAAGGGCCACGGTGGTGGAGTAGGCATTATCTATAGAGCCTCCTGGGCTATAAACATCCTAGACATGGACCCAGTTGCCGGAACGGAACTCCTCGGCCTTTTCATAAATTGTCACTCTGGAGCCACCTTCACGGCCATTATTTGCTATCGCCCCCCGGGAGCCTTCAATTCCCAACAGCAACAATCGCTACTTACCATCCTCACAAATATGGCCACTTCCCACAACAAGCTGATGTTATGTTAAGGGGATTTTGTATAGCGCACTGTCACCGGGGGTATCATGGCGCTGAAAGGGTGCTGAGGAAACAGAGGGGAATTAGCAGGATTGTGGGAAAAGCCAGGTTTTTAGTGATTTGCGAAACTGAATGAGGGTGCTAGAAGTCCTAACTGGGAGGGGGAGAGAATTCCAAAGTTTGGGGCCGAGAAAGGCGAATCTTCGGCCCCCAGATCTACAGAGTTTGAAAGGGGGGACCACCAGAAGATGTAAGTGAAGCGATCTGAGGTTACGTGAGGGGCAGTAGGGTCGAATAAGGGATTTCAGAAAAGCGGGGCAAGGACAAAAAAGAGATTTAAAAGTGAGACAGCCAACCTTAAAGGCAGCCCTTAAGTTGACTGGGAGCCAATGTAGCTTGATAAGAAGGGGTTTGGCGGACTGCCACCTCGGAATCCCGAGGGCCAGTCTCGCCGCCTGGTTTTGGATGACTTGCAGCCTGTTGATGGAACATTTGAGCAAGCCATAATAGATGGAATTTGAGAAATCCAGGCGGGAGAGAACAAGGGCCATGATGACTTGTAACAAGGCATCGGGAGTGAGGAGGTAGGCCACCTTCCTAATCCTGCGTAGTTGGAACATGCAGGAGGAAACCACTGTCCCCACCTGCGGCCCCAGAGAGAGCCCAGCGTCAATAGTGACCCCAAGGCTTTTCACCGAGGCTACCGGGGTGGGAGGAGAGCCAAGCTCAATCGGCCAGAAGTGTGGATCCCAGTGGGCGGTGCTCTTACCCGGCAGGAGGAGCTCTGTCTTACCAGGGTTCAATTTCAACTGGTTCTGACACATCCACTGGAAGATATGGGACATAACTGCCTGAAAAGTGGGAATAGCAGAGGGAGAGTTTAGAGAGAAGATGAGTTGTAGGTCGTCCGCGTAATTGAAGACTCGGACGTCCCACTGCCTCAAAGAAGAAAGAAGAGGGTGAAGATAGAGATTGAAAAGAAGAGGGGATAGAGAGGAGCCCTGGGGGACCCCGCAAGGCAGATGTTCCCTAGGGTCCTGAATGTACCTAGGCTGAGAGACTGGGAACTCCCCATAAGGAAAGATTTCACCCAGGCCAGCGCCAGGCCCTGGATGCCGGCCTGTTCGACACGGTGGAGAAGGATGTTGTGGTCCACCGTGTCGAAGGCGGCCGACAGATCTAATAATACCAGGGCCTGGGAGGTACCCTTGTCAGCTCCGTCTCTCAAGGTATCAAGGACAGCCAGGATCACAGCCTCCGTAGAGTGACAAGGACGGAAACCGGCCTGGCTGGCCTCGAGAAAGATGGAACTCTCGATGAACCCCGAGAGGCAGGCAGTGACATGGGCTTCCAGGATTTTTGAGAAAAAGGGTAAGAGAGAGATGGGGCGATAGTTTGCCGGGACGGCTCCAGGCTTCTTGAACAGGGGCACTAGAACGGCCTCCTTGAAGGAGCTGGGTACCGTCCCGGAAAGAAGAGAGGAATTGAGCAGCGGAAGGATGCAGTCAGGTAGGGAATGGCAGATGTCGCGAAGTATGGAAGGAGGACAGTGGTCGTCAGGAGAGCCAGACTTAATCCGGACAGCCAGGTTGGCTAGAGATGTAGAGTCAAGTGGGGGGAGCTGAGTGATAGAAAAGGCATTATGGGGGGATGTGGCGGGATCAGCAACCAAAGAGGTGACCGGGATAGTGCCCTTAATCAAAACAATCTTCTGTAGGAAGAAGGTGCTAAGTGCATTGCAAGATTCCTGAGTAGGGGCCTGGGACAGAAGCATTCTAGAGTCAGACGTAAATTCGTCCAGAACTCTGAAGATCTCCTTCGACTTACAGGGGACTGACAAGATACGCTCGGAGACATAGGCTTTCTTGGCTGCAGAGATAGCGATTTTATACCTATTACGGGCTGCCACATAAATGTCTCTGCTTGACGGGCAGTAATCTCTTCTCCATCTGCGTTCAGATTGACGAAGTTCTAACTGTAAGGTTTTGAGGTGAGGGGTGAACCATTTGTGTGAATGGCTGTGGCGAGAGCGAGGGAACTTAGTTAATGGGGCAAAGATGTCGCAGGCTGATATAAGCCAGCTGGAGACTTGCCCATCTAGCTCATTAATATCAGGGTTATTGAGGGAAGGGGGACGTGTGTGAGACAGGTGAATTAACAGTTTGGAGGAATCGACGGCCTTCCACTTACGAGCCATGCCACCCTCCCGCGGAGGGATCCTAGTCTGACCGGCCACAGAGATGGTGGTGTCGATAAGGTGGTGGTCCGACCACACGCAAGGTGTAATAAGCGGGTGGGAGGGCTTCACCCCATAGGCCCAGATATGATCAAGTATATGGCCACCACTGTAGGTGGGAGAGGTGACTATTTGGCTGAAGTTCAGGCTCGAGAGACCTTCAAACAATTCAGAAGCATGGGGGCCAGCGTCCCTGTGCTGAAACCAATAGTTAAAATCCCCAGCAATAACTATGCGTGGAGAGGAAGTAGCAATGCTAGCAAGCTGTTCAATAAACAGCGCAGGGAAAGAGGGCATGGATTGGGGGGGGTGGTAGAGTACCATATAGGTAACTGCGCCCACCTTGGTTCCAAGACTGAAGACTAGGTTATCTACATCGGGAAACGTCATAGAGGTGGGGGTGATGACCTGAATATCCTTCCGTATTACCGCTGCGACCCCCCCTCCAGGGCGGCCCCCATAGCGGTTGGTGTTAAGCAGGCAGTAGCTGATCATTCTAGGTGATTTCAATCTCTGGCCTAACGGCAGCCTTGACAGTGCATTGTACACTCTTGTACTCTCCTGTGAAAGTGTGGGACTTTCCCAGCTGGTTAACAAACCCACCCACACAGCAGGGCACCAACTTGATTTAATCACAGCTAGTACACCTGAGTGACATCCTGCCTATGTGCTGGACCGACCACGCACTCATCAAATTCCACATAACTAGCAACAGAGCCAGAAGGCCGCCACATAGCACCTCTTCCGAATTTTTGTATAGAGACTGGAAAGCTCTGGACAAATTAAGATCGGCCGGCTCTGTATTCAGAGTGGAAAATAGTTTCTCACCCACTAATTCGGTGGAGGACAACTTCAAAGCCTTCTGTACAAAGATTTCCTCTGTCTCTGACTCCTGCGCCCCCCAGAAAAAATGCAAACCTAAGAGCAGAGCACCAGTTCCCTGGTTTGACGACTCTTTGAAAATCCTCAAATTATCCTGTAGACAATCAGAGAGAAAATGGAGGCAAGGCTACACCGACACCAGTAAGTCACTTTGGAAAAATAATCTCCGGGCTTATAAAGCTGCAATTGCTCAAAGTAAAGCCAACTACTTTTGCTCCACCATTATCAACGCCCCCAACAGCTCGAAAAGTATCTTTCAGATTCTTAAAAACCTCACCCACCCTGAATGCGCCATAAAGACTATTCTACCCACACAAGCACTCTGCGACAACCTCGCACTATTTTTTAAAAACAAAATTGAGACCATTATTCACAACCTGAACACCTCCCCTCCATTAGGCAGCTCCAACAACCCAGGGGCCAGCACCATCGACTCTGATCCGATGCACTCAGGTCACCTCCCAACGGAAAGGTTGCGGGAATTCCCCCCCATCCCAGATACTGAATTTGAAAGATTGGGGCTCGGGATCACCTCGGGCTCCCCTCTTGATCCTCTGCCTCCAAAAATTTGGAAACATTTTGGAACCTAACTCTTCGGCACCCTGCGGAGGATCTGCAACCAATCCCTGCATTGCGGATTTGTTCCTGCCCCTTGGAAGCAGGCTCTTATCACCCCGCTGTTGAAAAAACCCTCCTTAAACCCCGAATGCTGGTCGAACTACCGGCCCATCTCCCTTTTGCCATTCCCGGCAAAGGTGGCTGAACGATGGGTGAGCGCCTGCCTCTCTACTCACCTGGAGCAAAATCACATCCTGGACGATTTCCAATTTGGTTTTCGTCCAGCCCATGGCACCGAGACAGCTGTCCTGACAGCCATGGAGGATCTCCGTATGCGTGCAGACAGGGGCCAGGCAGTATCCTTGGTCTTGCTGGACCTGTCTGCCGCATTCGATACGGTTAACCATAAGATTCTGCTGGAGAGACTCGGTGGATGGCACGGCTCTGCTATGGTTCCACTCTTACCTGCGGGACAGGAGGCAGGCTGTGTCCCTCCCCCCATTCCAATACGCCTTTGTCTCTGTGCCGCATGGGGTGCCCCAGGGCTCGTCCATCAGCCCCATTCTTTTTAACGTGTACCTCAAACCCCTAATCACGTTAATAAAGGCCCACAGTTTAAAAACTATCAACTATGCGGACGACACCCAGCTCATTCTCTCTTGGGAGGGAGAAGACTCTATCCCCCTCACATCATTTCATGATTGCCTAAGGGAGACGGCTGGCTGGTTACATAAAAATTCCCTGCAATTCAATTCCTCCAAAACTGAGGTTCTGTATTGTGCGGGAAGCCGAATACCTCGCCGGTTCCCTAGCGATTTCTGGCCTCCGGAAACACCGGATAAACCACAGCCAGTCACCTCGGTTCGCAACCTGGGGGCCATGCTGAACAACAAGCTGAGTACGGAAACCCAGGTTGCAAAAACTGTGGGAACTTGCTCGGCTCTTCTGCGCTCTTTGCGCAAAATCATGCCACTCCTCCCCGCACAAGCTCGGGCGTTGATAGTAAGGTGCACTATCCTTAGTCGCCTTGAGTACTGTAACGCGTTGTTACTTGAGTCTCCTGCTGTGTTACTGGATCGACTCCAAAGAGTTCAGTCGGCCGCCGCCAAGCTAGCTCTTGGCTGGACCAGGAGGTCCTCTGCCACAGCGGCCCTAGCCGAGTTACACTGGCTCCCTCTGAAGCAACGAGTGGCCTTCAAAGCTCTTTGCCTTGTCTTTAAGGCTCTGCACGGAGGCGGGCCCAGACCTCTGCAAACCATGTTCTCCTGGTACACCCCCACCAGAACTCTACGCTCTGCCTCTGCCTGCTTGGTAATAGTACCTAGATACAACAAAGTCAGGACCGGGGGTCGATCCTTCAGAGTCGCAGCTGCTAAACTGTGGAACAGTCTGCCCCTTGAAATCCGCCAAACTTCGCAACTCCTCCCCTTTCGGAAACTTATCAAAACCTGGCTATTCCCTTAAAACCCTGAATCGCTTGCTACTCGCTTTCAGTCCCCTCAGTTAAAGAGTATTCTCCAGCGCCAGGAAACCTGCAAGGTGTCAGCAGCGCTAAATAAATGTTTTAAATAAATAAAATAAATAATGTATCAAAGTTGAGTTTTGGGCTGTTTCTTGCCAGGGGCCTACGTACATAAGTGAGGTACTACTTTTAGCGGAAAATATGTGATTGCATAGAATAGTAGAACATTTGTTATTACCAATTTGGTTTAGCTGCATTTGTGCTTTCCAAATGAAAACCAGTGTGTAAGAAAGAATATATTTTGGAAATTACCCTCTAAATCACACTAACGATACCCACAAGTTCGGAGGTGTACAAATAATCACTGCTCCTAATTTCCATATCTTGTGCGCATTTCAGATATAAATACGTTTCCTTGATACTCATTTTTCAGTATACATATTTCATCATATGAATTGGTTTATACCCAAATGCAAAAATGTATACAGTGCTTCCCAATTATTGTCTCTTGGTACCTTGTATTCTTGAAAAACCTACAAATCTTATATATCCCCGCAACCAGAAGTATCTAGTGGATGTAATTGTATGTTGCTTTTGTAAATCGGCCAATGTGACAAAAAGTTACAGATGAAAATGTTGTCACAAATGGCAATTTTTTCCTACTCCTTTTCAACATTTCTTTATTTCAACAGTTAGTTCCTTGGGAAACCCTTAAGGGATTTACACATATGAGCCCTTGCTGACTTGAGAATTTTGTCTACATTTGAGAAATCTATAGCTTTCCTGGATCATCCATGAGATTCACACTAGTTTTCACCACAAACTGGAAGTAGGTTAAGGTCGCACAAAAAATAGAAAAAATGGTCTACCTCCTTTAAAAAGTGCAGTAACAAAATAGTGTTTTTCAGCTCTGCATGTTCCTAAAAGCTGGGAAGATGGTGACTTTAGCGCAGAAACTATTCGTTGATGCCATTTTTAGGGGAAAACACCTTTATCCAGAGCACTTTTCCCTATTTTTCTCAAAGAAGTCAAAACATACTTATATTTTCCCTTCCAGGTACACCACAAACTTTGGGCACCATTAGAATCCTGCAGAATGTTGGATAAAAACAATGCAAATTTGCTGTGGATAGCTTTTGTGGAAATAAACTCCCAGCAGTTAAGGGGTTAAAGGCCCCCATGCAACTAACTAATAATGATGTGAACACTTTATATGATGGAAGAGTTGTTTAAATTTTTTTTTATTTACATCGGTTTCTCATAGATCTTACTTGAGGAATAAAAGTGCTGATTACAAGTAGATAAGTGACTAGATGTAAACGCCACCAGTGGTTGCTGGTATGGGACAGGTGTGGTGAGGGAGGTGGGGAAATGAAAAAGATGCCGCTGTCTCTTGTCCCGGAAGAAGAAAGCACACAGGCTCACCTAAGTCAATCATGACGTTGCTGTCCCCTGCATGACGGCATGGTCCTGATTGGTCTGAGTGCTGTGGTTTGGTCCTCATATAAGGACTGCGAGCCTGTGTGTGATCTCCACCCAGGTTGTGTATTACAGCCTAGTGAAGAACATGACTGCAGGCCAAACCGTCATGCACACTTTAGTGCACATATTTCCTCCTTCCCCTTCTGGCTGTGACGGCAGCCAAACCCCACCCCGAAACTGGATTCAACACGGAAGGATAAAATAACATGTTGTCATTTTTTTTTTAAATAATTCACTGCCGAAAAGCCTTAGCAGAGGAGCCTAGATCGCCTTTTATCCACTGAGGTAAGATATTGTTTCTTATACTTCTACGTATTAAATGTTTTTAATCCACCCCTACAATCTGAAAGTGTTAGACGTAAAGAAAAAAAAATCTCTTATGTCCTGAATTGACTAATCTGCAGTAGGTAGCCTTGGAAGGTTGAAGTCTGTTAAAAAGAGCCAAAAAACACTGAGCAGTGTTGAGAATTGTGATAACAAAATATTCCCCTCCCTGTGTGATAAGCATAGTTCCTGATAGCAAACTGAGCTGCTAGTATTTACTTTTGGCTTAGCTTTGTTTGGGGTGTATTTGATACCTTTACAGGCCAGAGAGACCAAAATTGAAGATACCAACTGAGTCAACCCCTGCATGATCTAAAACATAAACACTGCATGATAGACCTCAATAAAATCCTCTTGAGTATCAAAGAAGTAGAACCATGGTTGCAGTGGACGTTGTAACCTGTCTTTTTTTAATTGCCTTTGCTTCTGCTGTATGTTGTTTACAGCATTATTTATATATATATTGGGAAAGGCTGCTGCACCAGCCGAAACGTGTGTCTCTTGTTTGCCAGGTCAAAGGAGGCTTGATGCAATAAAAAGCCTTATACCCAATAGCCCTCATGTGCATGCTTTTTTCCTTGTGGAGCAGAGGTGTTTTTTTAGATATATGTATTCACTAAAAAAACCTTAGGTTTCAGGGATGTTTTTAGTTAGTTGGACATTTCACTCGTACAAAACCAGAGAAATTCAGCCGTTCTAGTTAGTTCAGCTAACTATAAATCGCGCCCCCGCAATGCACTGCTGATGACGTCACATATTACATCATTCATGACCTGGTCAGTGACATCATTCAAGATATCTCAAATGACATCACTGATGATATTATCCACGTGAAAACCTGATGCACGTACTCACACTCTAATATAACCTTTGATATACCCACTGTAAAATACAGACAACCATTTTCGAAACCATCGACGCACTAATACCAGTTACTACATACGCACTCACTGATTTTTAGGTCTACACACTTATCCACTCATTTACCCATATATTCACTCATACATGCAGTCACTCATCAATACAACACCATCATATGCACTCATACACCTATACAGACACTCACACACCACCACTCACCCAGAGTTACTCACACACCTAGTCAGTCATGCAAATAATCAATCACACTTCCATTTACTGACCTACACAGTTATACACACACCACATCACTTATTCATAAAGATACTAACACATACTTACTCTCTAATACAATCACTGTTACAAGTACACACTCATCCATACAACCACTCTCACAATTGCTGACTCTCATGTATAGTCATTTATACACTCCAACTCTCACATAGACTGCCTTTTACATATGTAGTTACTTGTACATGTACCACTGAGACATCCATTCACTCACCAACACACCCATACACACACTCGCCCAGCCATACAGCTGTTTTCACATGCACTCTTGAACCCATACACCCAGTGAATCAACCACTCACACATCTATGCACAGTCACACACCTCACGCACCCACACACACACACCTCACACACTTCTCACACACACATACACACACACACCCATACAAATACTCAGGCAACTAATCGATAACCCATATAGACACTCATGTACCTACTGACCAACCAATGTAGCAGCTTACGCAACAACAGACAGACTAATACAGACATTTACACAGTTTAGTCACTAACCATGCATTCAGTAAGACACATTTAATCACTCACTTGTACAGTCAGTCACGCACCTACTAAATCCTCCATCCAGAAACTTATACACCCACTCATTCTTTGATACACCTTGGCATATATATAAAACTATTTAAACTTTATAGAAACACACAGTACTGGATGATGTCATCAGTGATGTCACTACCCATGTCATGAATGATGTAACATGTGACGTCATCAGCAGTGCATTGCGGCGGCACAAATTATAGTTAGCTAAATTAACTATAACGGCCAAATTTCTCTGGTTTTGTACAAGTGAAAAGTCCAACTAACTATAACTTCCCCGAAACTGGTGTTTTTTTCAGTGAAATTCTGAGGTTTTTTAAATGCTAATTTCTAACAATAACATACCTGAAACACTATTGTGTGTTAGAATAGTCTATCAACTGTGGCCCTCGGGTTAGCTTGACATACACAGCAATCCTATTCAGCGGCCACTGTTTGGTCATCACGCTCTCCTCAGCATTTCGCAGCGTACTTTATGTGGTTTAAGTAGTGCAAGCTTCTACTCTGTGTAACAGCGAAAGACTTTGTCCAAAAATATCTAGATCTTTATGAAATATATCACAACCGTTAGATCTCGGGGTCTCTAGTTGGCAACGGTTATCACCTTTGTCCACATAGGGACCCTTACTTCTAAGTCAGGATAAGGGGATTGCACTCCTTAATAACCCCTGCTCACGCCCTTGGTAGCTTGGCACAAGCAGACAGGCTTATCTCAGAGGCAGTGTGTTAAGCATTTGTGAATATGCACAGCAATACAGTGAAAACACTACAGATGGACACAACACAGGTTTTATAAAAATAAATATTCTTTATATAGACTTAAACACAAGACCACAAACGACAAAAATCCACAATACTACACTTAAGATTACTTAAAAGATTATTAAAGTCTCTTAATTCATGTTGTTGGTAAATGCGACAAAGTTTTCAACAAAGTATCTGGATGCGTAACGCAAAGTAAACAAAAGGCTCGCAAAAGGGGAGATGCGTCGGTTCCGTGATCCGGGGTAACGGTTGCGTCCTTCCTCAATGCTTGCGCATTGAGGAAGGACGTGAGCCTTACCGGAGCAAAGATGATGCGTAGATTCTCAGCTTGCGGGCCCGTTGCGGTGCGCAAGATGGCGCCTTGATGCGATGAACCAGTTGTGATGCGAGAGGATGGCGCCCTTGATGCGACGATGTGATGACGCCCTGGCGGCCTTGCGATGACTCAGTACTTTGGAGCCGCGACAGGCCCTGCGTCACGCTTCTCCAGTGATGCGATGGCGACTCTCTCGATGTTGTCACGCTTCTCCGGTGATGCGACAGCAGGCAGCTTCGATGAGCACACGGTTCCAGGGAGATGCGGTGAAGGCTCGCTTCTCTGGCGTTGCGATGATTTCAGCTGCAGCGGCGACACGCTTCTTGATGCGTTGCGCTTCCAGCTCCCAGCTGCACGCAAGTGACTGGAGTCAGAATTCCCAGCAAGGAAATTCAGGAGGGAGCTGGAGGTGAAGTCTTTTGGCCCTCAGCAGGAGGCAAGCACAGTTCAAGCCCTTGGAGAATATTCTGTAGATGAAAGTCCTTACAAAGTTCCTTCTCCTTTCCCATGGCAATAAAGCAACCACTGCTGGCCAACTCAGCAAACAGCACACTGGCAGAGGGGCAGTCCAAATTCCTGCAGCTTCCTTGGTTCTTCTCCTTGGCAGAAAAGTTTCTTGTTCCAGAAGTGATCTAATTTCTTGGGATTAGGGTCCCAATATTTATACCCCCATAATCCTTTGTTCTATGAAGGAAGCAAGGCCTCTGCCTAGTCCAAACCAGTTCCTGAGCTCTTTGTTTACATGCCTCTCTTCTTCCTTTCACTGTGCAGGGCAGAGACATCAGACGCACCACAGGAGGTGGAGCCAGCACTGGGGAGAGAAGATACAGCTCTGAAGCACTCTGTTGACATGATTCCTCGTCTCCTTTTACAGTGCAGGGCAGAGACATCAGACAAGCCACAGGGGGTAGAGCCAGCATTGTAGAGGGAGGGGCCCAGCCCTATTCAGGCCCCAGGGGCACTCCTCCCTCCCATCTGGATGTAAATTTCCCTATTCACCACTGGGCTGTCCCAGCCTTTCTCCCGGAATTCACCAGCCCTGTCACTCACAAACCCAGACAAGGAATACACAACTCAGCAGAGGCAGGCTCAAATGGTTAGGCAAGCAAATACCTGCTTTCTAAAAGTGGTATTTGCAAACACAGATTATTAAAATAAACTTTACTGAAAGATGTATTTTATTATTCTGAGTTTGATTTACAAGCCCTGGGCACACAAGGTGCACTGTACTAGGGGCTGACAGGTAAATCAAATAACCTAATCATGGAATCCAATCAGTATATCAATTTAACATAGGGAGCACTTGCATTGTGGCACTGATCAGCAGTGGCACAGTGCCCAAAGCATAAATCCAGCAAAAACATATCAAAACAGAGGAGGCAATCAGTCAAAAATGGAAAGGAGACTCACGCCAATGATGCCAGGTCTAACAACAACAATCTGATTTAATAGTTGAATGTGCATGACTTACTTAATATCTCCATATAAAGGTAAGAGCAAGAGAAACAAAAGTGTACTGCCATTCATTTTTAGAACATTATGAATAATGTAGGCCTAATTTGTTTCTTATAGCGGGTGGCGGCTGCTGAAAATGTCTGTATTGAATTGACTTGAACATTTAGAAGGTTGCGCTCAGCCCGAGACTCAGCAGTAGGCATGTGTGTATGACAGACATAGGTAGAAAAGGAGAATTTATTTATTTATTTATTTAAGGTTTTATATAGCGCGAACAAGATCCTTACAGATATCAGAGCGCTTCACAAAGACAGGGTAGGGGAATGAAACATAGGTAATGGGAGCAGTATAAAGGTCATTAACATGGTAGGATAATAATAACATACATAAAGCATATCAATATACAATCAGGTAGACAAGTAATATAAGACGGCACAAGTCATTGAACCCACTACAGAGGTGTTCAGGTACACATTGGGTGTGTGGATGGCTTATACCAATGTTTTAGTATAGAGAGAACACTGAGTGGGGGCAACGGGAGAGTGAACCAGTAGATCAACGTGTATCATATATTGGTCGGTAGTAAGGGAGTAGCGTAGTAGTGTCCCCATCAAGTAGAAGTATAGTGCCAAAGGACTAGGTGTACAGTGCTACAAAGCAATGCAGAGTCTCTGATTCAGCACCTATAAGGTTCAGGAGATCTTGGCCAGAAGGATGGTTTTCACCTCTTTCTTGAAGAGTGCAGTGGAGGAGATAAGCCTGGTTTCAGGAGGGAGCGCATTCCAAATCCTGGGTGCCATCCCTGAGAAGGAGCGCTTGTATGTTTTCTCTTTCCGGAATCTACGAGGTTTCAGGAGTAGATTTTTTGTACTTCTATTGGATCTCGAACCTCCTGATATAGACAGCTTTTGAGCGAGGTAGTTGGGTGCATTGTGGTGCACGGCCGCGTGTGTCATAACTGCAATTTTTAGCTGTATTCTGGCTTCAAAAGGCAGCCATTTTAGAGATTTTAAGTCTGGGGATATATGCGAATGTTTTCTTGATCCAGTAATGAGTCTCGCGGCAGCGTTCAGGGAGGCTCTTAAGGGTGCTGTTGTGGATAGCGGGAGTCCGCTGAGGGCCACAATTCCGTAGTCTATTCGAGGGATGACTAAAGCTTGTACAGCAGTTTGGAAGTCTTCGGCAGGGAGGAAGGGTTTAATTTTCCTCAGTGTGTTGATTTGGAAATTAGCTGCTTTTGTGGCTTTGCTAACGTGTTGCTGCATGTTGAGCTTGGCGTCGAGTGTGATGCCTAGGGATTTCGCCGAATCCACGATGGTAGGTTGGACATTGAGTGCTGTTAGGTTATTGAGCCAGGTTTGGGTGGTGGCAATTTTCGCCGGGGGTGAGATGAGTAGGAACTCAGTTTTCAGAGCATTTAGTTTGAGGTGATTATCGGCCAGCCAGGATTGAGTGTTAATAAGCGTGGAATTCAGATGTTTGATATCTTCCGGGGATTGTAGCTTTAGGTAAAGTTGTGTGTCGTCGGCGTACATATGGAATTGGACATTGGAGGCTTGGAGCAAGGTGGCGAGCGGTTCCTTGACGAGGTTGAACAGTGTGGGGGAGAGGGAGGATCTTTGTGGAACACCTAGATCTGCAGGCACAGGTGTAGATAGCACATTGTCGATCTTGAACTTCTGAGACCGGTTGTGAAGGAAGGACGAGAACCATTTGAGAACAGTTCCCGAAAGACCCATTCTAGTGCTTAGCAGCTCCAGCAAGTTCTCATGTTTGACCGTGTCAAAAGCTGACGAGAGGTCAAGAAGGATGAGGAGGCAGGACTCATTGCGATCAAGAATTTGGAGGGCGTCATCAATTATGTGAGTCATAGCTGTTTCCGTGCTATGTTTCGCTCGGAAGCCTGATTGATGAGGGTTGAGGAGGTCAAATTGGTCAATGTGTTTTGTTAGTTGGAGTTGGACACATTTCTCCAGCAGTTTGGCCAGGGTGGGGATATTGGTGATGGGCCGGTAATTGTTTAGGTCAGACGGATCAGCTGTAGGTTTCTTGAGTATAGGCGTGACTTGCCCCACCTTGAGGGAGTCTGGAATGAGGCCTTGTTGCAAGGAGGTGTTGATGATTTTGGTCCAGAGAGGGAGGAGCAAGGGGATGAAGTCTTTTACAGCATTAGCAGGTAGAGGGTCTGTGAGGTGATTAGAGGGCTTCAAGGTGCAGAGCAGTTTGTGTACTGCTTCTTCCGAGTAGGTATCGAAGTGCAGCCAAGATGCCTTGTTTTTAGGTTGAGTGTTAGCCATTCTGGTGTGGTTGGGGAATCGGCTTACATCCATGATGAGGTCATTTCTTATGTTGTCAATCTTTAGCTTGAAGAAAGCAGAGAAGGCTTCACAGTGTGGGGTGTCGCTTGTTGTGCTGTTTGATTGTAAGGGTTGTGTCTTTGTTTGGGTCTTGATTAGTTCGAACAGCTTTCTTGGCCTGTTTTTTGCTTGGTCCAACTGGCGGCTAAAGAAGTCTGACTTTGTGCGCTTTATTTTCCTGAAGTAGGCATTTCTCTTGTTCTTGAGCCTTTTGAGGTGCAGTGCTGAAGGGTCCGATCTCCAGGTGCGCTCTGCCATTCGCATAGTACGCCTGTCGTCATTGAGACTCTCTTCAGTTTCAGTGGGGCGACTTCATTGACTATTGTGTTCATAGAGTCAAGGTAGTGGTCGGTCAGTGATTGAACATCCGAGGCACCTGAAGGGGGAAGGAGGAGATTGCTGATGTGGGGAGGGAGGGTAGAGGCGTTAAGATTCTTCATGTCCCTTTTCCATGTTTTGTATTTGATTGGTTGAGCCGGGTTAAGCTTAACTTTTTCATTGATAAAGAAGGTGATAATGTGGTGATCTGACCAGTCGCAGGGTCGAATCGCCTCCAGTTGTGTAGAGTTCTCTTTGGCAATGATGAGATCGAGTATCGAGTATCGAGCCTTTGTCGTGTGTTGGTCTATCGCATATTTGGGTGAGGTCAAGCGCATTAAGGAAAGTTTTGAGACTATTCAGGGCAGGGTAGAGAGGGCAGGGCAGGGCAGGGCAGAGAGAATGCCAGGTGAACTACACGAGTAAGCAAACTCTGCAAAAGCCCTTTGCACAACCTTATCAGGTGCAAATGTAATTTGCAAGATATCTGGTTTACTTATTTAAAAAAGGGGCATAACTATGACACAGAGCTTTTCTGTACCTTCAGACATGCTGCACAGCATCCGGGCTGCTGTGCAACATGGCTAAAAAACATTGACAAAGATAATAGCTCTCTATCTGGGAAAGAGAAATTGGCTTTGTTAATGCTTTTTACGAATTCAGCAAGTACATGCGCACCCTGAAGAAAAACTGTATCGTTTTATTAAAAGTACAAGCACAGTTGAAATAAAACAAAGGCAGCACAAGTCATTTTTTATTAGACGTGGGGTTCCCCGGGGAGCTAGACACATATCCGTAGATGAAAGATTATTATTATTATTATTAAATTGAATTTGTAGGGTGCGCAGCTACCCCAAAGGGTTTCCCGGCACCGTCCCGGTAGGAAAGCTAAGATCAGGCAAAGGGGGAATCTAAGATAAGATAAGCTGCTGTTATGATTTGGAAGAAGCCATTACCTCCTCCGCCACCCCCCTCCCTACCTCCCTCCTTCCCTATCTATATACACACACACACCCCACCCCACCCCCACACCTCCTGCGATTCAACCCATCTGATTTATGATTCGGATGAGCTTCATAGGAGTGTAGTGCATGGAAGGGTTGGAGCCTGGGTGTCAGTGAGCTGCATCAATAAGATGCTAAACTAAATGTACATTTTAATCTAGGGCATTTTACCCCCTTCCATGTTATGTCAGGTGATGTCACCCTGCCCCAAAGTGAAACACGTGTTGATATTTCTATTGTTACCAGCATCATTTGAGGTAAGTTTTTGTCACAGAGTCGGTTCAGGCGTGAAGCAAAAAACAGTCCCCATGATCTCTGGTGCAATGGCTCCTCTTTGGCTTTGTGGTGGAGACAAGCACATAGTGGATTCTTGTAGTAAGAAAGTCCTGCTGTCAAGGCCGACCTGGAAGTGCAAACCACTTGGGCGCCACTGAAATCTAGACACTACAAGCATCACAGGTGGGAAGAGCGAACTCTGCAGATGTAGCCCCTTCCTTCTTACTCAATTAAACCAAGCCCAAAAGAAACTGTAGTCATCATAAAATCTATTGAGGACCCTCTTTTAGGCGCACATTTGTGTATCTCCACTTTCTGTTTCAGTATTACCAGTGTATAACCATAAACGCAGATCAAAGTTCCTATTGTGTTAAACAGATGAAACTTTGTTGAGTACATTGCTGTATATCATAAACGTTCCCCATTCTCTTTCTACATTTCTTGCCCTCTTTGCCTTTTCTCTCCATCTTTTCCCTATCACTCCCTTCTTCTCGTTGCCTTTCGTCTCATTCACTTTCCCTGTCCATATCACTCCCCCGCTTTCTTTCTCCATATTGCTCTCTCCATCTCTCACACTTTTCAGTTTCGCTACCTCCCATTTGCCTTCTTTTCACTTCCATTTTGTCACTTTTTCCCGTTGTCTCTTGTTTTCTTTAAAATGTACGCGTTTCCTTGCTGCCTCTCTCTCAACTCCTCTTTGTCTCTCTCTCCTTTTCTCCCTTTTATTATCTACCTTTCTGTTCTTGTCACAATAATTTCCTTCCTCCCTGATTAAATCTTTCTCTCACACCCAGTCAAACTCGGTTTAACAATGAACTCCTAACCAGTTAATGTGTCTCTTAAATTAGTCCGTAGCAAAGGGGTGTTTTTTTTTCTTTCAATTTTATCCACGTCACATAACATTACGTAATCTGCGCAGGGTGGCTAAAAAACACCGGCAAAGCCATAGGTCAAAAAGATGTGACCTAATGGCATGGGCAATGCTTTTTTAGGTCGATGCCTGCGATGGCTGCGCGTGCGCATTCTCGCTTGTTTAGGTCAAAGCCTGCGACAGCTGCGCATGCGCAGTCTCACTTGCGAGATCTAATGAGATTGAGGGAGATTCACTAGTGGGCTTTAAGCCCCGCCCCTCTTTTCCATTAGGCGGCGCCCCCATTCTTGCTAAACGGTGGACGGCCATTGGGAATGAGCTTGCGGTGACGTTTCTCTTTTTTGTCTCCCACTTGGACGGACTGACTTGACTTCCTGCTGGCGTAAAAGCTTTGTTATCTTTATGGGGCGAAACACATGGCCCCATAAAGCTAACAAACTTGGCCATGCCATCCAGGTGGGACGGCAGAAAAAGAGAAAATGAGTCACCAAAGCGAGCGCTGGTTGGTTAAGAGGGTAAGTTGCCATCAAGATTTATATATTGATCTATATTTCTTCATTTGCTTCCTATCTATTCTTTGAGTGTAGCTACAATGTATTCCTCTCGTGTTCAAGAGCCCCTTTCTCTTATCTTTCCCTCTCTAGCTGTCTCTTTTACCTCTGTCTGTTGCTTTTATTTTTTCGTAGTAGTAGAGAGTGAGTTAGGCACTGTGGAACGGGGGTACCTATGACACTACTTGGTGTGCAGTGCAGGCAGGTCCACCCTTTCATTTATGTGCTCTTTCGTGTAATTCCTGGTCTCCGCCCAGACTTCTGATCTGGTGCTCCGGGACCACTGCTGGAGAGTGCACTCACAAGCAGTGCAGTTTGCGAGCACACGTTACTCCCAGTAGCAGGCGTTTTGTGCCTGCAGCTGGCCTGTCAGGCAGGAATGTGTCAGGGACAGAATGGCTGGCGCTGAAAGGTCGCTTTCAACCGAGGTGAACCGGATACCGTAATTCAGGGCACAAGTCCTAAATAAAGATGTGGGGGGACGCTCAAAGACAGGAAGTGACGTCACGAAAGGTAAAAAAAAACAGAAGTGGGGGGACGCTCAAAGACATGAAGTGACGTTACGACAGAAAGTGATGTCACGAAAGGTAAACAACATAGACTTCTATCGATGGAAACGAAAATACTCATAGGGAATGCTGCAATTCCCCTCCTAAGGGAAACCAAGTTGCTCCAAGAAAGACGAGAAGTTCGCTTCATTGGCAAACTCTGTAAAGCGTTGCTAATGTCTAATGCAACGCTGGGTCAAAGTAGTGTTAATTAAGGGGATGGGGGGTGTTGGAAATGGTTCTAAAGGAATTTAGAAATGGAGTGAACGTATGCACGAAGTACGTCAAGGTTGGGAGATCGACGGGGCGGCCGGTCCGGTGAGTAACGCCATCATTGTCCACTCCAGCTTTTGGGCAGGGGGGACGGCGTCCAACCGGAAAAATAAGTTAAAATAAGTGGGGAGACGCCGTCCACCCGCGTGGTACCCCGACTCAAGCCCTGCCGTAATTACTCCGGTAGTGAGGAACGGAGCACAATAGACTCACACACAGGGAGACACTGCAATCTACCGCAATTCCGGTTTGCAGCCCGGCACCGGCACGCGGCCTTCACAGTGAGCGGGCTATCCTGGCTGACTCTACTTCTCTCGAGTCGGATGTGTTCATTCAGAGGCCGCGGGGGGGTGGGGTGGGGGGTGATATAGTAAACACAGCTGAGTGACCTACAGGCGACAAAGCTGCCCGTGAACAAGCCAGCCCAGAGCCTCAGCCTTCATCCTCAAACTGAACTCCCCTCTCCGGGCATCAGGATGTAACGTCCCCTGCAGTGCCGGGTATCTGACTGGACTGGGTACTAGTCATTAGACACCACACAGTGATGATCCCACCGTCAGGCTGTGAGTCACAGCGCGGCGTGGGAAATGATCACCATTACGAATTATACAGTTGTAGCACGGGTCTGCAGTTGCGTATGAGCCTGCGAGCACTGCATTAACTTACACAGTGCGAGCCCCAAAGCTTGCAGGAGCACAGTGCATACCACTGGTGGCGCACTGCCTTTCGCTGACTTGACCCAGTGACCCCTGTCACGGAATACAGTGAGACGGACAGACCATAGATACGTGCGCATATGAAGTCACTAACTCAGGGATGCATACACTGGCAGGAGCAATGGGAGCCCGAGCTCTCCCTCCAAGGACAAAAGAGCAGCCAGGACCTCCGGCACCAGGTGGCCGGCGATTAAGCAGCGAGGGGCAAGCATGCAGCAGATGGTGATGTGTGGAGACCCCTGGCCTCGCTTCTGCCGGTACTTGATGAAACAGTCCTGCCTGTTATGTTATGTTATGTTATGTTAGTCTGAATTTGTAAGCGCGCGTTCACCGAATGGTTTTTTGGCGCTGTGTGTGCCGCTGGGGAACCCGTCCTGGCTTTCCCTGTGGGATGGTCCCTGTTTGGGCATCCCCAAGGTGAAGCCAGGCATCCCCGGCAGCGAGGGGGCCGTTGTGGAGATTAAGCAAGCTATTGCCCAGAGTTGCAGCGTGGGACCCATGGTTAGAGAGGCACCGAAGGCGAGATTTATCGAGCCCGCTGACATTGGTTCCGTACCCTGCCGCATCGGGAATTGAACCCTGGTCCCGGGCCGACCTCTGCTTCTGGCTCTGCCGCCTCTAACCGGTGAGCCACACTTCTCCCTGTGAATGTAAACAGCGAGCGCAAGCATATTAAAGTGTCCTGCTGCAGGTGAAACTCGGGGTGGCGGCGCAAAAGTTCGCTGTCCTGCCGGGTGGATAATCTGAGCACCTCACCCGGCTCTCCGGCCGGTCCCCAGCCTGCACTATGAAAGTTTAAGTTGTTTCACAATGGCTCAGAAGCTGCGGCTCAGACGCTCCCTTCTCCCAAAATGGATTAGCATAAAAGCCACACACGTTGAATACATAATCCCCGGGGAGGTGGTGTTCCCTGGGCAGCAAGGCCCCACAGCCCCCACTATTATTGATTTGGCAATGCCCCCGTGACGTGCCCCACCCGGGGGGCCTAATTTAAATGAAGCAAGGGATCCCACGCTTCATTTTTTTAAATAATTTTGGCAGGATTTGCGACCCCAAGGCGATTTCCGCCGAAATTATTTAAAAAACAAAAAATTGTGGGGCCCTGGGAGGTCCTTGCTCGTTTGCTGTTTGGACCCAGCCATATACAAATCAGACCCTGTTCCTCCAGTTAGAGTTGGACTGTTGCCATCAGGAGCAGGGCCAAGACTGATTTGCATATACCTGGGTCCAAACTGGGGTGGCATGATGAACAAAAGAACAATAGATTAAACCAAGATCCTTGTGACTGAGGGTGAATGTTTGCATTGTGCAGCATTCTGTCCATCATTTGCTCCTTTTAATTGCATGGGTAGAATAGTCATTCTCCATGCTCCAAACGCTACAGTGAATTTAAAAAGAACAGATCTACGTTTATCCATCCCTAGTTTGCTGCATTTCAGTGCCACCTAATAGCCACTAGAAAAACAGCAGCAGAAATGTGGAAGATTTAACATCCATCTTCAAATAAAAGAAGACTACTATAAATGAGCATTGGCAATCACAATCTGTCTTGGTTGTGTAAATAGGTAAGCACGACCTTTTGGCGTTCCCAATGCTTGTTTTTCACAGCCAGCACGCAAACACTGGGCAGGCCGTTTTTTTCAAATTTTATTTATGAATTTTCGCAGTGAATCCTCATTGCACCTACTGTCAAAACAGAATGGTGAACCCCAAAGCTCTACATAATGAAACATGGAAGTTCCTCTGCTAGCTCGGTGAGAACAGCACCTCACCCCCCACCCCACTTGGGAGAAGGCTTGGGAAATTATGCAGACTTGCACATATAGGCAGTGGGTAGATCGCTCAGTGGGTTATTGCTTTCCTGATGGAGTTTATTTTATTATTTGGCGTTCAAAAGTAAAAATCTTTCTAATATAGCACATTCAGCCATCAAATGCCATCAAAGTGCTATATGCAAATGTAAAGCCATATTTCTAGAACCTTATTAATTTTTTCTTTTTTATTGTTTTCCCCCGCCCTCCCCCTCCCCTCACAAGATCACTTGGACAGAATTAGTACATCTGTCTCTGTATCCAACAGCATAAGATCAAGCCAATACCTGTGCAGAGTCTTTATTAGGCAGTTGTATACTCCATGCGTGTGCACAGCAGGTGCACGGTTTATGGGAATCACCGTCGCTTGCCACAAGATTAAAAATCTATGTATTCCTCAAACTCCAATCACCAAGATGTTGAACTGACAAAGCACAGACCAACGCAGACATGTAAATCCATATGGATGTGGATGAAAAATGCCTTGAAAAGAATTGAAGAGGGAATAGTATGTCCTTGATCGTGCTTTTCATGTGGCAGTGAAGCACAAATAACCATCACACTCTTGTGTGGTGCATGTTAGTACCATTCACTGAGACTGACAAAACAAACTGTAAAACCACACCGTTCCTGTGTAGTACCCATGAAGTCCTGTCACAGTTGCAGTGCATAAATCACATCTGTTCCATCACTGCACGCAGCTTGTTGTGACTACTTATCGGAGAAAGAGGCAGCACGTAAAATGTATCACCAGATACCTTTTCCTAGAAGTCACAGAGGTCCTTGTAGATCGATGTGGCTGGAACACCAGGTGTGGCTGTAGTGTAACTACACCTCCAACTCACTTCACTTAAACCTTTTTGTAGTTTCCTAGGAGTATATCCAGGCTGTAGTTTCAGTTGCTAATGACATTGGTCGGTGGGGCTGTCTGTTGACAAGGACACCGGTGGGGCTGGCTTGCCTGGAACTCCGTTCTGCTTCATGTAGTTGCTTTAGTTTCTTCCATTTTCGCTAGTTTCTTCTATTTTCGCTGCTTTAGTTTCATGTAGTTCATTTGTTTCTGTACTATCCTTGTGCATTCGGGTCCAGGTCTGTTCGCCACCAAAATAATGGTGTACCCTGTACATAGACACTGGTAGCCTTGTAATATTTTGTAAGTCTTCTTGTTTGGTTACATGTCAAGGTAGCATTAATCATAGTCCAGCCAGCTCTGGTCAGGTACAAGCCATGTACCAGCCCCTCCAGGAGCAGCCTGCCTAGCTGCTCAGCCCATCTCTGTCACCACTCATCCACTCAGGCACCCAGGCATTCCATTCATTACAGTCACACCAACATTCTGTTACCACCTCTCACTCTGGCTGAGCAGCTAGGAGGATCTAGGCTAATTACATGTAAATGTAATACTGAGGATATAACCCACTCCATGAATCTCCTTCATTGTACGGGCAGTACAGTTTCACCAGGTCTTTTCTACTCCCCTCAAGTGTGAAGGTTTCCCCACTAGCACTGGAATTCACACTCAGGCAACTCCCTGTTGTGTAGATGGATGAGTGTCTGTCATTGAATGCCTTTGGATATAACACTATAGCGACTCAGAAGCTTATTATAATATTCCATTTAATGTGCAGTGGGTGGATACTGAGAAGAGGCATTTATTTAAAACTTCCTTTCGGTAAAGTTGCTAGTCAAACAATTGTGAAATTGTTAAAGCTCAAGTACTTTTACTTTATCAAATGTCCTTGTTGTTCTGTCTTTAGATCAGTCTGTAATTAGATTAGTCTACAGGCAGAGGTTGCTTCTGGTGAGAGGCAGAGCATTACACAACCACACAGCACCATAAAATACACATACATATATGTACTGAAAGTGGTTTCGGGTCGCTTCTTTATGCCATTGGCTACTGTGGTTCAATTGGCGTTATCCATTGGCTAACAGGGCTGTCCATCAGAGCTCGTATCAGCCCTAGGAATCTCATGGACGATAATATTCCAAAAGTAGGCCACAAATACAACCTGCCATTAGTTCTTTATTAGTATTCTTATTTTTAAATCAAGAGGGGCCTTTCTGCACGCTGTAGGCACTTACCCACCTGGTCTGCTTCCTTCCCCGTCCTGCTGTCCTTTTTGCACAACAAATTGTGTTGGTTTTTTTCAAGGGCTCAGCAGCTGTATAGTACTGCCTATCTGCACACTTCACTTTTATGTGCTTTAATGCACTTTATTTTTCATTTTCAGTGTATTGTTTCAAAGGCCATTGACGGTGTTGTAACAGTAAAGTAAAAAAAAAAAAACGGTAGCTGAGCTTTGCAGCACATTGTCAAGCATGTGCACACATAGTTGCCATCTTAGTCTACAGTTACACACATGCGTAATAGTCAGGTGGCAATGTAAGTAAAGTATTAATGCAAAGTAGCATTGGCAAAGACAATAGGTTGGCACTTGCCTGCTAAAGGCATGGCCTATTGGCTTTTTCAGTGTTCTGTAAACTTTCTACAGTTGTCCTTGGGACTCGTTGGACCTGCTGCCATATTATTTTTTACAAAATGTCTCAATAGACTTAAAGAACAGAACATATTGGTCAAGGAGTTACCAAAATTAACTAATCTAAACAACGAAGTGTAACAAGTTGAAATTGGTCAGAATGTTCTCCATTGTATCCATTCAGGTGCAAAGAAACTGCCTTCTCCAGGTACCTTTACCACTTGAAAAGGTCTTCTTCTTGCGCATTTCCAACCTCATAGTAACCTGAGCATTAGTCCTGGGAGGTCTAACAGCCCTCCAGGACAACCGCACTCTTCAGTATTAATTAAGGCATGGTCTGGGGTTACATACTACTGAAGCTTCTGGCCCTCTGCGCTATGAATTCCTTGTGCGGATTGTGGAGCTCAGCAGGGTGATGGCTTTCACGTCTCTAGTTTCTGCAGCTAGGGAGAAAGAAAAAGAGTTTACATTGCACTAATGCACCGGGAGGGCGCCTAAACTAGATATAGGGTCTAACACTCCAGGCCTGTGTTACACTCTGATGTGCAAGCTGTAAAGACCTGTGCAACACTGAACCGCCTCGGATTGCAGCGGCGATCCCATGCCTCTAGTACTGGTTGGGCTCTTGTTCTTCATGGCAAATGTTGCTCAGGATCTGCAGCATGGAAGGCTGGTCTCCACCTTTCGTACTTTGTTACTCCGATGTAGAAAGACGCAAAGATCCGTGGCAATGAGTTCCCCATACCACAGGTGCTCCTCTTGGCAGGATCCCATATGTCACTAAATTAAGACGATCTGCAGAAATCTTCTCCATAGTACGACCTATTATGGACTCTTTCTAACAGTTGATACTTGCAGCCACCACAAGTTCATTTCTCAATATTCTATTCACCACCATATACCAGGCTTGGCATCGAACTGTGCAGTCTTAAAACCCCTTCAGAGCCTACAGTTAAATCCCCCTGACACAGTTAAAGACTGTTACAAGGCAAATGAACCCTTTGTTGGTTGAATTGTGTGCTGTTTCATATATACTTACCTTAATAATGCAGAGAAAAAGGTAGGAAATGGTAATGTTTTTTAATAGAATGTTGTGGTGTGCTCCACTGCCTAGTAAGGAATAGACAGGATGGTTGGATGAGTGGAGTGTTGATTGCAGTGTTTGAGTATTTGTATTGTTATTCCTTGCCAGAGTCCATGCTTTAACACTGTGGCTGAGGTTATTTAACAAGAGGCACATTTCAAAAGTCTATGTTTTGTTCTAGGTGCAGGTGTACCTCTAAAATGGCAAACATGGACACCCGACTCTTCGAAGAAAAGGAGCATGCCTCTCTTTACCAGAAATATCGGTTCTCTCTGCCTCCGGAGATGCTGAAGCTGGTCCTGTCTTACCTGGAAGAAAAGGTGAAAAGGGGGAACCTAGCCCCAAGTTGTCTTTGTTTGAATGGCCTCACAGTACCATGAGCTCAACACAAAAACCATGCTGAAGTTTTATGGTATTGACTGCTTTATCCCCCCATGATTCCAATTTAGAGAGACTTTTATATTTGAAAATTAATCTGTGCTAATGTCTAAACGTGGAGTGTGCACAGAGAGAGGCTAAGGTGGGCTGGCGTTAAATAAAGGACTTTGGTGTTCAGTGTTTTACACTAGATGTGGCTGTTCTTTCTCTGGAACACTTCAGCTCTGGAGCTTATATTAATCCCACGCCCATAGGTTCTCTTCCACCAGTAAAATTAGTATGCATGGTGCTGGTGACTATAAATGTCATAGTGCCATCAAATGCTAAAATGTATCTAACACATTTCCCCCACATTTTCTCCAATATCCAGTGAATGGTCACTGAATGTTTCTATTGGAGTGATTATCCAGTATCAGGGCAAATGGTAGGTCACAGCTGCATTGGTGGACGACTACTTCCTCTTGGCTCTCTGCCAACACTGACTAGGAATGAGATGTTGGTGTTGAAACTATGTCAATGTTTCCATTTCCAACTTCCTCGTAGTTGTGTATGCCGACACTCGCAGTACCAAGCCTAAGGATTTATATTCAGAGGTTCTTCAAATGTTCTTTATTTACTACTATTGGAGACTCTTTTTTTAGGTCGAGCCTCAACAGCGCTTGCGCTGTAGGTGATCTGTTGTATTACTTTGTGGAGTGATGGGGTATTGGCTAGGCTGCGTGCGTGCCTTCATCTTGTTTCCTTTTGCATTCTATTTCATTTTAACTCTCAGTTGCTGTAGTTTTCCTGAATAGACACAGGAGGGCAGCAGTGCACTGTATATACTAACCCTTGTCCTATGTATTTCACATTGCTAGTTCTGATGTGATCGATTTTATGCATGAAACATGCTTTAAAGAACAAAGTTATCATTCTGTATTAAAAATGCGCTACATCGACCTTAATACACCCCGACCAATCAGGCTTCATGCAACAGCAATGAATCTGTGATGGCTATACGGGGTGTTGGCTAGGTTACCTACCATACAGGAGGAGGCAGTCATCCTCTCCCTAGACGCTAGTATGGCCTTCGACCGGGTCGAATGGCCTTTTCTTTTCGCAGTCCTGCGGCACCTGGGCTTCGGGCCCAACTTTTGTGCATGGACCAGGTTGCTATACACGAAACATCTTGCACAGGTGGTGGTCAATGGGCGACTGTCAGAGGAGTTCCCCTTAGGGAGTGGCACCAGACAGGGGTGTCCCTTGTCACCGCTACTTTTCGCTCTGGTGCTGGAGCCTCTGGCGGCATGGATCAGGTGGGACCCGGCAATAATGGGATTGCGCTGGACGGAGGGATGGGAGGACAGAATATCCCTCTATGCCGACGATATCCTGCTCTATATGGCGAACCCCCGAAAATCCATTATTTGTTTGCTAGATATCTGCAACATATACGGCTTCAGGCTACACGATAAATTGGACAAAGTCAGTGCTCTAAGGTCCCCCCCGCATCTCCCCCCCCGGGAATAGAAATATCTCTGGCAACGGAAGGATTTAGATATCTCGGTATATACATCACACCACACCCCACACAATTTTATGAATATAATCTCCTGCCCCCACTGAAGAGACCACAGTGACGTGAGATGGTGGCACTCCCTCCCCTTGAAACTACTAGGGGGGGGCAGCTTTATTCAAGATGATGGCTCTGCCCAGATTCTTATACGCACTACAGAACACCCTCTCACCTGTTCCGGACTCCTACTTCAAATCAATTGAGGCGGAGGTGGAATACCTCTTATGGAAGGGAAATCCCCCACGGATAGCGCAGCGTAAACTAACCCGGAGTTGGTATGACGGGGGTATAGCACTTCCCAACGTCAAGTTCTATTACTGGGCCTCCCACCTCATTGTGATTAACCAGTGGCTCCACGCCCCACAAGACGAACACGCATTACGTATGGACAGGCATACTCTCGGTACAGGTGGGATAATGACAGCCTTATATGATAAAAAACAGAAACAAGGACTGATAGGCGCTGCAACACACACGGTACGTATATGGTCAGTGGCACAGCGTGCACTGGATTGGGAGGGAGTGTTGACACAACATACACCGCTATAGGATACCCCCCGGCTGGGTACACTACGCACCAGTAAAGGACCAAATAGGCATCTCCATGGTGGGGAACATGTGGAAAAAAGGGGAGGTGGTGACATTCGCCCAACTACAAACCACATGCCAAATGGCAGGGACGGAATACTTCCGATTTATCCAAATAAAACATGCACTCACAAAAGCCATAGCCCCAGGAACAGACCTCCCCAAAGCCTCACCACTAGAGGACCGACTATTGACAGATCACCTCACCAAAAAAGCAAACTCCCAAACTTATTGTAAATTAATTAATAATCAGTCAGATCCTACCCAAGACCTCAAGGAGAAGTGGCAAACCGAGATAGGTGAAATTGATTACCAAGAATGGCTGGGAGCCCTCGTCTCCCCGCGAGAGGTTGCGATCCCATCAAGGTTGAAACTGGTGCAACTCAAAATATTGCACAGAACATATTACACTAGGACCATACTACACAGCCTAGGAAGAGCAGAGTCACCGCTTTGCCTGAGGGGCTGTGGAGCTGAGGGTACCTTTTACCACACATTGTGGGAATGCCCCTGCATAGCTTCCTACTGGAGAGCAACAATTGACACACTTACCAGGGTATGTAGTCATGAGATCTCCCTCTAGCCGAGTAAATACCTACTCAATCTATGGGAACCGACGGATCTGAGCCACACTGAGCAGACCTGGGCAACCATGGGTATAACACTAATCAAACTAAACATTGCTCGGTTATGGAGTTCTCCAACAGTCACCTCTCACGAACAGTGGTGCTGGGATTTAGATAGTGCCATGGTGGCAGAACAAGCAGTATTCACTAATCGAGGATGTCCTCAAAAACTGGAAGAAGGTATGAGGCAAATGGAATGTCTTTTGCGGGAACATATGTGCCCCCCCCCCCCCCCACCTGAGGAATCCCAGCCAGACTTGAGCGACTAAGGGGAGGGTGGGAGGTCGCTGGGGGAAAACTAGCCGTATATTCACTGTTGAAAGGGCTGAAAAATATTGCAGAACTTAAATGTCTATGAGGGGCATTCTTAGTGGCAAGGGATTTGAAAATGGTTGTGCTATTTGATATTATGACATATTTAATTTTCAACGGCTGTGAATCATTGTTAATACTCAATAAAAATGCGCTACATCAGTTTGAGCGTTTTAATACAAGTCTTTTTCAAAGGCTTGTGGATCGTTGGGGTTTCATGCAGTGCGTCGTAGATTTACGGTGCAACAATGTTTTTTGGGGTGATGAGAGTCCAGGGAAAGAGCAAGTAGGAGAAACCAGACTAAGTGTAGGAAGGGCTGTGTCAGGAGCATCATTGGCAAGCCCGAGTAGCAGCTGCTGTCCTTTGACATCCTAATTAAAGTCTGTGCCAGGCAGGTCTGTTGGTCTCATGGCCCACGCCAGTTTGGCTGAGTATCCCGCAGCTCACTTTTAGACGCTTGGGGGATGCAAAGGGCACAACAGAACTCTATGTTGGGCACCAGTAAAGGGAGAGTTGTAGGGCACTGACTTTGTTGCCTGTGGGACAAACTGTGAGGCTGCTTGCCACTGGTATATTGACAGTGCACATAATCCTCAGAGGCTCCAATGGCTGAGATCCCTAATCATGTGGTCTGTCACCATGTGTGCCTGGAGGGGTCCACAAACCCTTTCAGGGACAGACCGATAAGGATAAGGGGCTGGTTATCAAACTCGCTGCAGCGGGGGTAGCTGCTCTCACACGGAACAGATAATTAGAACACTGTGGCAGAGGTTGGGGGGTGGTAGGTCGATAGGACAGGGTGAGAAGGTCGAGATCAGACTAGAGATTGGATGTGGCAGGGGAATGTGAGGGTGGGTTGGGGGGCTGGCCTGTGGGTGCGCGAGAAAGAGCTTTAAGCATCATAAGAGGTGACATTTAAACCCTCACGAACCGTGTAGCTAGCCTGATGTCTTTCAGCAGTGCATGAGGTCTAGAATGAGGAGCCTGCGATGGCTCTGAGGCATGCACAGCCCAGTGGGTTCTTGAACCCACATCACTATAATCTTGTAAATGCAGTGACCTTCACAGCAGCCGAAGGTGGAGGGGCGGGGAAAGAGGGAGTGAATGTCACACTTTGTCCACGGCTGATTGCTGTTCACAGTGCCATTCCTTAGGCGGGATAAAAAAATTAGCTAGCTATTGCGCCAAGAATTTTCAATTCTATTAAGGACACGGAGGCGAGGATTATGCTTTCTCTTTCATTTATTGCTACACACAGCAGCCAATGAAACTTAGTTTTGTATAACAAAAAACACATTACCCATGATGCACATGTATACGTCACATCCTGTCAGACCCCATAAGAGCCAGTCAATACCGGATATCCTCCTCTTTCTTTGCTTCGAAAAATAAAAGTCCATTAAAATAACTCGAGTCCAATCATAACATCCTCCAGTGTGGAAGAACCATCCAACAGGAAAAAAACTCTTCTTAACATGAAGCATATTTAATCCATCTTCTTCTCAGAACCTGGAAGAATAAGAAATAGAATACCCGTAATTTCTGCTTAAACAGATTACAAACACACGGGTGGGTAAAACATTACAATACTTGTAATATAACCGGGTGGGATAATCCTCGCCTCCGTGTCCTTAATAGAATTTAAAATTCTTGGTGCGATAGCGATCTAATTTTTTATTCTAATACAGGACCGGAGGCTTCGTCTTATGCTAGTTTAACTCCGATAAAATACTATAGAAGAAATATCACCCACTGGTTTGTAGTGAAACTGTTTAAAAGTGGATTCTGAAGACCAATCAGCAAAATGCATAATGTCCTGAACAGTAGAGCCTAACATAAAACTCTTAGAGGCCATGGCACCACAAACGGAATGCGCCCCAAACACTTGGGTACCAATACCCACCTCTTGCATAACATATTTGAACCATCTGGCTATTGTAGCCGCAGTAACAGGCTTGTAAGGTTTCTGCAAAGCAATCAATAATTGCACCATACCAGCATACCGAATGGACCTGGTACATTCCTCATAGGTCTTAAGACATTGCACTACACAAAGCTTAGCATTACTAGAAAAAGCATGATAATCTACAGTCCGAGAAATTGTCTTAGTTCTGGAAGTAATGTTAAAGGATACTCCTTTCGGAGTAAATACTCTACCTGTAATATCAAAAGCCTTAACGTCAGATGACCGTCTACATGCCGCAAGACATAGGAGCATTGCCAATTTGGCTGAAAGTTGTTTCCTGGTTAACATGTCATTCTGAGGCCATTGATCAAACAGGGAAAGAACTAGAGAGACGTCCCATAAGGAAGTATACTTGGGTTTGGGTGGATTTGCTACTCTAATACCTTCCAAAAGTTTGCATATAAACGGATACATTCCTTCAGGTTTGCCCTGAATCTGGGGATGACCCGCTGAAATGTCGGAACAGAAATTATTAATAGAACAGTATGCCAATCCTTCAGAAGCCTACTGAGACAGAAAGTTCACAACGGAGGGTGTGTCTACCCCCACGGGATCCACGTGTTGGTCCAAGCACCAGCGAACCCAGCCTTTCCAGGCTGAAGCATATCTCTTCCAGGTGGAGGGAGCCCAAGCTTGGTTGATAAAGTCAGAAGCTTGCTCTGAAAATCCTGGCATTTGCCAACATTGCCGGAAAGTCTCCAGGCCATCAGGGACAACTGCCCCAACACTACCATCGGGTGCATCTCTCCATGAGGGCCCTGGAGCATCGCCGGGGAGTTCGCAATTCTCCTGGGGGAGTCGCAGCTCACATCCAGGAGACTTGAGAACGAAGGCTGCGACTTCCACAGGGGAGTCACTAAGATCACTTCTGCCATATGTCGCATTATCTGCATGCACACCCGAGGAATCAAAATGAACGGGGGGAAGGCATAATTCAGAGACTGCGACCAGTCCTGAGTGAAGGCATCAGTTGCCAGAGCTAACGGATCTGGTCTTCAGCTGAAGAACTGGGCCATTTGCCGATTTCAATCTGGACGCAAACAGGTCGATCTGGCATGACCCCCAGATCGCCTGTAACCAATGTACTACCTGAGGTTGGAGTTGCCAATCGCTGTAGTCCTTGAGGTGTCAGGAGTTCCAGTCCGCCACCACGTTCGACTGACCCGGAATATACTCGGCTATGACCGATATCTGGTGACTTAGGCAATAGTGCCAAAAGTCCTTCGCTATCTCCACTAACATGGAGGACCTCGTGACTCCCAGTTTGTTGATGTAGCGAACTGCCAATATGTTGTCCATCCGCAAAAGGATGCAACACAAGACTTTTTTGGGTGACAGAGTCCTGATCGCGAACGGTCCTGTGAGCAGCTCTAGACAGTTGATATGGAGATCTAGCTCTCGAAGGGACCACCGCCTTCCTGTGGAAATATTTCCGCAGTGAGCCCCCCAGCCCCAGCGGCTAGCATTGGACTCTATGACGACCTCTGGAAGGGAGCTGAAGATGGCTCGGCCGTTCCACGCTTCCATGTGGGCCAGCCACCACTGAATTTCCTCTTGGACCTCTGACGACAGAGGGACCAGGTCCGTGTATGAGAGACCCTTCTGCAGATGTTGAATTTTTAATCTTTGAAGGGCTCGATAATGAAGGGGACCAGGGAAGATCGATTGAATGGATGACGCTAGGAGGCCCACTATCCTGGCAATGACTCTCAGCGAGACCGTCTGTTTAGACAACGGAGCACAGCTTCTTTTTTATGTCCAGAAGTTTGGAACGAGGGAGACTCAACTGCGCCGTGTTAGAGTTTATGACTAAGCCTAGAAAATCTATTTGTTGTGAAGGACACAGTACTGGGTTGTTGCTTCGCTGACTACAAACCCGAGATTTTGCAACATAGCAATGGTCATGCGCAAGTGTTGAACCGCTACTGTCGGCGACTGCGCCATGATCAGTATATCGTCTAAGTACTCTTTCATGTGAACCCCTTGCTCTCTGGGATAGGCTATCACTGACTTCAACACCTTGATGCCGAGGAAAGTCCGAAAGGAAGGACCAAATATTCGTACCATCGGTTTCTCCACTCGAATTGCAGGTATCTCCGATGTATAGGAAAAATTGGAATGGATAAATAGGCGTTCTTCAGGTCCAGACGGACCATCCAGTCTCCCTGTTTCAGAAGATGCCAACAGATGGATACCTTCCATCTTGAAATGTTTGGAGATTATGTAATGATTGAAATCCATTAAATTGAGTACCAACCTGTAACCTCCGCCCTTCTTCTGTCTCAGAAAAATGTTGCTGCAGAAGCCGAGACGGCCCGCGTCGCAATGCGCTATCGCATGTTTCTGCAGCAATCCTTCGATTTCTGAATCTATAAAAGCGCATTCTGTTTGGGAAATGGACAGCTAACTGGGCTGTCTGTCCTGATACGGAACCTGGAAGAAATCTAGACGAAAACCCTGAATAGTCTGTAGTATCCAACCATCCTGATACAATTGAACCCAATTGTGAAAGAAAAATCGAGTACAACCCCCCAAAGGAAGTGGGAAGGTGTCTGGAGCACTCACCTGAAGATTCTGGGGCCTGAGAGCCTCCACGATATGCTCCTCTGTTGAAACGTCTCTTGTTGAAACTCTGCCTGGTGGGGTAGAATATCTCCCCACGGGTGGAGTCCCATTCACCTTGTGGTAGTAAGCCTCAGCCAGGCCTACTAGTGCAAGGGATTCACCCTTCTCTGCTTACAGTCCTCAGACCAATAGTATGAAGTTGGCACAGAAACTGGAATAGAAAAGACAGAGTTTATTAAACCTCATGAGGTGGAACTACATTCACACATAACTCTTCTCTATAGTATGAGGTAGCACACTGACTGGAAGGAGCTTGGTCCTTTTATACCCACACAGGGGCTGAAATGTAGGCGGTACAATGCACAGAGTGTTGGTTTCAAATACATATAAGGTCATACAGAGAGTCTGCTAGTAACAAGTGGGAAGGGCTGACAGTCGGCTAATTCTGGTGGACACATCTTGACAGTTACAAGTTGGAGACAGCTGCATGCTCAACTGAGAATGTGCAAAGCAGAGGAGACAAAACATATCTTGTCTCTAGGCAGATTTCAAGAGCAGTTAACAGGAAGGTAGGACAGAGCACATGGCAAACAAAATGGCCGACAGAAATACAAAATGGATTCCGTAAACGGGCAAGATAATCACTAAATACAAGATGTCTTCTGCTAATGCTTAATCTAATCGCTGTTGAATTATAACAGACGACCCTTTCAGCATTAGCTGAAGACATTTGTTTATCTGGGGTAATCTAGATATGCATCCTGTACATTGATGTTCATCATCTCAGTAACTTCACTATTTAGCATTTGTTGTTCTTTTGTAATATTTCTTTTGGCAGGTGTATAAGCAGTGAGGAACATGGAACAAATCATGGGACCACATTGTATACAAGTACAGCATGTAAATAGTATCACCAGTAGTATACATAGAATAGTCAGTAGCTTTCAGCCCCAAGTAACAAAGAGTGTCAATATCCAGTTTGAAAATGTCCATGTACCAGTCTCTGGGTGAATGTCTGCAGTAATCTTATGCAATTTAGAGATTGCGTCATAAACTGAAGGTGAATGGTCAGGTATAAAAACGCAGCAACTGCTACCGATGATGCGGCATGCACCACCTCGATCAGCCAAAATCACGTTAAGCACCATCCTATTTTGGGGTGCTACAATTCTTGCAATTTGCAGTTCTTCCGTAATGTTCCCAAATGTCATAGCTGTCTGATTGGTGACAGCTTCCACTACACGAGTCAATCGTCTGATTTTTCTGCTATTCAATGCAGCACCCACAAAGAAAAATAAACCCAAATTGAAATCAAAATATTGTTGCAGAGCGGTGTCTGTCTGGTCAATCTCATCTGTACTTATTGTCTGTTTATATCTATTCTTAGAAATATCATTGTACAGTTTCAGGTCAAGATGATATGATGCATGTGCTAAAAACACAGGTGGTAACAAAAATGATATGTAGCATACCCCTGACCATCCAACAGGTAATTGATAATATTCATTATTACCGCACACAAAGTAGGTGTTGTGCGATGAAGTAAAACTACTATTATTAACTCCCTCAATGTTCAGCGTAGTTATACATTCACTTCATCCTACGGGAATTCTCCCAATACTGCCAATACATAAATCTGCTTTTGCTCTGGTTACAGAAATCACAAAGGGTCCAATGTTCTTCATATTCCTCACATTTGTGAAGACATATGGTGTTGAAATATAGTCCGGTTGGTATTCATCTCATTCCCATTTAGTCCCTTTGGCTTGAGGATAGCCATCTTTATCGTGGTAGCATTCTTTATTCAATCGAAAAATGATTCCACCTACTGAAGGCTTTCCATAAGCAAACAAAAGGGCATACCAAGCTTGACGTGAACCATTATGGGAAAAAGGTAGAGGAATAAAAGGTGTTCCTCCTTTCTTCTGGTGTGCAGGTATCATCCCACATACCCAACAATTGGTAGTATTTGTAGCATTATGGGTATGATGCAACATCTGAATGTGTTATTCAGATAGGACTGTTGATGTTTCTGCTCATGATAAGGAAGAGTATAATAGTGATGCTCCAGTAGAGCTGGAGTAGTTGCAACAAAAAGCTGTCGAGCAGGAACTGCTTTCTCAATGAACCTAGTGGTTATTGCCAAAACCACCAGGGCAACAACAAACCCTACAGCACAAATCATTTTCCTATTCATTTCAATGACAACGATGCTCAATCTTTCTAAGAACCTGTTGAAAACAATTGTTGGAGCTCTTCTCTCTTGGGTAGCTGTTGATTTCTTCACCACGGGCCAAGACGGATGACACTACACTAATGCAGGGCTGATCCCCCTCCTTGCCTCATTGGCTCTCCGTTTCACAAACCCAGGGCGGTAGCTCAACCAGTCCCGTTCAAAACTGCAGATTCTTTCCTCGGTCTCAAATTGTATCGCGATGTTCCAGGAATCGTGTGGTCCGGGAAGACTTCCGTAGACTCGTCAGATGAGATAGCTTGACCTTTCTCCGTCTCCAGAATTTCTCGATGGTCTGTCAGCACAGCAGGTTCCACCAAGGCAAGCGATACGCGCTTGCAGTGCATGGTATGGAGCCAGTTCTTTTTGTTTGTCACTCGAACTGCTGTCCTTGTAGCCAACAGCACCTGCTCCGGACCTCGCCATCTCAGCTCCAACCTGTTCGATCTGTCGAAGACTTTGACCATCACGTGGTCACCGGGACGGAGATCATGGGACTCTGTAGATCTATCAGGAAGATCTTCTCGAACCTGTTGATGAACTGAGGTAAAACTTTCAGTTAATTGTGCCAAATAATCATTCAACAGAACACAAGGTACATCATGTATGGGGCATGGGTTAGGAACTCCCCAAATGTTCATCGGGCTTCCAAGTACCACCTCATACGATGTAAGACCTGATCGTGAGTGTGGTACTGATTTATGGATAACAGTGCCAAAGGCAGCACATCTGGCCACTTTAGAGACGTAGAAGCGAGTATTTTCGCCAGCTTCAATTTTAAAGTAGCGTTATACCTTTCCACCAATCCTGCTGATTGTGGGTGGAACACTGTATGGAATTTCTGTTTGATCCCTAACCCTTTCAAGACATACTCAACAACTTGCCCAATAGAATGAGATCCGTTGTCACTCCACAAAATTTTACAAACACCATACCTAGGAAAAAATTCCTTCAGAAGCACCTTTGCTGTGATAAGATCAGTATTATCTTTTGTAGGGTACACCTCTATCCATTTACTGAAGGCACATACCACCACTAGGACATATTTTAGATTATTGCAGCGTTCAAGTTGGATGTAATCCATCTGCAAAACTTCAAAAGGTGCGGTTGGTGCAGCAAACCCTCCTGTAGGAGTTTGTGTCCCTTTTCCAGGATTGTACTGCCAACAGATCAAACAGGACTGTACCACTCTTTTAGCTGTGCTGGCAATTTCAGGATGCTCCCAGACTTGTGTAAGCAATTTAGTTATTGCTAGAGCTCCAACATGTGCCAGCCCATGTGCCATTTGAACCATAGGTTGTAAATAGGCTGCAGGCAATTTCCGCCTATTCATTTCTTTGTTACGCCAACAACCCTCATCGTCTAACATTCCTTCTTTGGACCACTGCTCAAGTTCTTCCACAGAGGCAGATCTCTGTATATCCAATACTTCCTCTCTAGCATCATGCCAACGCTCAGCTTGTGGTTTTACTACGTACATAGATGTAGTACTTCGCTGTATTGCAGTTTCACGATCTGCAAAGGCATTTCCTTGTCCTATTTTGACAGTGATCTTATTGTGTGCGCTACACTTCATAATGGCAACTTTCTTCGGATATGTAAGTGCAGTCAAGAGATTATGTACTAATTCTCCGTGCATTACCTGCATCCCGTGGGATGTAAGAAAGCCTCTTTCCTTCCAGAGTAGGCCAAAATCATGAACCACTCCAAAAGCATAGCGGCTATCCGTGTAAATGTTCACACATAAATCAGTACTAAGCTCACATGCTCGTGTCAAAGCTATTAGTTCAGCTGCTTGAGCCGACTTCTGTGGTATGCAAGCTGTTTCCACTATTTTTTCAAGTGTGGTGATTGCATATGTGGCTGAGGTTGTGCCATCTGGTAACTTCAAACAGGACCCATCAACCCACAGCTCCCCATCAACATCTGGAAGGGGCGTATCTTGCAAATCAATGCGACCTTTTGTTCCTCAGTAAGGAATATACAATCATGAGGCTCCTTTGATTGTGATCGAGTCGCAGGATATGGCAACAAAGTGGCTGGGTTTAGCGTTGCACACCTCTTCAATGTAATATAATTCTTGCGTTCATAATACTGAGCCATAGTTAGGAGAGAAACTGGATTGGAGGTAGTCCATGAACTTTCACTCGCCTTTAGGCGACTAGCTATTTCTGGCAAAAGGTTTGTGACATATTTATCGACAAACAGATGCCTACCCGTGTCATCTGTCAATGACTCACCACTAAAATCGTGGAATGCTTCTTCAAAGCGTGTGAAGAAGTCTGAAACTGATTCATCTATCTTTTGCTTGCAAGACGCTAACATAGTCCAATCTATCTATTTAGGGGGATAATCGTCTTTAATTTAACCAATATATCTGCTGGAAGATCTAAAATTAGCTGACACGGTTCTGTGCAGGTTCTCTATCTTTATCTAATTGTTCTATATCTGGCCACAATCCCCCAAATACCACACAATTATCAACTTTATGCACAGTTCTCCACATAACAGGCGGTAATATTAATCCAAAAAACAATTCAATGTCAGACAAAGTCATAGTACAAGAGCTAATGGCACCCTCAATTTCTTCATAAAAAGCTGTTGGATTCTTTCGCGGATCAGGCAATGCATTTTTAAGGGCCATAACATCTGCTCTGTTCCAAGGAGTGTAAACTCAGTTATAAATAAAGTACCCTTTCGCGTCGGTAGAAGTCTTATTATCACTTGTACCTGCTCCTTTAGGAGGAACATATAAAGGCGCGGCTTCCCGCATGGGTTTCACATTAATTACAACATTATTATCTGTTTCGGGCATCGAAGCTCGTGCCATGTTGATTCGAGATGTTTGTGCACTGCGTCTGCTGCCTTTTTCTCCTCCCGCAAACGGACTGCTTCATCACGTAGTTTAACCAAGCGTCTGATCGTGTCAGCCACCTGGGAGAAGACACAAGAACCTTCACGTAATTGCTTACAATCAGCTGCTATATCATCTGGCTCTACTTCCATCAATATTTCCTAAATCGCTCAAGAACCTCAGCAGCAAATATCTCAGTGAAATATTTTTGTTCCCTTTCCGACCAATTCTTAATAGTATCTAGAATTTCAGAAGCAGTATTAGTACTACGATCGGCTTTACACGCCGCAGATCTAATGTGAGAGGAACGTTCGGTATTTAACATTGAGCGAGTGTCTCGGGCTTTATCCTGCTCCGTAGGAGAGTCCTCATCTGACTCATCAGGAGCAGAGGGAAGGGTGTACGGAGGTGGACAACGATCTAATAAGAGAGAATCATCTTGGGTTTATTAAGAATAGGATAAAGAGGCCTATAAATAGCGTATTGGCCATTTACCTGTAACTGACGCTCCCTATCTTCCCTTTCTTTAATTTCTTTAATCTCTTTATTTTTCATTTCTAATGCTTTCGCATGCACACTTTTACGCTGTTCTTTTTCAATCAAGGCCTGTACACACTTCATTCGCTCACGCACTTCTTTCTCCCACTTTCGCACACAGTCAAACATGTCTTGCCTAGCCTTTCGCTTGAACATCCGTTGCTCCACATGCTGAATCTTTCGCAAATCAAATTACCCATGCATAGGCCAACGCAACTCAGGATCCTTGCGGGTGTATTTATTCCACAATGTGCTGTACATTATGGACGAAATACCATATTTAATATATATGTCCCTATTAGGCGTCCCCTCCGGGAGGGCGGATGTGCTTCATCGATTCTCAAATTGGTACCACTACAAAAGCAACACATCTTACGAAGTGTGCTGGAAACAGGCATGCCAAACATTGTGCAAAATATGCAGTATTATAATCAAAGTAGCGCTTAAAGTACTCTTCGTACGTTGCGCAGTTCAAATTTTCTTAAAAGTAGAGAAAGATCTCCTCATTACCTGCCTATATGTATTGCAACACATATATATATATATATATATATATATATATATATATTCATATTGATAGGACGAGTTCAATATTTGGCCAATTCCATATACAAATGCCATAGTAAGCGTTTCTAAACTACCTTACCAATCCAAGGCGTACAGCAAGTGCTGCAAAACGGCTCTTACCAATCAAATGGTGTCCAGGTTCCTACTGCCAAGTTCTCAAATCGACCAAACGGTCACTGCACGGCGAATCAACAGAGATCTCAGTCGAAGACCGGCGCCACCTGGATGGTCAGATCACAAAGAAAGGGAAAACGCCGTGGATGCCAAGACTCGGGTCTCCTCCGGCAGTGATCACGTCCAAAGCGAGATTCCAATCCTTTGTCTCGACCAGTCCTTCGGGCATCCGAGTCGCCGATGAGCCCCTCGTTGGAAGCGCCAATTTTGTGGTAGCAAGCCTCAGCCAGGCCTACTAGTGCAAGGGATTCGCCCTTCTCTGCTTACAGTCCTCAGACCAATAGTAAGAAGTTGGCACAGTTACTGGAATAAAAAAGACAGAGTTTATTAAACCTCATGAGGTGGAACTACATTCACACAACACCCTTCGGTATAGTATGAGGTAGCACACTGACTGTAATGAGCTTGGTCCTTTTATACCCACACAGGGGCTGAAATGAAGGCGATACAAGGCACAGAGTGTTGGTTTCAAATACATAAGGTCATACAGAGTGTGTGCTAGCAACAAGTGGGAAGGGCTGACAGTCAGCTAATTCTGGTGGACACATCTTGACAGTTACAAGTTAGAGACAGCTGCATGCTCAACTGAGCATGTGCAAAGCAGAGGAGACTAAACATACCTTGTCTCTAGGCAGATTTCAAGAGCAGTTAACAGGAAGGTAGGACAGAGCACATGGCAAACAAAATGGCCGACAGAAATACAAAATAGATTCCGTAAACGGGCAAGATAATCTCTAAATACAAGATGTCTTCTGCTAATGCTTAATCTAATCGCTGCTGAATTACAACAACCTCTGCCTCTACCAAAGTCACCTCTCTGGGGACCTTGGGAGAACTGACAGCCAATTGAGTGTCCCGATCTCGTCCGGCCCTGTTGAAAACACAAGCCTGAAAGACTCTCTTGATCCCCGACTGGGCCTTGTTGAGAGTCATGAAGGGGCCCATGTACGTTGCCACGTCCTTTACAAAACGTTCACCGAATAAGTTACCGTCCGCCAGAGGACCTCGTTCCGCCGCTGCCAACTCGGCAAGGTTGGAATCCATCCTCATAAGGAGGGACTTCCGGCGTTCTGTGGATTTGGCGCAATTTGCATTACCCAAGAGGCATATTGCCCTCTGGGTCTAACCCGCCAAGACATGCGGATCCATAGCAGCACCAGATTCCTGCCATTCTAGAGCCATCTCCAAGATTTTTGCTAGGGGTCCCTCTACTACCAGGAGTTTGTCCTGACACCCCCGCCAGGCGCGATCAATGCCCTTCTTAGGGTCTTTGGTGAACATTTTTAGGAAGGTCAGAAGGCTGGAGTCTATGTCCGGGGTATCCGCGACTTTATCAGAGATATCCAGCCTAGGACACTCTGAGCGGAGCCTATTCCGCACCTCCTTGTCGAAACTTTTGCGGAGGTTGCCATCCAGATATGCTGCAACCTCGGGAGCTGGTAGCCATTCGGAAGATCTCGGGTGAACAATTTCTGCTGGATTAAAGTTGAAGGGGGTGGAGATAGGTTGAGAAGGCTCCACATTCTTGGACTTCTTGGTCCTCTTCTTAGGATAAGACTCATCAGGGGTGTCAGTAGACGTAGTGCCCGTATCACTATCAATGTCTGGAGCCTTGGACTTGCTGGTGTCAGGGGCAGGCAATGAGGACAAGCTATAGGAGTGTGGCCAGGACTTAGCTTGAGAGTTAGAGGTTACGCCATCCTTTTGAGGAACTGTTGGAGCAGTGAAACCATGACGCTTAGCAAATTTCTGCTTAGTGATGAGTTTTATTGCAGTAGCTAGCGCCTGTTGTACAGTTCCCGGAACTGTCTTTTCAAGGGCCTTGTTGACAGAATCCTGGACCGAAGCGTCCAGGGCCTCAACAATGTTATCTTCAATGGAAGGATTAATCACTTTCTCTTCTTACAGGTTGTCGTCCTCTTCATAGGTAACCCAATCATCCATGGTAGTGCCAAATGTATACATATATTTGCTCATGTGGCAAAATACTGAGAGGAGTATAAGGGGGGAGCCAACCCACAGCACAGAGAGAAAAATAACCAGGTACCTAGCTCCTCAGAATAGGCTGTAGCAACAGTTCTTGCACCCTCCGGGCGTAGGTGGAGCAAATGAGCAGTCTCTGATATCCAGGAGCTGTGCTCCCTCCAGGCCTTCTGTTTTTTACAGCCTGCCAGGCGTAGGGATGCTGCTCAGGGAAGAAACCAAGCTGAAATGGGCAAAAACGACAAAAAAAAGGGCAGTAGCAGTGTGTGTAGCCCAATCCTGCCAAATAAATCCCAATTGGGCTACGCACACTGAAACCTATGCAAAAACGAAAGTGAAATGCTCCCTGCTCTTCAAGCGGATGAGGAGCCTCTGTGCTTAAGAAATCATGCCAATAAACTCTGCGTCGGCATGGCGGTACCGGTAACTTTATGAATTGAAATAGACCGCTGCGCGGCCGTACTGTCACCTCAGCCCGCCTGACCGGGAAAGTTCAAACTCAACAGCTGCTCTGATGCAGCGAGGTGTTAGCGTGCACTCCCCGGCAGCAGCGGGAGTGGCGCGGGGGCTAAAACCACAAGCGCGATGTTCGCACAACTGCAAACATTACCATCCCTCACCGTGACGTCCCATCAAGAGCGCGCGCCCCCTGATGATAACAGGGGTGTAGTGGCTTCGTTAAAGGATGCGAGCACGAGGCTCACAGGCACAATTATTAAGCTAGCAATGCGCAATACAACACAGCAAGCTCGATGGGCGCGCACATCAAAATACACAAGCGTGTCAATCAAAACATTAGCATATCAGTATAAAATCACAAATATATCAATGCACTTAACTGGCTGTGTGAGCAGCAAAGAAAGAGGAGGATATGCGGTATTGACTGGCTCTTATGGGGTCTGACCTGATGTGATGTGTACATGTGCATCATGGGAAATGTATTTTTTTGTTATGCAATACTAAGTTTCATTGGCTGCTGTGTGTAGCAATAAATGAAAGAGAAAGCATAATACAAAGCCTCCTGTTCTGTAATAGAATTAATTCACTCACCACAATGACGAGGGTAGATTACCAAAGAACCACATTCTATGCGTGGGCAGCTAGAGCATCATGATGTTCTCAAAGCTCTTAATGACATTATTTGGTCATACAGGACCACACCACAATCTTCAACTAAAGTTACTCCTTTTGTTCTCATGAGAGGAAGAAAGGTAAATACTGTGTTTAGACCTTTTTGGATGTCAAAGTTTGTTGGATCTGATACTTGTGTTGACAATCTAATGTCCTCTGTCAAAGAAAATGTTTCAAACTCTCAGCTTAAACAGAAGAATTGGTTCGACTCAAACAAAGATGTTAAAGTTTCTTACCTTAATGTTGGAAATTTTGTCAAAATTAAGTCTCCTGTTCATTCAAAAAAAAGAAAAAAACAAGTTTGGTAGTGCTCTTCAGGTTATCAAAATTTATGGAAATGCAGTTCAAGTTAAAGGTGGGCACTGGTGGAATTTGTCTAAGGTCACTAAAGTTTCCCAGTGTTCTAATTCTTCTTCAGTTTACACTTCCGATGAGGTATTGATTTCTGGTTCGATCTCTCAAAGGAAATGTAGCACTCCTGATGAAGTTGTTTGTAAAGATCCGACTACTTCCCAAGGTGTTAGAAGGAGTGTTAATTCTCACGTGCTGCCTTATCATTAAGTTTTTTTAAATTTATTATTATTTTATTGTTCATGAACAAAGGAAGGTATGTAGTAATGTGTATATGTATGTTGTTATGCTCCTTTAAGAATTCACTTGTTTGGATCTCTTCATCCATGATGTCACCATTAGAACTTAAGTGTTAGGAAGATTCCTGTGTGTTTATCTTGAGGTTTACATCTGAACCTGGTGGAGCGGTTTGCCCTCTGCTCCACGACCTTGTAGTTCAATAAACTCACTTAGTAATTGAACCCTGTCTCCGCCTCATTTACTACAGTATTCTATCCAAGGCCTGACCTGGGTTTCCACCTTTGTGTGGGTTGGTCCGTTCCTTCATCCTAAAGGAAGTGCTTTAGGATCATCCTCCTGCAGCGATCCACAAGCAGGGATTCACTAGGAATAAGGCCCCTTTGGAAAGAGGAGATTCTGTCCTTTCCATCATTACCTTTCCCGTCTGCTTTGGTGCTCGGGTGGCTGAGATATGCTTCTGCGCACAAATGCAGTGAAAGTGAAATGAACCGATCTTCATTTCAGAAGGAAAACAACTGGCCTCGGGAGCTGGGGAAGCTCATTCCCCAGCACCCGAGGATGAAATTAAATAAGCATTTGCAAAGCAATAGGTCTTGCATTTGCGAGAGTTTGAGCTATTGGCATTGTAAATGACAATGCTTTCTATTTATCTGTTTTGATAATTAACACATAAATAAAAGGCATTGTCATTTACAATGCCAATAGCTTAAATTGCATTTCAAAGAAGTGGCTGCCATTGTCCCGGGCTGCTTGGAAAGTGAAAGCACTTGGCGCACTGAATGTTGCAGGAAAGCATGTGAAGACTGCAATAGTGCTTACTGACTAAATAAGACGTACCGTTTAACACCCAAAGTAAATGGGCCAGTCCTAATGGGAGGTTACAAATGAAGACAACTCCGCACTAAGGAGGGACTAACAAGCCTATTAATGGACCAGAGGCCAGCATTTACAAAGGACAATGACACAAGCCCATGACAAAGATGAGCGGAGAGTGAGCGGGGATTCAAGTCCATACTTGATTACAGCGTGCCTCGAAGAGCAGCGCATGTGCTGCCCAGGCTCGACCTAAAAAATGAAATCTCTCTAATGTTCACACCAGAGGCAATTCCTGCCCCCAATAATAGGATGTGCTGAAACCAACCTCAGCACGCGAACACTGTTACCCCAGACAGCTCCATGTCGTCCGCTGCATGCAAGAGGTTAATTTATAAAACTGGGGTCGTTCCTAAACATAGGAATTGAAAAACATATATATATTTCTCAAGCACTGGCATTGCCAGTTGCAGTGTGTGTCTTCATTCAATTGTGGAAACTGTGGAGAAGTGTTTAAAGAAACAGTTATTGCTTGCATTCCCTAGCACCAGTGTCAGATGATGGATATGACCACTCTGAACAAGAGAGTAATGATATATAATGTAATTTGTAAATCTCAACAGAACTCCGATATGGAAATGAGGAGACATTTTATACAAGAAATCTGTTATGTATGGTTTTTGCATGTTTAGTTGGTGGCCGTTGGTTCGAAAAATCGAATAGATTGTTAATAAATCAATGGCCAAGGGTAAGGGTCAGTGGATTCTAGCAATTCTGTGGCTGCAGTGTTTACAGCAGAATTATGTATCTGCCGCACGATACATCAGATTTGTAGATTTTAACAAAAAATGTGTTTCTTTCTCATATGGCTACAAATAATACTGATTGTGCTGCATAATTTTCTGTTTTCGCTGCATAATTTAGATAGCCTTTCTGCATCATCTGGTCCTCCATGCTGGGAACCCTACTAAACCTGCAATGGTAAAGCTATGCAGAGTTGCATTGTTAATATGATAATTAAATCTCTATGTCACAGGCAGCCATTAAATATTTTTCACGTCCTTAGTCCCTGTGCAAATGGGTTTTTATACCACTGCATTTTGCTCCAAAACCTGTGGTAACTCTCTGCAGAGTGATAGGTGGCTGCGTAATGAACCTTATTTTTTCATACCACTGCTTTTTGTGCAAAAAAAATACTACATATATTAAAAACATGGGTGCGGGGAGGGGCTAGAGAGCTTTGACTAAGCTGGTCACCTAAGAGAAAGACTGCCAGCCTGATCCCCATTTCTGTCAGGATTGTCGCCCCGGCTGCTTCCAGTTATCTATGTGGTGCCCTGTTGTTCCTGAAGGTGCGAAGAGAACATCGCAAACCGTGGAGGTGCTGATAATATGCTGGCCCAGTTAAAACTGGGTGTGTGGCTGCAGACCCTCTTCCACCGTCTCCCTTCAAAGGCTTGGCACATCTTCTAACACTGCAGAATGGGTAAGAAGCACTGGGGTTGCACCTCTGGTATTGCATGGTGGAGAACAATAGTTCAGGAAAGGATCAACACAAACCAGGCTTGGTTTCAACCTTCAGATCTGGTGATCTCCAAGTCTCTGTAGCAGTGTTGACACTTACACAAATCAGGAGAGAATGAAGGGGCTGTGGACTGATAAGAGGTAGAGGAACACAGGAATGCTTGCTTTTTCCAGACTGCTTTTGTAAAACCCATACTAGACTGGTGTTGTCTCGTATGGTGCAGCTCTTTGTTTGATGGAGTGTGCTGGAGAGATACAGGAACTCTTCCATAGATCGCATCTGTCTTCTATTTCCATTGTTGAGAGGGCTCACTGCAAGGTGGCACAGAAGCCAGTACCGGGAGCCCCAAACACGCATTCTAGACTATCATGTCTGGGGCCTGATTCTTCTTCTGGCTGGAGAGAGAAAAAGGAATTATTATGCAGACTATTTTGCTCTCCCATGTTTTACACTTATTGTGACGAAGCCCAGGAGGGCATTCACAGCAATGACAAAAAAGAGTTTAACAGATGCAGCTGGTATACGCCATGATAAATCCAGCTTGGTTGAAATTCACCGGTGATGGTAAAACATCAATTTCTTATTGTCTCTCTCATATAAACATCCGCTTCAATGCACTAATCTAGATCCAAGCACTAACATCCGAAATGTATATTGTCCATGTTTGTGTTTATGGCCTGTGTGGTACATACTTCATGTGTGAACCGGAGTAATGGAGGCTTGTGATTTTCATTTTAGAAGCCCTTTGCCTTTTCACAAGATGGAGAGCAGGTTGTTTTCCCAGACAGTCGAAGTGTATTGTTGACATTTCTGCCGTTTTGTTAGAATTTAGAAATCAGAGATTGTTAGAAATGTGTCTTTTCTGCTGTCACCCCCTAGTTTTGCTGAAATTGTTTTTGTAGGATGTTGCTCACTTTAACTCAGCTAATCTGTGGTAAGGTACTTGTGCTCATCCTTTCATACATGTTAAAATTGCTATACACCTGAGTGACACATTTAATTTACTTTTAAGTCACTAGTATATGGTGCTACATGTACCCAAAGCTTGTTAATGAAATACTATCTGTGGACTGCCGCACTTAAGCATTCCACAAATGTTGCACTGTAGAACCTTGTCTCCAGGCCTCTTGCCATAGCCTGGCTGTGCAATGTTGAATATGCAATTTCAGCTCGTCAAAATCCTTATTTTGATAATCCTGAGCCTTTCTTTTTAGGTTTCGCATGTACAGTTTTTGCACTGCACTTGTGAACTCTTTTGTATTAAATATATATCTTAAAAGGGGCTTACATCCCTCTCACTGGCTTTCATCACTTTTCTTTGGTTCCTGTGCTTGCCACTTACATTTCCCTTGTTTCTTTTGGCTGCAGCACAGTTTCCCTGCATTGTGTTGTTCCTCTTGTGTAATTTTTTTAGCAGTTTTCCAAATACCAAAGTACGGTTTCCATCCGCTTTTCTAGAACAATATTTTAAAGGCTTTTACCTGCACATAACGCATTAGCAGCGTTTATTTACAGCGCCTTCCTGCACGCATACATTTGAAGCTCTGAACACAGGCCACTGCATCTGCATTGCCAGTTTGAATGCAGAATCTTTTTATTATTATTACTATCGTCGTTCAGATAGACTAATGATTCAAGCACACTTCTTTCTCCATTCTTTTCCTCATTTTCATTATTTTGTGGGCTTTCTCCATCTATGGCTTAAAAAATAAATTTGTGCCGTTTCAACTGACTCCTTGTGGCTATTGTTTGTCAGGTTTATTTTAAAGACAGTGTCCGTGTAAATAATCTGTGCATGTTTGCACGCATTTGGAGTGTGCTTTTCTTTATCTTATTTACTACTTGGCATTTCACGGTTTGTTTTAGCTCAACACATTTCTTACATCCTTTTGATGAATGCAAAACAGGTTATGAGATAGGAGGCTGATTAGTTGCGGTGGTGGACTACCGGCTGCCCCAGGGAAAAATTGACGCAGTCCTGCTCAGCATATTAAGTGTTTCGCCAGCCATTTCATAGCAGGAACCCCGCCAAAGGCTGGCGATAGAGGAACAAAGGGGAAATGCAGCTAATAGGGTTTTGAGAAATTTCAGATATTGGCGCTCTACCTGTAGTATACGTTACACCTGTAGGAAGACAAATTCTAAAAGTGGTGCGTCTAGAGCGAACGGAATCACCCTAAAACCGTCCCAAGACAATCTAAGATTACCGTAGACAGTACACAGCAAAGCTCTCGCAACCACAAACAGTGTGAATAAAAAGACAATGTCACAGTAAGGTAACAGAAAGCAGCAGATCTCAGAGTTCGTGTTCTTTTTCAAACGGAAGGTTTAATTTGATCCAAAATCAGCCGACACGTGTTTCATCGCGTTGAAGTGGAGTCAACACGACTCTTCAGGGCTGGATACCCCAGGTTTGTATGGGTAGATATGTAGAAACGTACGAGGCGGTTGGAGTGTAAAACCTAAGAGTATATTGACGGATATATCAATATATAAGGAGTACAAAGAACCCTGGTAACGGGTTAGGCAGAAAAACGTTTACAACGATGTTGCGCTGTGTTGAGCAATGTTGCTCGTTGTTTCCAAAAGAGACTAAACACGTGTAAGTGTTTAGCAGTACCGGGAGGGGATTCGACTGGTCAAGTGCTTAAAAGTCGAGTTCCGAGTAAGATTCTCTTCAGCCGATATCCCTCCTCAGTTGGTTCCCGGTCGCCGTGTTCCATGGACGGACGTGTTTAGTCTCTTTTGGAAACAACGAGCAACATTGCTCAACACAGCGCAACATCGTTGTAAACGTTTTTCTGCCTAACCCGTTACCAGGGTTCTTTGTACTCCTTATATATTGATATATCCGTCAATATACTCTTAGGTTTTACACTCCAACCGCCTCGTACGTTTCTACATATCTACCCATACAAACCTGGGGTATCCAGCCCTGAAGAGTCGTGTTGACTCCACTTCAACGCGATGAAACACGTGTCGGCTGATTTTGGATCAAATTAAACCTTCCGTTTGAAAAAGAACACGAACTCTGAGATCTGCTGCTTTCTGTTACCTTACTGTGACATTGTCTTTTTATTCACACTGTTTGTGGTTGCGAGAGCTTTGCTGTGTACAGAGGAACAAAGGGGGCCCTTTAGGGTCCCCATGCCCCACCCCACCATGGGGATGTATTCAGGGGGGCATAAGCATGGCATGGACCTCATCATCCATGCCGTGCTGGAATTTTTATGCCATTCCCATTACAGTGCCTGTTATCCAGACCGTCCGTCTTAAACAAGTTTAACTCGTAATCTGGCCCAAAGTTTTAAATGCAAAGTATGCGCTCCGCACGCATTGTGAATATTTTTGCAAGCTGGATACTTTCCTTATTTTTAGTGGAAAACATCGAACTTGTATTCACCATAAAATAAAACGTACTTGAATTCACTAAAAATACAACCCCTACTCATTCAAATAATGTAACAAAGGTTATGAGCTAGGAAAAAGTGTTAAATGCAAAGAAGTGAATTATACCACACATATGCTAGTTTGTTTTCACACAATCTCTACTTCAAACACATATTGCAGTCTTTTTGAGGTTGCAGGCAGTAATTATTTACTATGTGTGCCATTTTACTATGTTGATTTAAAGTTCTTAACACTGTTTATGATCACCTCAACAATGTTCCCTTTTACGAGACGCTATTCGCTTTTACAAAACCTGTTACCATCTATTCACAGGGAGGAGGCAGCCACATTCTATAGCAATTGAAAGACTGCTTCCTTTTCGCTTTGAAGGGAAAACCAAAACGAGACAAGGTTTTAACCCCTCCCACGCTCATGACCAGCTCAGCTCATCATGAGCCACGGTTCTCGTGTGCTCATGATGAGCTGAGCTCGTCATGACCGTTAGAACGGTCAGACGCAGGCCTGATTCCCCTGCTGTGCTGGGCGTTCTAAGGAACGGGCGTGGTCATGACAAGCTCAGCTCGCCATGAGCACACGAGAACCGTGGCTCATGACGAGCTGAGCTCGTCATGAACACCGGGGCGCTGTGCGCGCCCCCCTTCCCCCAGCGCAGCGGGGGAATCGGCCCCTCAGCCAAGGGGTTAAAGTGTCCTTCAGTTTCGGCAACAATTTATACCACATAATATTATCGTCTTAGCACACATTGTCAATGTTACCTGATAGAGCCGCAAATTCCTTAACTAGTGAATTCTCCCCAGGTGTCAGACTGGGTCTGGAAAACGTTTTCTCAGCAGTACCTCTGCATGCTGGGAGGCTGCTCCGCATGGCACTGTACAATGTCCGTGGAGCCTTATAGGTCCCCTCCGGCGCCCTGACGGCAGTTTCGTTTTTCCGCACTGCATGTAGGTCCGAAGTAGCATATTTCTAGGCATTTCAGTCTGCTGTGACAAGCTTTTCTCATCCGAAACAGTTTAAGTCTTTCGGGTCTTGTGCTCGCCAAATGTCTGGTGCAGGCCCACATTCTACCTGTATGTGGTGCTTGGGCAAGCACCACGATGCTGACGAGTGTTATGCCTGCCAGCAGTTGAAGCCGAAGGCCCTGTGACAGCAGCGCATGCACCATCTGACCGCACGGTTGTCGAGGACCTCCAGCTCCTAGAGGCATTGGTCATCCTCCCGACCCAGGGACCATTCCTGTGAGCACCATTCTTCTAACCCTTGGTCAATGGCAGCTGTCCTGGTCTCCGGCTACCTCTCATGGTAAGTGGCGTTGAAAGAGATCGAAGTCCCGTGCCTCTGTGGCTCCTTTAATTAGCAGGGTAGATTGTGGTGACTCTTCTTCCTTTATGTGGTCGCTAAAATGCCTCCCACCTTTTCCTAGAGCTGGGGAGGCCTGGAACCAGATGCGGGGGTACTACAAGGCTCCCCATCTTGTCTTTGGGCCCTTGTCTCCCTCTGGAGCGCTTGAGGGCCCCAAGGAGGTCTAGGTGCAGTAACTGTGTTATCGCCAACTGGTTGGCCCTGGGTAGCAGTTCCAGTCTCTGACACAAAGGCGTAAGGGCATGATCCTTCGGGACCTCCACTAGTGATGTCGTCGACTCCAATGTGACATCTGTTGCCCCACTGCTGCCTGTTTCCATGTCACCAGAAGACTCCGAGCCAGAGTCAGTGCACAACATAGCTGTGCACTTCGTAGGGTCAGCTTCCCCTCAGCTTCATGCATCTGCGCTTTCGTCAACCAAAGTTTTTCCCCCTTACTAGGCAGGCATCAGTACGGCACCAGGTCAGTGCCATCCAATGCCGGTTATGGAGTGGTTTTCAGCACCTATTGTTTCTGTGGAGTTTTCACAGGAACAGTTTGGGGAAGGATGTGAAGAGATCGCCCCCTTTGAGCAGCCAATGCTTGTGGCTCCTACTATGTTGGACAGTTGGATTGCTGAGCTGGGGAAAGCCAGTGGGCTAGATTAATCCTTTGCATCCTCTTTTTTACTCCCCCTAGCCTTGCCTCTTAAGCTAGTTCTTCAATTGCAGAAGATTTGAAAAGAGTGACTGATGTCTTACATCTCACTCTACCTACAGTGGAGTAGGCAACGACCCTCCTTTTGAGGTCTTTCATACCGGCCAGTTGGGGGTTAAAACAGTACTTCCCTTATTTGAGGCACTGTCTGATATTGTATTGGGGGCATGGGCGAAACATGAGTCAGGTGTACCAGTGGACCGCTGTATTGCCTACAAATACTGCCCTGTCCCAGATGACCCTGCTTGTCTTATCCGACAGCCGACCAACTGCAGCTTCGTGGTCCAGGCCATTACGCATTTCCTGAAATGGGGACCATTACCCATTCCTCCCTTGACAAAGAGTCCAGGAAGCAGGATTCTTGCAGGAAACATATTTTTTCCTCCTCTAGTGTAGCATTACACTCCAGCAACAAGATTTGTGTCCTAGGGCGCTTTCTCCATGCCTTGTGGGACTACTTAGCACAGATTCAACCCTTGTTCCCAGAGGACACCATTGACGAGTTAACCCAGTTGATGGTCGATGGTCGCCAACCGGTTAAACTGCTTATCAGCTGTGGAATGGACGGATTCCATTGGTCGAGCCATGGCGTCTGCTGTGGCATTGCGCCAGCACGCCTGGCTGCGGGTGTCTGGTTTTTCAGAAGCTGTCCAGACAGCCTTGCTTGACATTTTATCATTTTATCATTACTTTTTCTTTTACTATTGGGTCGAACATCACTCGTACACTTGAGGGTAATCTCTCAGCCAGGAACTGGAACAGAGTTGATCTTAGCGATTTTGCATCCTTACTCAAAGCCTCTCCCCCCCCTGAATGTGACTCTTTAGATGCCCAGGCATCTGGCCTAAATTGTTGGCTTAAATCAGCCTGCGACATTGTTGCCCCTTTTAAACAGGTTAGACTCAAACGTCCTCACGATGCACAAAGATGGTTTTCTGAGGAACTTAAAGGCAAGAAGCTTAGACTCAGACAGGCTGAGCGGTGTTGGCGCCGAGATTATGCCGCTGATAAAAAGTCGGCATTCACGACTCAGCTCAAAGAGTATAAACTAGCCATCCTGCAAGCAAAAACTGTCTATTTTTTAAAAAAGATTATTGATTCATCTTCTAAAGCCAAAGACATCTTTTCTATTGTTGAGGAGTTATCACATCCAGACAGGGTCACCATTAGACCCCTCCCTTCCCAGGAGCTCTGCGACTCCCTCAATCAGTTTTTATTGATAAAATTAGAAAAATTAAAAATAGTATCTGCCTCCCTGCCACCCCTGACCCCCTCTCCCCTGCTGTCACCCTTGGTATCCCCAATCCCCAATTGATTACTCAGATCCCCCCGATCACCGAAGATGAGTTTTTGACTCTTCTGAATAAAGTGGCTTCTGGCTCCCCTACCGACTGCTGTCCCCCTCATGTTCTGCGTGAGGCTTTCTCTGCCTGCCCTTCTCCCCCTCTGACACTCCTGAATAATTCCCTTAAACTGGGCTTGGTCCCCAGCTCTTTTAAAGTGGCTGAGGTGGTACCTATCCTCAAAAAACCCAACGCAGATCCTTCAGTTATGAGTAACTTTCGCCCTATTTCTTTACTCCCCTATCTTAGTAAAATCCTTAAGTCCCATGTCACCAACTCCCTGAGCCTCTTTATCGAGCGCTTGCAGTTCCTTGATTCCCAACAGGCGGGCTTTAGACCAGCCCATTCCACTGAGCCAGTCATCCTCTCAGTGATGGAGGAGCTGCGGAGGGGAGCTGACTCCAACATCAGTCAGGCCCTGGTACTCCTGGATTTGTCGGCCGCCTTTGACACGGTCGCCCATAAGATTTTGATCAACCGTGTCAGGGAGGCCGGCATCCAGGGATCGGCCCTTAACTGGGTCCGCTCCTTTTTGAGCAATCGTTACCAGGCTGTTCGTCTCTCCCAGTTCTCCGCGGAGAAAGTTGGGATGACATGTGGTGTCCCACAGGGCTCTTCTCTTTCCCCTCTCCTTTTTAATTTATACCTGACCCATCTTATCCGGTCCCTACGAAACAGCAAGGTCACCGCATTCAATTATGTGGATGACATACAGCTCCTCAAAACAATCTGTTTATAATTTTCAGTCTACCTTATGTCACATCAGTGACTGGATGGGGGCAAACCACCTCAAACTTAACCCCGATAAGACCAAGCTGGTTCTTATCGGGGGCGCCTCTAACCCCTGGAGGCCTCACTTTTGGCCAACAAGTTTGGGCCTTCCCCCCCTTCCCACAAACTCTGCAAAAAGTATTGGGGTGATCATCAGTCACGAAGTATGTATAAAGAAATAGATCGATGGACTACAACTCCCAGAATTCCAAATTGTCATGTGATGCAGGCAAACCCCAAACGCTCCGTGATAATGAGCACTGATGGGAAGGCGCGGCGTTTGCACACAAACGAGAGAGACGAGGGTGACGGAGACCAAGCTAAAGCAGGGAACTGAACTCACCGGGTAAGTTAATCCCCGGGCGGGATGGGTTGACACTGAGACACGAAAGGGCAACGGATAGTAATTGCCGCTTCTCCTTACCCTGACAGAATTGAAAATACAGACTAACCGAGTTAAGCAGAAATGAGAAGAATTGTGCAGATCGAGCAGCACTACAAAGGGAGCCGGTTACGATATCGGGTACACCAATATAAGGTACAAATCCAAAACGTTTATGTAAGCACGAACGTTTGGGGAGTGCGGAATGCTGAAAACAGACATAAGATACTTAGCAGCAATAAATTGTCTTTTCTTTAGGTGGGGAATAACCTCTGCCGCTTCCGGGACCTTGGGCCTGAATCCAGGCACACACAGCGCCAAACAACTTCGAGGGCGCAAGATCCCAATGAAACAGGTAGATCCTAAGAGTGTTTTGGCGTCTTTTCTTATGCACCACGTGTAGGAAAATCACTAAAATCAGATCTTGTGAATTCTTTTGAATCCTTTTAGAATTGACAACTAGAAAAGACAAAACAAGTGAACCTCGGAAACGTGCTACATTTCCAGGATAAAGGTATGCATTGTTCCATCGAAGAGACAATGTGTCAGAGAAAAGGGAATTCTTAGATTATTCAGACATTGAGCTTTTTATTCTTTTGTACCTAATTTGCAGATTTCAAAAGATAAAGCCCTGATGAGAACTCGTCAAATGAATCAGCGAGTTTGAAACGCGTCGGCAATAAAGGAGGCAATTGATTTTTGATAGGAAAGAACAAGCCAAATAATTGGACTGACTAGAAATCAGATTAAGTCGTGTAGTCTGAGTTGGATTGTTTTGATTTAAAAAATTTGTGTCATTTATATTGCTTTTACCTCCTTTTCCTAAGCGACTTTATCCTTGATAAGCATTGTGGAAATATGATTTGTCCAATCACAAATGCGAAGATTTGAATTTGCTGCATAGCAAAGGTGCAATAATGATGCAATGTATATATGCGTTTATAATGAATTGTTGTGTTAATCTCTCATGTTAATGTCTTAATTGTAATGCCAATGTGGTATCTTTCTCACACAATCGGATTTGTTTGATAAAAATTTAAAAAAGAAGAAGTAAATGGTATAAATAAATGGTACCGTACAAATCTGAATTAAGTATTGATTTGTCGCTCATACTCAAGAGCTTGTAAAGATAACAGTGGGGCCAGCATTTTGCCTTTCCCAGTATTATATGGTCCAGCTGACCCTACGTCCCACGACCTACCTCCCCAGTTTCACAAAGTTAAGGGCGGGTCGTTCACCCGCGAGAGTCCTAAGGGCAGTAGAATAACACGTGCTCTAGAACAAAACGTGATACATCAAATGGAGGGACATCTGTTCCTCCTAGGGTATGTCTGAGAAAGATACCCTGTCCTTTTCTGAAAGTCACATTCAGTCCTTAATAGCTTCATCCCTTTTCTCTGATATTGCCCTAAGCACCTCCGCACAACATTAGAATGAATCAGACAAACTAGTTCGATTGAGCAAAAAGCATATCAGAACTGAACTTCATGGGCATTTTCTTCTGAAACACCTCAGGGGAGGGACAATCCCCTGGGGTCTTCAGGTGAAAAATATACCGGTCATTTTTACGGAGGATGCAGAATACAAAAAGGGCTTCAGCTGCATAAATACAAAATGAAGCCGCCACCTGATGGTTCACACGATTGAGCCACAAAGAATTACAAGAAATTGAGGAAATTACGAAAAGTATCAAAGATAGCCAAGTGGTGTCTGACGCAAAAACACTCCTAGAAAAAATTGAAAAAGAGATCCAGTCCTTTAAGGACATCACGATAAATAACAAGACTATTCAGTACGAGAGACTCAAAATCTTTCACATTAGAAAAGGCCTATCCCTTTTTAAAAGACGATTATTACTCACAGGCAGAGTCACGTGGAGCATTGTATATTTATCAAGGGCGATCACGTAGTAGGTTCAAGACTTTCTCTGAGACATCATCCTCATCGGATTCATCAGGCCCAGAATCAAGAGGTAATAACGACAAGAAACAGGTCTCTTTTTTAGACAAGGGCCAAAAAGGAAAAACAAGACACAAAGTACCATGGGAGATGCGCACTAGGAAAAACTTCTACAAGTCATGAAAGTGCCGTTAACTATTGTCAACTTATCCTCCAAAATCCTAACAACTGACGAAGAATCTGTGCTAAATTTGGGTCTGAAGTTTGTCCCAAACCAAAGAACAGACTTCACAAAGACAAAAATGGAAATGATTGCTTTCTGTCGAAAGATACGACTAAAAGCTTTTTTCGCAAACCATCCACCACCTCTGGATATCGAAACGACAGGTTTAAGGAATAAATCGACTTTTATTCTAGCCAGAACATCCCCAAACAGGTCTTGGCTTTTGAAACAGCAGTATTATCAACTATAAACAAGATTGAAAAAAACAACAAGTTTGTCAAACAGAACATAAGCAAAGGCCAACGTGAGGCACTGAATGGACTCAAAGATGATCCATCTGTTATAATTAAACCGCCCGATAAGGGCGGAGCATTAGTCCTTTGGCCCAGAGAGAAATATTTGAGGGAAGGTGAATCACAGGTTAACAACCTAAGATGGTACAGGAAGGTGAAGGAAGACCCCACTAAAGAAATACAAGGGGAAATTGTGACACTTGTGCAACAAGGCAGAGAGGAGGGCTATGTTGGATTGAAAGAAAGTGAATTTCTGATCAAAAAATTTCCACGCACCCCCATAGTGTACTTTCTCCCCAAAATCCATAAAAACCTCAATGATCCCCCTGGACGACCAATCGTCTCAGGCTGTGACTCATGTCTTGATCCACTCTCTAAGTATGTGGACTTTTTCTTAAAGCTGTTTGTGCATAAGGTAAAATCATATCTGAAAGACACCACAGATTTTTTGGTCAAAGTGGAAGGGATAGAATTCTATCCTCAAACTGAATTATTGGTAACTATGGACGTGACGTCTCTTTACACTCAAATACCCCAGGAAGAGGCACTGGAGGTGATGGAGATGTACCTTGAAATCAGAGATCGCCCACATAGGGTCCCTACATCATACATCCTAAAATTGGCAGAACTAACACTGAAAAGAAATTATTTTCGCTTTAATGAAGACTTCTTCATACAAATCAAAGGGACAGCCATGGGCTGTCCTTATGCGCCGGAGATGGCCGTATTGTTTATGGCGCAATAATAATCCCTACCAAAAATGCATCAAACAGTGGTTGAGATACATCGACGACGTGTGGCTCCTGTGGCAGGGGAGCCGCACTGAGTTGGTAGAGTTCCACCAATGGTTGAACAATAAACATCAAGACATTAAGTTCTCCATGGAGTGTAATAATTCTAAAATGACATTTTTGGATGTTGAAATTAGTTGTGTCAATGGTCATCTCCAATCATCTCTGTTAAAAAAAAAAAGACCGATAAAAATACTATTTTACATCACCGAAGTGCTCACCCAAGGAACTTAAAAAACAATCTACCATATGGGCAATTACTTCGAATTCGAAGGAACTGCTCGGAAGTAGAAGAGTACGACCGACATGCTTAAATTTTTTGTGAAGAAATGACAACTAGAGGCTACCCCAGAAAATTACTCAAACATGCCTACAAAAGAGCCCGCTATACCCCGAGAGAGTGCCTATTACAAGGTAGAGAGAAACAAGAATTGGACAAAATGGTTTGTGTCACAACATTTGGCCCTCAAACCCACCAAATCAGACAAGCAATACTCAAAAACTGGCATTTATTAGAAGAACTAGAGTGCCCGTTCCCTAGACCGATCTTTGCATACAAAAAGAGTCGCAGCTTTGGACAACAAATTGTGCGCGCTGATGTTATGATTCAAAAACCCAAACATGACTTACTTGCTATATGGGGCCTCAAGCCCATTGAGGGACACCACAGATGTGGCAATTGTGTGTCATGTGACACAACGATTGAAGGCAGCGAATTTTTCCACAAAAATGTCCGATGGAAGAACGAGGGGTTCTCGAATTGCAGGACCAGAAACGTTGTATATGCCATCGTTTGTGGTTGTGGGAAACTGTACATAGGCAAAACCAACCAGCAGGTTAATACCCGCATAACACAACACAGATCCCGCATCAAGAATAAAGTAATAACTGCCCCAATGGTCCAACACTTCATAGAAAAGGGCCACACTGAAACAGAGTTTAAATGGACTGTCCTTTTCACCACAACACATGTTAAGCACATCACAGACATGGATGATGTCTTATTGAGAAAGGAGGCCTATTTAATTTTGCGCTTTAATAGCATGCAAACAGGGCTCAATACAATGTCCGAAATTGCGAGACTGTAAGAATGCTTGATTTTACAATGCTCACCGGGCTGCGCACTTCATAAACAGCAAGTATGTATAAAGAAATAGATCGATGGACTACATCTCCCAGAATTCCAAATTGTCATGTGATGCAGGCAAACCCCAAACGCTCCGTGATAATGAGCACTGACGGGAAGGCGCGGCGTTTGCACACAAATGAGAGAGACGAGGGTGACGGAGACCAAGCTAAAGCAGGGAACTGAACTCACCGGGTAAGTTAATCCCCGGGCGGGATGGGTTGACACTGAGACACGAAAGGGCAACGGATAGTAATTGCCGCTTCTGCTTACCCTGACAGAATTGAAAATACGATATCGGGTACACCAATATAAGGTACAAATCCGAAACGTTTATGTAAGCACGAACGTTTGGGGAGTGCGGAATGCTGAAAACAGACATAAGATACTTAGCAGCAATAAATTGTCTTTTCTTTAGGTGGGGAATAACCTCTGCCGCTTCCGGGACCTTGGGCCTGAATCCAGGCACACACAGCGCCAAACAACTTCGAGGGCGCAAGATCCCAATTAAACAGGTAGATCCTAAGAGTGTTTTGGCGTCTTTTCTTATGCACCACGTGTAGGAAAATCACTAAAATCAGATCTTGTGAATTCTTTTGAATCCTTCTAGAATTGACAACTAGAAAAGACAAAACAAGTGAACCTCGGACACTTGCTACATTTCCAGGATAAAGATATGCATTGTTCCATCGAAGAGACAATGTGTCAGAGAAAAGGGAAGTCTTAGATTATTCAGACATTGAGCTTTTTATTCTTTTGTACCTAATTTGCAGATTTCAAAAGATAAAGCCCTGATGAGAACTCGTCAAATGAATCAGCGAGTTTGAAACGCGTCGGCAATAAAGGAGGCAATTGATTTTTGATAGGAAAGAACAAGCCAAATAATTGGACTGACTAGAAATCAGATTAAGTCGTGTAGTCTGAGTTGGATTGTTTTGATTTAAAAAATTTGTGTCATTTATATTGCTTTTACCTCCTTTTCCTAAGCGACTTTATCCTTGATAAGCATTGTGGAAATATGATTTGTCCAATCACAAATGTGAAGATTTGAATTTGCTGCATAGCAAAGGTGCAATAATGATGCAATGTATATATGTGTATATAATGAATTGTTGTGTTAATCTCTCATGTTAATGTCTTAATTGTAATGCCAATGTGGTGTCTTTCTCACACAATCGGATTTGTTTGATAAAAATTTTAAAAAGGAGAAGTAAATGGTATAAATAAATGGTACCGTACAAATCTGAATTAAGTATTGATTTGTCGCTCATACTCAAGAGCTTGTAAAGATAACAGTGGGGCCAGCATTTTGCCTTTCCCAGTATTATATGGTCCAGCTGACCATACGTCCCAGGACCTACCTCCCCAGTTTCACAAAATACAGACTAAATCAGACATACCATGTCGCAACAGAAGTAAAAGGGCTAGTCGGCTGGGAGGTTACAAATGAAGACAAGGTGGTACTAAGGAGGGATTAAAAAGCGTATTAACGAATCAGAAGCCAGCAGTTTGGAAGGACAATGACACAAGCCAATCAAAAATATGGGCAGAGAGTGGGCGGTACTTCAAGTAGTACTCCAATACAGCATGCCTCGCAGAGCAGCGCATGCGCTGCCCAGGCTCAGCCTAAAAAGTCTGCTTCGGAACAGTACCTTGTATTTTACTACTACTCCTGTCCTGCCATTCCTCACATATGCGTGTCTTGCCACAACTTGCCAGTCATGTTGGCAGCAGCACAAACACACTTGGACTGGCTGCGGTTTCAAATTACTGCAGCCCTGTGTGGACGCTGCTGCTGACGTGGTTGGTGCAGGCTAGAAAAAAAAGTAAAGCCACATACCTAAATGTTTATAAAGGAGAAGTTAGCCTGTGGTCTGTTCCTCTTACAGGAAATGCTTGGATAAGGTTTGCATGTTTGAGAGTCTGAGCATCAGTGCTTGCCTATGGCTGGTGCAAATAGACTCCCAGATGCTCGTGTTTACCCTGGGTAGGATGAGCATAGTGTTATGTGGGACACCCTCCGCCACTCCTAACTTTGTAGCCAATAGCACTTTGCACGCTTGAATTGCACATCCCAGAATTTACAAAGTTAAAAGCAAAACCACAAGTCCCAGAATGTAGTGTGCTATACCTAGACGCCTTTTAATTGTTAGAGGTAGTATAAACATCACATAAACTCGTACATCTCGCCCACTTTAGCTTTTAGCTTTGCATTCTGGGATTTGTAATACTGTTTATGGCATTATAAAATCTGAACTAAACAGCCCAGGAACTCAATCTTAGCATGCTGTTTGCTGCGAAAGCATACCAGTTGACAATAAAAAACAAGCTACGTGTATAAATTGCACATACTAACAATACTTTAACTAATGCGTGGTCATAATGTGCTTGAATATATCTGTAGCGATTACAAAATACAGCTTTTTCGAAGTAACACGAGGTGCATGCATTACACGTACAAGATGATGTAGCTTCATTACATCTTATTCGATGAAAAAATAATTTTGTAAGAGTGTACATTTTAACGAATATGTATTGCTTAGTTTGTTATGATGGGCAAATAAAATGTTTCCCAGAGATATAAAAATCAATATGCGCCTTCTAATTCGAATAACACTCATTTTTAATAGGTCAAGCGCTATTTCTAAATCGAATGGCAAATCAGTTAAAATGTCATAACTTAGATGTTCTCCTGTATTACAATGTACACAGAAATGTTTAAGGTGGCTTGGCCATAGGACTTTGCTGTCACGTTCAGGGATGTGCGAAGATGAAACCTCTCCCTCATATTTGCACCTTTTTTAAACGTTACTAGCTTTAACAAACGCTCATATGGATTGGGTTACTTCAAGGTGATGTGGACGGTAATTTTTAACGACGTTGTGCTGGAGTGGACACTGTAAACTTCAAGAAACCCTTTTCTTGCCTGTCCCACAGCATGGATGTGTGAACCCCACCCGTCCCCAGAGTGAATACGTTATCATTTACTGCGGCTCGGGCAATGATTCAAAGGTGCTCACCAGTTGCACAGTCGTGAGTGGTGTGCTTGCCTGCTCTGCACTCCATTGCAGCACCCTTTCACAATCCCCATTTTCGGGATATACTTACAATGAAAAATGTACTTCCTTGTTGTAATTAAGCCTAACGGCATGCATCTTTAATACAAATCCACATGGTTTATGACGTCATTAGTGTAAAAAAACTTCTCTCCATTTAACTCCCGAGCTTAGAGGTTGTACTTTAAGTGTTTCCAAACACATGCAATCAAATGTGTATGGAGATTAACAACCACACAATACCCTTGCACGGAAACGAGGTGGGCTGATCTAAGTCATTAGGTTAGCAAAGGGGGCAGTTGGGAAGTGGGTTTGGGGGCAGGGTGTGGCAGCAGAGTAGGTGGGCTCCGTTCCCAGCAAGAACTTACATTCATGACGTAGTAGACCATTCAAAGCAGGGCCAGGATCATATACATTTCCAAAAAATTCCGCACACTAAGGTGACGTAAAAGTAAGGCTAGTTTAGCATATCCATTTAAAAATGTGAACTAAGGGTGTACTTCATGTTATCTACGGCTATAAAATAAGTATTTTTATGCGCTGTTTTTTTATATAGCGCAACCTCGCCCCGAATGTATTGGTGTGCTTTACATGAACACTAGTCACATCACACAACACACATTTTTGGTAGGCACGGAGAGATTAGCTGCTTTGTCTTGAATCACTTGACGTGCTCATCTTTACTCTGGACGTCATCCTACCAAAGCTTGCAGTGTTCATTTAATGTGTTCTAAGTAAACGCCTCTAATTAAATCTGTCTGTCTCGCGCTCGGCAGGCCGGCTTCGCTTATTTGATAACCTTCCAGTTTTTCCTCCTGTCATTCATGTGCCCTCGTTGCAGCAAAAGCAATGCATCCTCTGGTAAACGCATTTCAAATTAAATTAACGCGACTGCTGTACCGGTAATGCCCATTTCCATTCTACAGATCTTCACAGCTGTGACCGAAGTCCCGCAGCACAGGCAGTGAAGTCCGAAGTCCCGCAGCACAGGCAGTGAAGTCCGAAGTCCCGCAGCACAGGCAGTGAAGTGCTGTGGAATGTTTCTAATAAAAAACAAGCATTGTTCGCGCCTCGCGACTAGCCAATAACTAGATGAAACAAGAAAGAACAAGCGCGTGCCTCAGCAGCAGGGGAGGAGACATGTGCGATGTCCTTGCGGGAGCGTGCGACCATATGGTGCCACCAGATGGCGCCGCGCGCTCCCTCAAGGAAATCTCCGGTTGTGCACACGTTTGCATTGCAAGCAATGCAACGCGTGCACTTCTTTGCTGAAAAAAGCGATGGCGATGGCATTAGGTCTCTCCTATGCAGCATGCATTTGCGCTGCGTAGGCAAGACCCAAAAATGACTTGGGCCATTTTTCCAGCACCAGGACTTACAAAAACATATTTTATAAGTACTTGCCTTATATCTACAGGAACCCCACCCCATGTGCAACTAGGGGAGACTTTAGGGGTTCGGAATCTTTAGAAATATTGCAATTCTCCTTTTACTGTGCTCCTAGCATCAAAGTCGAATTTGAGCATCACTTTACCACAATGTGGGGAGTGAAATATGAAATTTCACTTTACCCAGGCATATAAAAACGCATTTTATAAGGGTGTACCTTATAGATAACTGACCCCACTCCCACCCCTGGGATACCTAGGGGAGACCCTGGGGGTCCCTAATATGCCAGAATATTGTAGGTTACCCATTTGTAAGTGCCCCTACCACCAAAGTCGAGTTAAGGCACAATTTTCTTTTTAAAAGCAGTCCTGGCACCCAGTGCTACTTTTAAACTGACCTCAGGCTTCAGCAGTGCACACATGCAAGTGCAGAGAAAGCTGCTGGCCTCAACTGCCATGCCCCAGGGTAGTGGGGATTCTAGGTAGTTTCAATCCCCTGCTCTATTATATACTAGGGGCTTATGGGGTTGGTCATAACAATTACAGGGGTACCCCACCATACCATAGTGTATCCTTGTGTATGTTAGGTGTTTTAACTGTATTCTAATGTGTTCCTTTCAGCTTAGCACTGGCCCTGGGCCTGGTTAGGCGGAGCCCAGGGTCAGTCAAAATTAGTTACCACCAGCACCAGTCAGCAACAAGTTGGGGGGTGCCCAGGGCACAGGATGACTTTGCAACATATACTCATCCATACCTCATTGTCTAGGCATATTATTTGTACACACTTTTGGACAAGCGCACACTCTCATGTTTTTCCCCTTGGGAAGTTTGTGCCTGTTGAGATTCATCTAGCAGGCCATATTGTCTTCTGCTCTGGCCCCACACTGTTCTTGGAAGGGTTTTGCCTCACATTGTACCCCTTTTTCCCTATTCTATGGTTGGTACTTGGTGCTTGATGTGTGTGCCTTGAGCGTTGCCATATATTTTCGGACTGTGCCATGGATTTCCTGCATAGGTGTATTGCTTTGACAGTGTTCTGTTTTTCATATGTCCATTTACGCCTTTGAATATCTTTTGTTAAACGAGTCTTTCGACGGTGTGGTGTCCACCCTTTCACTTACAGAAAAAAAAACTGTGAGGAGAAAGGAAGGGAGAGAGACCCAGAATAAAGTGTTCTCCATGTTGGAGATCCTTCTTCGTTTAACATCTGCCTCATTTTTCTAGGGATTACCGTGCTTGGGTTAAAGGGGTTTCTGTCTGGTGGCCCTTCTTTATTGCTCTTGTTAGGGCAGTAGCGTTGTGTTCTTTCTTACCATTGTTAGTGTACTTGGGCTTCACATACGGCATCCTGACTGGGGTCAGGTGAGTTTGAGTAGGATTTCGTCCATTCCTTGCTGGTATTGCGTGATCCTCTTCTTGGGCAAGGCGCTGTAGCTCCAAGACTGTGTCCTGTGCAATTGATGCATCTCTTTCCCACCTGGCGGGGGAGAATTCGTTCATTTTGTTGTGCTTGGACGGATTCCATTTGCACTTTTTATTCATATCTTAGTTTCTTCTTTCCACTTAGAAGTTTGCTTGGCTTCTCTAGTGGCCATGTTCTTTCACCTAGATAGATGCCATCCTCTGGTTAGTCGGTGGGGTGGCTCATTCCTCTTTTATACATATTTCAGACCCCTCTGCCTATTCTCGTGTCCATGTACCCAAGTTCCAATGGAGCCAATAATCCTTTGTTTAATTGGATCTATGCCTATCTTCCTTGGAGTTGGATTACAATCGGTGTCTGTACTTCGGAACCCATATGCCTGAGGAAACACACTCCTTATTCTTGGTGCATATTCCTTGCTTACTTTTTTGTTGTGGTCGATACCACCTTTGGAAGACATCTCTCTCTTTTGCTAACCCTTTCCCACTGAGGTGTGGTCAATCAAAATCTTTGTCAGCTCCTCCTCCTGGACCTATTGTTGGATTGGTTTGCAGACCCTCCTAGTTTATGGCTATGGTATCTAATTCACACATTACACAATCTGCAGCTAGATGTCTCTATCAGATGAACAAGTTACTTACCTTCTGTAACAATGTATCTGGTAGAGATATAGTCTAGCCGCAGATTCCTTAACGCCCCACCCATCCTTAATGCTCTGTGAATGACATTTAAGTCTGCTTTTGGTATTTTTAGTTCACTTACTTTGTGATTCTAGGGCCTTTAGTGTAGTAGTGTTACCCCCGCCCCACCCACCCCTCTCCGCCCCCTCTTTTCCTTATTCTCATTCTGTTCAGGCAGGGTTCTCCAGATCTGCTGATCGGGTCTCTTTGACCTTATATGGAGTTTTTTCCACCCTTTCCTTTTGGGGTATGGTCAAGTTCCACACTTCCCTCCTGGTGTAGGGTTAAGGGAGTTAGAGGTGTTTTTCTTGTGTACTGGGTAATGCGCCTCTGGGCACTGTCCTCCATGGTTTGTCCTTCATTGACTTTTTGGCCTTTTCCTCAAAGGTCTTCGCTGGTATTATCTTATCCTTCTTTTACCCTCTTTCGTTTGTTGTTTTGAAATGTTTTTCCTCTTTTTAGCACACTGTTTCCACAGCCAGTTTCGATGTCTCTCTGCGGTCCGAAGCGGATATCTGTGTGCCAAGCGGACTGTTATGGTTCCACTAACGTCATATCCAGAGTCGATGTCGTAGAGACCCATGCAGCATCATCCCATGTCGCTCAGAGGTACTGCTGAGAAAATATTTTCTGAATCCAGTCTGGACAATTCACAATTTAAGGAATCTGCAGCTACACTAGGTCTCTACCAGATACATCCTTACCAAAGGTAAATAACTTGTCCTTTAGAGCTATGTTATCTTTTAGGTTTTGGTGTGCAATGACTACTTTTTAGTAATGTGACCATCAATTAATTAAAAATTACAAAATATATTTTGTAGACTTTCTCCCACGACAAATGCACACAGTAACAGCGTGCTTTGACAGATTTATTTATTACGTTTTGTAGACCGCTTACTTTCAAAAAGATTCAGGCTTCGCTTTCACCACACTTCTTTTGAGTAATGTTTGTTTGCTTTCTTTTAATCCCTTCCATGCTCAAGCTCGTCATGCAGTACACTGCTCGTGTGCTGATGACGAGCTGAGCTCGTCATGAACAATGGGAAAAATGAGTGCCAGCACTCAGGGGGAAACGCTGTAGCATTGATGGTGTTAAAGCAGAGCCGTTCAAACAATTGTTTGCATGGATCCACGCATTACCAGCGTGATTTTGTTTCAGCTACAATAACGGATTATGCTTTTCATATTACCATGCATAGTAATTATATTTTTTGGAGCCTTATTCTTTTAACGTCTTAGACTGCACTTAGTTCTTAATATAACACAAGCATATTTGTGAAAACACCTTTTACTAAATTTATATTGAGGGAGCATACATGACTAGGAATCTGTTACTCATTCCTTTTCTTTACTTTATCTTAGCTTTGTCATGTTTATTCCATAGAACCGCACCTGCACTATGTGGATGTAACTCCCCAAAAAATGTGTATTTTTGCCTCCCATTTACACAGGTGATCAGCTTATCTCTTTTTAGGTAGAGCCTATAGCACATGCACTGCTCACTTTGTGAGGCATGCAGTATTCACTATGGAGTGAAAGCTCAGTGGAAGCTCCGCCCACTCTCTGCTCATCTTTTTCATTGGTTTAGTTCCTAAATGCTGCCTTTCGATTGGTTTTAGGCTTGTTAGTCCCTCCTTATAACGACCATGTCGTCATTTGTATCCTTCCAGGGCTACTGGCCCCGTTACTTGGAGTGTTGCACAGTATGTTTTATTTAGACTGTGAGCACTATTTTCTTTCCGTGCCTCCCCCCACTGCCCCCACGCCCGTTTGCAATGCAATAGGTCTTGCGTAAATGCAAGTCCTATTGCATTGCAAATGCTTGTATGTTTAATTTCTGGTTGGCTAAAGTGCATGGCTGCCACCTAGTGTCAATCTCAGATATTACACTTCAACTTTGTTCTAACAAATTCCTCCAGCAACAGACCCGTAGAAATATATGGTATTTCTTTCTAACAACTCCGTCCCAGTATGTTACAGTTGCACATTTCCACGTTTCGCAGCAAACACTGCAGCTTAGCAATTTTATTTTACAGTTGCGCATTTCCACGTTTTGCACCAAGTACTGCAGCTTAACAATTTCTTCAGGTATATTCCAGGAGTTTAGATTTTCTGAAATTTACCAGGGCAAAAATGCCTGATGAAAAGCGGAAAATGCTAACTTTTGTGTAGTAGTCACCAAAACCCACACTATACCAAAATAATACCTGATACAATCTTAACACCCCAGATTTGATTGCGTACAGTATTTATTGCATCCGATATCGGGCATTTTATAATGAAGTCCTTCTCCTGTTTGAAGCAAGTGAAATCTCATGGCGGAATAACAGTGTTTCTGATGTACTCATTTTCCATTGGGCTCCATAATCAATGTTTTAAGGATTTAATATCATCTCTAGCATGGTCTTTACTACCGAGCACATGTAACAAAGGCATTTACAGGTGATTTCTACTGATGGAGAAACAAAGTATATTTCTTGGTTTCTGCGTATAGTAAGTGACGAGTAAAAAATATTTGCTAGCATTCGCGCCAAGAATTTTCAATTCTATTAAGGACACAAAGGCGAGGATTATGCTTTCTCTTGCTTTAACTGTAAATCACAGCAGCCAATGTAAAACTTTCAATAGTAACAAAACTACATTGTCCATGATACTTTGCATCAGTCACACCCTCTCAGCCTCCAATAAGAGCCATCAACACAGTCCCATCACCCTCTTTCTTTGCTCAAACTCAAAAGTCCACTATAATTCAACAAAGTGATCCAATAACATCCTCCAATATGGAAGTTTAACAGGAAACCAAAGATCCACATAGAGACTTCAACGTGAAGAATCCTCTATTCAGATTTCTTGTCTGCTCCTAGAAGAACAAGCATTGAAAATGCAATAGGTCTCGCCTTTGATTAAGTTAAATTGCTTTGCTAATGGTATTGTGTAGCAAAGCAAATGGCTTTAACTTAATGAAAGGCGAGACCTATTGCATTTTTAATGCTTGTTTTTAGGGAAAAGCAACCTCCTATGAAAACTTTGCTTTCTGGCCCAATTATAAGGCCTGGTTCAGCAAGGAAGGCCTGTGTATAGAACAAAGCTATAAAGCGCCAGAAGGAAAGATCCTGAAGGCATCAGAAACCTACTGGGAGCTGAATCTTGGTGATTGGAAAGTTTCTATGGCGGTGAATCACAGGAATGATGTTAGCAACTGGATCTCAGTCACTCCACCGACTTGTAGGACTGAATATTAAACAGTGGTCAGCCATTTCTTTAGCTGGTGCAAGCTGGAAAACTATTGGGGGAAGACTTCCTCAAACACCACACTGGCCGTCCATCAAGCACACGATTGGCAGGCAAGGTATGCAGAGAAAAGATGTCAAATTATGTCAGCAACAGTGAGTCCAGAAAAATTGATAAATCCACCTTCAGAAGCAGTCAAGCACCTAAAGGATGAAATCACGGTTCTTGAAAACCCCTCTGAAAGCAATACCAAAAGGAACAACGAGGAGCAGTAAGTAAAAACATAGAATAAAAGAAGCATACCAGTTATTGTAAATGCAAGGGGTAAAGAAGGCAATGAAGATGGAACTCTCGAAGCAATAAGATGGACTCTAGTGAGGTTTATCCACCATCAAATAAAGTTTCCATCTCATAACTCTCTGATTGACCCAGCAAAGAACAGCTACTATAATGTTTGAGGAACTGTATCACAATACGTTGGAAACCCCAATACTAATCGCTTGGTGTAGCTCATTCTACAGTGGTGCAGATGCCCAAAAAAGCAGGGCTCAGTGATGCAACTCCAGTGCCATCACTCACTTGTTTTCGACCTAAACCCCTATGTACTCCAGGGTAAAAGATGAAGATCTACCGTGGCACTCATCAAATGCTGAGGAAAGCGCAACACACAAGAAGGCTCAGAGCGGCCATGCGAGATAAGTAATATGGTTTTGTAGCGATTCTGAGTCAGAGGAGTGGCCGCAAACACTGCCACTACACTGTAAAATGTGCAAATGTGTTCTACAACCTGCAAGCACAACCAAGAAGGTAGATGCACTAAGGGGGACAATGCTGAAGCATACATTTCTAAAATGTGGAGAAACTAGAAACAGATGAGTTGGACCATGCAGCACTGCAGAACCAAACTGGGACTTGAAGGACCAAATCAGTAGCGAAGAACCCAGCGATTCAAAAAAGCAGGTGGGAAGAGTTCAGAAAAATATAGACTAAGTCCACAGACTGTCTTATAGGTCCCAGAAGAGGTTTGCAAGAAAAGAAGCCGATGAGTTGGGAAGAAACCCTGGTTCCATATAGTTTGGAAGCCATCGAGGGTTCAGGAAGAATACTAGAGGATGCCACCATGCATGCCAGTTTGGCTTCAGTACTTCTAGTGCATGTTTTTCTTGGAGCCTGCCACTGACCAACCAGACTTGTGACTGACAAAACTAGCTTCCTAGACACCCACAGAGTGCTGGTAGGCCTGCCAATACCGTGGCCATTAACAAACAGGCCTTGATGTACGTTTATGACACTAATTGTTGATTCCCTTTAATTTGCTGCCATCCACTACGTCATCCAAGGAGCGGAGGATTGTTTTCTGCTTTTTACTTTAAAATAAACGTTGAACTGCAAATGGCACATTTACTTGCATGCAACATAAGAAGTCTTGTGTCTTTACGTGGGCATTTGATAACTCCTTTAACTTTAAGAGCTTGAGTGCGTCCTTTTGTAAGAAGATAATGCATCACTTGGCTTTATGTAACAGTAACATTTACATGCAGGGCACTGAAGCATGTCAACTGGGACTACTTAAGCGGCGGAGGGACCTACACCACAGGTCCGGGCTCCATTCGAATCCATGTCTTGCTCTAACATTAATGAGCAGAAACCGTGTGCCGTGTGCCAGGTGGCAAGTGTCTGCAGCTCCGCGAGCTGCAGGTGGCACAGTGAGCTTCGTAGCAACTGGCTCAATTAAAGCAGCGCATAGATTACATTCAGGTGCGAGGCCCCCACAGCCGTTTCCATGGCAACCTGAGTGACAGTTCGGCCCAACCTCAAAAAGAAAACACAAACAATCTGTCTCTTCCGTCACGTTTAATGCGGTGTGTAATAAATAGAAATCACTTTTGAGGATCAGAAATGTAATTTTCCCTCAAATACCCATGGTGCTGTAGAAGAAAATGAGTCACGAATGTTCAGGGTTCGTCTTGTTCACACTGGCTGAACGGGGCTCAGGGTGGAATGGATCTCTGTCTGTGCTAATGGAGTGCAGCGTTTAACAACAGTGGGGACCCCTGGTTAGGCTGCCGCTACCTGTAATTGTTTTTATATAGCGCTTACCCCCAACCCCCCCACCCCCTCTCCGGAGCAGGTGTTGTAGCGCTTTTTCAGCTAGTAGCACACTATGGAACCCAAAAGGATTAGTGGTGAATTAGTATATGAAAATATGTATACAGTATTAGTATAGGGAGATACGAGTTAATTGGAGCGGAGACATGTGAGTCTGTTAGTTTGATTGTAAGTCCTTGCATATCACACAATCGTTATCTCTGGTAGAATGCGAAGGATGTGTTTACTTTAATAAGCGCAGGCTGGTGCATACTCTATCTGAGTGACTAATGCAGTTGAAATTAGTTTCCCATCTTTTACTTTTGTGTAACAGTCTTTTAAAGGACACTTAACACCGTATAAAATTTTGTTAAGTGGAAGCTGCCCTACCACACCGGTTACTCTTATCAAACAATTCCTCGCCGGGCTGCTGCGTTGCCTGCGACGACCCGGAAGCGGTTGGGCAGGTGGCCAATCCCATCGCGGCCCCAACCGGAAGTCCCGCCCCATCGCGACGAGAGAGGGAGAGAGAAACTGCTACCCGAGGAGCCACGAAGGCTCCTGATTGAGTCCCGGTCCCGAGATGGGGGACCGGGTGAAGAGCGGCCGGGCGCATGGGGAAGGCGGGGCTCTCATGTGGTGAGAGAGCCCCGCAAAGCGCTACCGCCGCCCGAGAGGCAGAACCGCCGCCGAGCACCACCAGAACAGGTGAGTGTGTTGAGGGAGAGGAGGGGTGTGTGTCTGTTTGAGTGTGTGTGTGCGTGCGTCTGTCTGTCTGTGTGCGCGTGTGTCTGTTTAAGGGGGGGTGCGTGTGTGTATGCAGTGTGTGTATGGCTGTGTATGTGCGTATGCGTGAGTGAGGCTTTGTTTGCGAATGGGAATGTGAGGCACGGCGACGTGCGCGCTCCCGAGGTTAAATCTCGGCCAGGAAAAGCGCGTGGAACTCTGCTGTCCACATTCCCCCAAAAGTAACTACATAAGTTGTCTCGCCATAGACAGCAAAGCTTTGCTTTGCTTTCGTCTAGGCGAGACCTAAAAACATGAGCAACCCGTAATTTCTGTTTATTGTGAAACTTTTTAACATGACATTATATACGGGTGGGTAAGCATGTACAATGATATTGTAACATAGCCGGTGGGATAATCCTCGCCTTCGTGTCCTTAATAGAATTGAAAATTCTTGTCGCGAATGCTAGCAAGTTTTTTATTCTATTACAGGACTGGAAGCTTTGGATCATGCTAGTTTAACGCTGACAGATGTTATATCTCCTACCGGCTTATAATAAAACTGTTTAAACGTTGATTCAGATGACCAATCAGCTCAACGCATAATGTCCTGGATGTTAGCACCCAACTTTTAGGATTTAGAGGCCATAGCACCTGGCACAGAATGTGCACCAAACATTTGAATGTCAATACCTGCTTCTTGCATAACGTATCAAAGCCATCTGGCTATCGTAGCAGCCGACACAGGCTTAAAGGGTTTTTGCAATGCAATTAAAAGTTGGGTAGAACCCTCTGGTCTCAAAGAACGAGTACATTCCTCATAGGTTTTTAAACATTGTACAACACATAATGTTTCATTGCTAGGAAAAGAATTATACTCAATATGTCTTGATAGTCTTTGTACGTCCTGTGATAGTAAAGGAAGCTCCTTCTGGAGTAAATACTCTACCTGTAATGTCCAGAGCCCACACGTCCGATGAACGCAGACAGGAAGATAAACATAAAAGCATAGCCAATTTGACAAATAACTGCTTTCTAGATAGAAGATTGTTTGCAGGCCAACTAGGGAAATGACCATGGAAGCATCCCATAAACCTGAATACTTCCGTCTAGGAGGTTTAGCTACTCGTATGCCTTTAAGGAAATTTACAATATGGGGTAAGTCTGCCCAAACGGGATCCATATGCTGTTCCATGCACCAACCTACCCAGCCTTTCCAGGCTGAAGAGTATTGTTTCTTATTTGAAGGAGCCCATGCCTGTTTGATGAAGGCTGTGGCTGTCTCTGAAAATCCCAGCATTTCCCACTGTTGCCGGAAAGCCCCCATGCCATCAGCGACAGTCGCCCCGAGAGAATCAAGGGATGTTGTTCCTTGTGAGGGCCCAGGAGTAGAGACTCCGACCACGGAAGCATCCTGGAGAGGTCGCAGCTCATCTCCAGCAACACTGGGAATCAGGGTTGCGACCTCCACAGGGGCGTCATTAGAATCACTTCCGCTTGCTGTTTGAAAATGTACGATGTCACTCTGGGGATCGTAAGGAAAGGTGGAAACGCATAATTCAAAGCTCCTGACCAATCCTGAAGGAAGGCGTCTGTTGCCTTCCCAACTTGTTGATATACCTCACCGCTGAAATGTTGTCTGCTTGGGAGAGAGTGTCCGAATCACAAAGGAACACGCAGGGAGTTCCAGACAATTGATATGTAGCGACAGTTCTTGGGGAGACCACCTTCCGCCTGTGGAAATGTCTCTGCAACACGCTTCCCAGCGACTGCAATCGGATTTGATGGTAACCTCTGGCTGCGATCCGAAAATCACTCTGCCGTTCCACGCTACCACTTGGCCCAGCCACCACTGCATCTCCTCTCTCACTTCTTGTGACAACGGAACCAGATCTGTATAAGACAGACCTTTCTGTAGATGTTGGATCTTTTACCTCTGCAGGGACCTGTAATGTAGAGGTCCCAGAAAAATTGCTTGAATGGAGGATGCCAGTAGGCCTACTACCATGGCAATGGCTCAGAGAGAGACCACCTGCTTGTTGAGGATTGCCAAAATCTCCTTCTTGATGTCTTTCCATTTCGTTTTGGGAAGGCTCAACTGGGCCGCTTGGAAGTCTATCACGAAACCCAGAAAATCTATTGTCTGAGTCGGACAAAGAGCTGACTTGTGCTGGTTGATTACAAACCCCAGACTCTGCAATAGAGACATCGTCATTTGAAGGTGCTGAGAAGCTAACTCTGGACTGTGTGCCATGATCAGGATGTCGTCCAGATAGATAATCATGAGAACACCCTGCTCCCGCAGGTGGGCCACAAGAGGCTTCATCACCATGGTGAAGCACCAAGGAGCCGAGGAAAGCTCGAAAGCAAGGGAAAATACTCGAACCATTGACCTCGCCATTGAAATTTGAGGAAGCGCCGATGTGGCGGAAAAATGGGAATGGATAGATAGGCATCTTTGAGATCTAGCCTGACCATCCTGTCTCCTTTTTTTAGTAAATCCGCCAAAAGATGGATCCCTTCCATCTTGAAATGTTTGTAAATGAGAAATGGATTGAACTCTCTCAAATTCAGGACAAGTCTGTGGCCACCACCCTTTTGCTGAACTAAGAAAATATTGCTGCAAAAGCCGTGATACCTGTTGTTGCATGTTGTTATTGCTTGTTGTTGCAGCAATTCGGCTATTTCGCTGTCTATAAAAGCACATTCAGGTTGGGAAACATGGAGTGTTCTGGGCCGTGTGTCCTGACGGGGAGATCCATGGAACCCCTAAACTGTTTGTATTACCCATGCGTCCTGTTTCAAGTTTCGCCAATTTTTAAAAAAAACTGTGTCTAACCCCCCCCCATGGTAACAGAGAGATATCTGTAACGCTTACCTGAAGAATTTCGCCCTTGGAAACCTGCTCTATTCCCACCGTTGTGGAAACAGAGTCTGTTGAATCGGCGACGAGTGGGATAGAAGGTGCCCCCTCTTGTTGAATCCCACTCTCCTCTGCCGCGCCCATAGTTGCCTCAAAGGGGACCGGGTTTGTAGAAACAGCCTGACGACCGTCCCCTGCCTCGTCCGTCCCGGTTGAAAAGGCCTTGTTGGAAGATTCTGTTAATGACAGATTGAGTTTTGTCAAGCGATGTAAATGTCCCCACATACATCTTTGCCAAAGGCCCAATAACGTTGAGATACTTATCTTGACACCCGCGCCAGGTGCGTTCGATCCTTCTTGGGATCGTTAGCAAACTTTTTGAGAAATGTGAGAAGACTAACTTCGATTTCGGGAGTTTCAGCTGCCTTGTCCGGCAGATCGGGTCGAGAGCACTCTGACCATAGTCGATTGCGCACTACCTTGTCAAACCCTTTGCGAATGTTCTCGTGTAAATATCGGTAACCTCCAGGGCTGGAGCCCAATCGGAAGAGCGGAGATGCACAATGTCACTAGGGTTGAATGTAAAAGGAGTATTAGACGGAATATCGGGAGTTGATGAATCTACTTTCCCAGATTTCTTACTGGGAGGGGCCTCCTCATTGGTTGGGGTAGTGTCTGTGTCTGAAGTTGGTGGTGTCTGTATCAGTATACACCCTTTGTTTGCTCTTTGCCTTGGCACCTGTGGAATACCCATGATCTCCAGCCTGAGTTTGCGATAGCAAACCTAAAACACTAGCATGAGGCTATTGACTCTCTTTCGCAACGCTTTTATCCGGAGGGTTATCAAGCTTGGGTTTGTCCTTACCAAACCCATGGTGTTTGGCAAAACTTTCAAGCTGCTTAGTAATTGTTTTTAATGCAGCTGCCAATGCTTGTTGCACAGTGTTTAGTACTGTGCTTTATATAGCCTTGTTCACTGAGGAGTGGACCGAGGCGTCCAGAGCCTCAACAATGTTGTCCTCAAGGTCAGTCTCCTGCTGTCCCTCATAATAAACTTCCTTGTCATCAACTTCGTATCTCACCCACTCTTCCATCTTAGATTAATAATATATATATATATATGTATATATATGTATATGTATGTATATGTATATATATAATCAGTTACTAGAGGATTATTGGGGGTGCAGCCCACTTGCACACAATAGGATTGATTTTAATAGAGTACCAAAGCCCCCTCAGCAAAGCTGCAGTCAGATTGTTGCAGCCCTTAAAAAGGCGTAGAAGCCAAATAAATATATATAAGGAGCGTGTGCCACTCCGCCAAGGCGATGACTCTTACTGCCGATCAGGCGTCTAGCTCCGGCAAACTCTCTGTCTAAAAGCGGTAAAACTTTCCTATTTGGGACAATCTCGACGTGCGCAGCCCAATGCCAACCCAAATAGAGCCCAAAATGTGCCCAAGGGGCCAAGTTGTGCTGCGCACGTCGCCTGTGAACCATACGGCTCCTGCGGTGTTTTCGTGCGATGAGGGGAGCCCAGAACACCAGCGCACGCTCGCGCGACCGAAGGACGGTCAAAACAACCGCAAGAGCGGTCCGGTACTCGCGCGCTGGATAGCGCAAACTTCAAAGGCTAAAGCGCCGCAGCGCCGTCATCCCGGACAGGGGCCCCTCACTGTGCGCGATGCGCGCAATCACCAAAATTGTATAACAGGGCAACCAAAATCACAAGAACGCTCACAATGCTTAATGAGTAATAATAGGCATAAATACATCAGATAATAATGACATTCAATCCCAACTCTGCGCACAGCGCTCTAACAAGCACAATAGTCTCAACAAGTGTCATAAAGTCAATCAATATATAGTGAGGCAGAACTTAGCTCTGCTGTGAGCAGCAAAGAAAGAGGATGATGGGACTGTGTTGATGGCTCTTACTGGGGTTTAAGAGGGCATGACTGATGCAAAGCATCATGGACAATGTAGTTTTGTTACTATTGAACGTTTTTCATTGGCTGCTGTGATTTACAGTAAAAGAAAGAGAAAGCATAATCCGAAGGCTCCTGTCCTGTAACAGAAATTGTGCTAGGCGCAGCCCATGTTTGACGTCCTGCAACCACATAGAATTATGGCGCCCCACTGCCACATTTTCTGTTCCACGCTGTACAGGTGTGGAAAACACCTCCGGGTCACTGCGAGCGCAGAATGACCCTGAAGAGGAAAACACTCCGCATCGGTCTGGGCGTGGTGCCTGGCAATGCGCCGACTGAGCGTGCTTGTGTCATATGAGCTCTTCATACTGTGTCCTCTGCACCGATCCGTTACTAATGAGACAGGTACACAATATGGCTGCTCCACTAACATAGACAGTGCATGTTCCGTTCCTCCCCTTATGAGGATGACAATAAATATCGGAGGATTCCTTGATGCTGGGGGAGTGTTTGCCAGAAGAGCAGACAGTGAAGAGGCAACGGAAGAACAGAAAATAAGGTTTTCAAGATATCAAAAAAAGTGTTTGCTGTGGTAACCTCGCAACACCAATTTTTCTAATTAAGAGATATAAATGTATGACCTTCCGATTAGTTGTTGCACATCATTTCAATCAGAACAGTTACCTTGTTAAAAATAGGTGTGGAACTGCATAGTGGCCTTTGAATACATGGGCAAAACAATATCCATCAACAAAAACCTCAATGGAGTGTATGGTAAGATCCTTTGCTCAGGAGGGAAAAGATTTTTAATATAGAGGTAAAGTGATGCACTCTCCCCAGTCAGACCTTATAAACAAATATCCCATACCTGATTTCTTTTCTCTGATGAAATGAAATATGTTTTCTAGTTATTACCCTGCTGGTAAAAAAGAAATCTTTGGTAGACCCTCACCCACTCTAGTAGTGGCATGCTTCACCATGTGGGTCTCATACTGGTCATAATAGCTGGATGGGCTCAACGATATTCCAGGGAGCACTTTCAATATTATTTAAGTTGTGGTCCCAAATAGGTAATGAAAATACCTCAAACAACCTAGGTATTCTTTTAATAATGGTTGTTTGGGTATAAATAGAGTATAACTCAAGTATATGTGGGACATCTCATTGTTGGGTCACCAGACAGAAAATACCCCAAAGACTTTGCACTTGGATAAGCTAGAAAACAGGCCAATAGAAAATATAGACATGCGGTAAAAGAGCAAATGCTTCTGAAGTTAGGGGAATCAGTTGTGCGGAACCAGCCACAATAGGACTAGCCCTAGCAGCAGAACTTACCAGTCCGTAGAAGCAGAGATAAAGATCTATCCTGTGCAGAAGCAAGCTGTTTGGCAAGTGCAGTTGTTACGACTATTTCACCTACACTTAAGTTCGCTCTCGGCCTACTTATCACATTTGTTACCTATATACACTTACCTTCTTAATATTTTTGGCATGATAAAATGGAAGTCAATATTCAGACATACAACCACATTCTACACTTTAACACAGCCTAACCATGTTATTAAAATATTGTAAACAGCAACCTGGTATTCATTAGATTTATTTCCTTCTCCATCTGATAGTTCATGCGGCAGCAAATGCTCAGAAAATACCAGTCATTCAAATCCACAACTCTATTCCAATAAAAAGCTTTTCCTTTCAGAACTGCATCCGTTTCCCAATTGTTCCTACATATATTTCCAGCTCTCAACCAAAAGCAGCTCAAAGTCTCAAATTCCCACTAGCACAATAGAATCCACCCATTCTGATGACTCAAAAGGCTTTATAATCCCCCAATGACACAATTCCCTCGACATCCTAGACAAATCTTATCTAACACTAAGTGAAACACTGCGTAATGTATGCTAGACATGATGGATATTCTCCTTAAGTCTGATTTAATGAAGAAACCTACAATATTACCTAAATGTTCTATGACACATCCTTGTATTTTGCCAGAACTTCTTCAATACCATGTGTTACCTAAGGGCACAAGAGATTGGATTTTCAGTACCTGTATACAATATCATGGAATCATTTCAATGGTAATGCCCACCTAATAAACGTTGCCCTTTTTAGGGCTCGGGCCTAAGCCACCACGAAGTGGAGGCGGAGCTTCCGAGCTCTTATGTCTTTAAAAAAAAAATGCAGAAAGGAGTCCGGCTGGCACATTCCTTAGTTTTTTATGGCATCTGCCTAGTGATTCGTCTTCGCTGCGCTGTGTATTTAGTAGCGTTGACGTGATAGGCTGTAAGTAATTTACGCGTGCCCGATGTGGCATATTCTGTGCGAGAACGAGCACGGCAGAGTGATTAATCTTAATTAGGAGCTGTCAGAGTGCCCGTGTAATGCAATCCAGATGGTTAAGAGAGGTGTCCTGCTTGAACTTTACACACATCACGAGCGCTGACTCCTTCTCAGTTCTTATTTCTCGCTGTGTGATTCACTGCCGTGTGAAGTGGAGGGGGCAGCAGGGCAGAGCGTGTGCCTAAGGCTCGGAGATTTCTGGACTCGATGTCTGGCGCGGGGATGCTTATCTATGCCCCTGCGGAATGTGCTCGACCAGCCAACCACGGAGGGCCGGCGCGGCGGAGGCCTGGCCTAGGGCAATGTGTTAGTTCTGCAGATGCTGTACCTGTAATTGCCCGAGTAGGACCGGAGCCTCGTCAGCCGCATGTCATTCGGCCTACTACAGGGAATTTATAAAGGTGGGGAACAGTCGACCGCATATTAGGCGATTTCGAGAGCACAATATGCGTCAGAGCACTTGAAATGGTATTAGGGCTGGGTCAGAGTCCGTCTTAAGGGAGATAATAGTTTCAGAATCAGCACTGTCAAGGGCTAGTCTGCAAAACCCCTCCCTGTTTTTCCGAAAATGTGCCCCGATTCTGAATGGCTTAGTCGGTCTCTGTCCAGAGGAACATGTTCCTGCTAAACAGGAAAAACGTCCATCCTGTCCCACTCTGCTACCGGCCCATTAGGCGCAGTGCTCAGAAAGAGCCGTTCCCAGCAATCTCAGGGGTCGGCATTACTTGGGTGAGCATGCTTGTTTGGAGGGCAGAGGAGAAGCGGAAGCAATTAGGACAATCTGCAAAGAAAAAGCACACACAAATTCATAGCAGGAAACCATCACCATCAACGCATCAGCCTCCCACCTCGATAACACACACAAAATATTCTAGAAATTGTATAGCCAGTAACTAACTTTTTAGGACTGCCATTACCCAAGACCTACTGATTTGAACAAACATTTTATGTTTAATACACTTACTAACAGGACTTTTTAAAGAGCCCTCTTCATGCATTACCCCGTTATTGTGTCATTCACGTTTCTTCCCGGCCACTACATATGACTTTGCAGAAATTGACCCACTAAAGCCATTGCTAACTTCCCAGTAACTGCCCTTGCACATCCATGAAGTAGTTCCGTTCACTGCCAGTAATAAACGCAATACGTGCTTTCTGAGAACAATTGTTTTTATATATTAGCCAATTTAGTGAAGCCAATGCATATCTACAGGCTAGCGATGACAGTGCATATCTACAGGCTAGCGATGACAGAGCATATCTACAGGCTAGCGATGACAGTACATATCTACAGGATAGCAATGACAGCGCATATCTACAGGATAGCAATGACAGCGCGTGGAGAAGCGTGGCTCAGGGGTTAGAGGCAGCAGACCCGGAAGCTGAGATCGGTCCTGGACCAGGGTTCAATTCCCCGCCTCGGCGGGTCTTGGGCTAAAAATTCCACGGACTCGATAATTCTCGCCCCGGTGCTTCCTCGTCTCACGGGTTCACACTCTGCGACTCTGGGCAATAGCTTGCTTAATCTCCACAACGGCCCCTCGCGGCGGGATGCCTGACTTTCACCTTGTGGATACCCTGCTATCTCACAGGGGAATACCAGGAAGGGTTTGGCTACTGGAATAGTGGTAATTTTTACTAGGTTACGGCGCCACAGGGAGGTGTACACTTTTCTTGTATACAAGTGATCGGTTACTAATGTTTAAACGGTGCTACAAGGAGAAGAGAACCACTTTCCCTCTTCTAGTTAGGCAATGCCACAAAATGCTTGGTACTCCTTAGCACACGTTTGGTATTTTACGTTATTGATATATACAAGTGTTTCCACAATACATTCGTACAGCAAAAAAAAAAAAATTCTTAATCCTTTTGTTCAGGGTTGGTTGTTGTTTATTGCAGGAGACGTCACAGCCAACACGTGTTTCGTCGTTTTGGGGAATGTAACCCACGACTTTTTCAAGGCTATTCTCCAATGCTGCTTTTCGTTGTTATTTGAGGTGATAATTCCAACCCTCAAAGGGGTTCTAGTGGGTATGTCGTGGGTATTATGGAAGCTTCGTTGATGTGTAGACCAAAAATAATGGTTCACTCTTTGTAAGCTTATCGTAGTGGTCTTCACGGGAAGTTATTCGTCCCTTCTGCTTCATATAAGTCGCAGTGTTTGTGAAGGGTTCCCTAAGCAAGCGCCGGGAAACCCACTGCGGGTAGCTGTGCGCTATATAAGCTCAACTACATTTACATTTACATATCTACAGGCTAGTGAAGCCAATGCATATCTACAGGCTAGCGATGACGGTGCATATCTACAGGCTAGTGAAGCCAATGCATATCTACAGGCTAGCGATGACAGTGCATATCTGCAGGCTAGTGAAGCCAATGCATATCTACAGGCTAGCGATGACAGTGCATATCTACAGGCTAGCGATGACAGAGCATATCTACAGGCTAGCGATGACAGAGCATATCTACAGGCTAGCGATGACAGTGCATATCTACAGGCTAGCGATGATAATGCATATTTACAGGCTAGCGATGACAGCGCATATCTACAGGCTAGCGATGACAGTGCATATCTACAGGCTAGCGATGACAGAGCATATCTACAGGCTAGCGATGACAGTGCATATCTACAGGCTAGCGATGACAGTGCATATCTACAGGCTAGTGAAGCCAATGCATATCTACAGGCTAGTGAAGCCAATGCATATCTACAGGCTAGCGATGACAGTGCATATCTACAGGCTAGCGATGACAGTGCATATCTACAGGCTAGCGATGATAATGCATATCTACAGGCTCGCGACGACAGCGCATATCTACAGGATAGCAATGACAGAGCATATCTACAGGCTAGCGATGACAGTGCATATCTACAGGCTAGTGAAGCCAATGCATATCTACAGGCTAGCGATGACAGTGCATATCTACAGGCTAGCGATAACAGAGCATATCTACAGGCTAGCGATGACAGTGCATATCTACAGGCTTGCGATGACAATGCATATCTACAGGCTAGCGATGACAGTGCATATCTACAGGCTAGTGAAGCCAATGCATATCTACAGGCTAGTGATGACAGTGCATATCTACAGGCTAGCGATGACAGAGCATATCTACAGGCTAGCGATGACAGAGCATATCTACAGGCTAGCGATGACAGTGCATATCTACAGGCTAGCGATGATAATGCATATCTACAGGCTAGCGACGACAGCGCATATCTACAGGATAGTAATGACAGCGCATATCTACAGGCTAGCGATGACAGAGCATATCTACAGGCTAGCGATGACAGTGCATATCTACAGGCTAGTATAGCCAATGCATATCTACAGGCTAGCGATGACAGTGCATATCTACAGGCTAGCGATGACCGAGCATATCTACAGGCTAGCGATGACAGTGCATATCTACAGGCTAGCGATGACAGAGCATATCTACAGGCTAGCGGTGACAGTGCATATCTACAGGCTTGTGAAGCCAATGCATATCTACAGGCTAGCGATGACAGCGATGACAGTGCATATCTACAGGCTAGTGAAGCCAATGCATATCTACAGGCTAGCGATGACAGTGCATATCTACAGGCTAGCGATGACAGAGCATATCTACAGGCTAGCGATGACAGTGCATATCTACAGGCTAGCGATGACAGTGCATATCTACAGGCTAGCGATGACAGTGCATATCTACAGGCTAGCGATGATAATGCATATCTACAGGCTAGCGATGACAGCGCATATCTACAGGATAGCAATGACAGCGCATATCTACAGGCTAGTGAAGCCAATGCATATCTACAGGCTAGCGATGACAGTGCATATCTACAGGCTAGTGAAGCCAATGCATATCTACAGGCTAGCGATGACAGTGCATATCTACAGGCTAGCGATGACAGAGCATATCTACAGGCTAGCGATGACAGTGCATATGTACAGGCTAGCGATGATAATGCATATCTACAGGCTAGCGACGACAGCGCATATCTACAGGATAGCAATGACAGCGCATATCTACAGGCTAGCGATGACAGTGCATATCTACAGGCTAGCGATGACGGTGCATATCTACAGGCTAGTGAAGCCAATGCATATCTACAGGCTAGCGATGACAGTGCATATCTACAGGCTAGCGATGACAGTGCATACACTCACAAGGAGACCACAGCCAGCTGAGGTGCAATCTTCTCCCACTCACAAGAACGACATCACATGCAGCAGCAGTGCAAGCTTCTTACACTCACAAGGAGACCACAGGCAGCAGAGGTGCAAGCTTCTCACACTCACAAGAAGGACATCACAGGCAAGTGGTGCAATATTCGCACACTCACAAGGAGATCACTGGCAGTACACACCACATGAACACACTCCATAACACATAGCAACAATACATTGGCATTTACAATGCCATTAGCTCAAACTCAAATAAATCCGAGCCCGATTGCATTTCTAATGCTTGTTATACTTCTAGACACCTTACCAAAGAACTGGTTGTTTTTAAATTGAATGCAGGAAATCATATAACCATCATGTTAATACATTTTCTCCAATAAAAAAAAATCATATCAGGTTTCCGAAGTTCTCTATCATGCCACTTTTCTTTGAAAACATATTTCATCAATAACAATGTTTAGGGAAGCTGAACTCATCCATAATAATGCAACTCTTTGGGGGAATGTAAAGTTATTCATCCACTCGATGACTGACTTCTGAAATGAAACAATATTTTCCAAAATCTATATTAGGAGGGGTGGGTACATTTGTGTCTCCTGAATTACAGTCCCTTTGAAATCCAAATTGCCTTTGTTGTTGCCCTAGATAGAGTTGTGTTTGTGTACAAAATGACCAAACGTGTGTCACATATAGTACACCTTCAAAATAGTAGGACAACATTTGTAATTAGCTGCATGTAATGTTGAACCGCAATGATAGCAAATGCGACCTGAGTCATTCCTTCATCTTTGCCTTCAAGTTTGAACTCCGAAATGCTGGTCCCAACGTGCTCCTTCTTCATTCTCCATACCAGATGTGGCTACCAAGGCTTGCTTTGGTCCTCACAGCTGCAGCAACAAGGACACAGTCAACTCATCTGAACAGCCTGACATCTGTGGGCATTTCTCTTGGTCACACCTTAGTGGCATATACACTGTCCCTTTTACTTGCAGATTCTTCACCTTCAGAATCCATCATTTGGTTCAAACTGACTTCTTCCCCTTCTTCTCCAAAGGCACTTTTCTTCAAGTTTTCCATTGTCGTCTATGGAGGTGTCTGACACCTATTCACCCCTATGCACATGGCTTCCCTTGTGTAGGTAACCTGGTCTTGGGGGCATCCACAGATGTGGTGGCTCTCCAACCTTCGGTACTCTAAGGAAATTCTTTAAGGTCCTCTAGGAAGGGTCCTTATTCTGCAAAACTACAACCACAACTTCTCCATTGACTTTCATTGGGCACGCAGCTCTGTACTCACTTTGCACACAGCCTCCGTTGGAATCCCGGCTAATAACCTTAGGTGGCTCTTTGTGTCCCTGGCTGCTCTGGGATTTCTGGTCCAAGACCCGTCTTCTCCTGCAGTTCGATGTCCACTTTCATAATATACGGTTTGGTCTCCCCTGGGGACTACTGCATTTTGTGCTATTTACCTTATTGCAATTAAATTATTATTTTGTGTTTGTGTTGCTATCTTGTGATAGGAGATATACCAATGTGTTAATGAGTGTGTGGTTTCCTTTCATTTAGCTGGCATGGTAAGGTTAAACCTGTAAAACAAGCTGCTTAACACTCCTTCAAGATAAACCTGAAGGGTGCTCTCTACACCTACCACTTTGAGAGCCTTCTATTGTTATCAAAGACCACTAACATCACCATACATTGCCTGGATTGTTGCAAGGTGCATCACTTAAATAAGTGTACACATATATTAAGCAGCTTCCTACGCCTGCAGTTGGCACTTAGCTCTGTTTGTCACTATTTTATTTCATACTTTAAAAACCTGTTAACTTTGGTTCTACTTATTGGACTTTTGTTGTTTTGTTGTTATTACATTTAATAAAACATTCTCTATTATTCCAAATTGCTTTGGGATGTTTCTTGTTTTACGTTTTGCCCTGGGCAATGCTACCAGAGGGTGATCACAGGTTTATTTTGTGATTCTAGTGGTTTACCCTGACTAAAGTTGATATTATAAATATGAAGTGGGTTTTCACACCCCATAACTAATACTCAAATTTCTTTAAGAGACTTAGACACTGAAGTGGGGACAGAGAAGAAAAGTCTCCTTCAGCAATTTGATTAGCACTTTTGCTGAGAGGAGCTGCTGATTAGTCTTCCTATTGCACTGAAATTTAGAAGAAGGGTGTGAAATGTGGGGGTGGGATTTCTGTTGTTCAAGGCGAAAGGGACCCTTTAGGTGAGACCAGCTTTCTGTCTTTCCCCTGATCACTGTTCGGTGTGGCTGTTAATAGACAGGTGCAGATGGCTCACACCTCTTTTTCCCTCTGCTCTGGGTGCTCCAGGCTAGACACGACGCTATAACGAGGACCATCGCTCTACACATACTGTGTCTAGAGAACAGCCTGCAAAAGACTCTTGAAAGGAGAAACACTGCAAACTGGTTCTGAAAGTGCAATTGATTTCCATCTCTTGTCTGCTTTAGCTGTATTAAAGTAGGAGCCACTGACTCACATGTTTTTCCAGTTCTAAGCTATCTTTCACCAAGAAAGGAGGGGCTCCATTGATTACTCAGAGGTCTGCTGTACAACCATAACTGATGTCTGCTGGACAGCCAGGTTCTTAAAGGTGAAGAGATATCATGTGAAGTCTTACCTTGCTAGAATAAGCTGTACCTATGACCTGAAGTCCTTGTAATCAAGCCTGCTTGCTTCAAGGGTGAAGAATACTGCCAACACTGCAGAATGTGTGACTATTAATGGAATGTTAAAAGAAACAAGACTACCATGCGGAGAGGGTCTGCCAGGAGAAGGAATCTGCTGAGAGTGATGTGTGAGCATTACGAGAGGTGGATACAATGTCTTCAGAATTGCAGTACCAATGGGTCATCGCAGATCCGTGACTGCTGTGCAAGAAGAGCAACTGAGGCTGACCTTATCTCTGTAACCAGCAGATGTGCCTGCTGCAGAGTTCACCACCCTGGCCAAAAACGCCCCCCTGACTACACCCCTACCATCACCAAGAAGTATGACCTGACTGTCGTTGCTGCTGCATTCCAAAAGATTGGCCTTCAGCTACTGTTGTTCTGCAGTTTCCATCATCATGGCAGGCCACCTGCTATTCATCACAGTACGATTCAGGGGGCGATTGGCCCCACCAACGCCAAAGGCTTGTGCTCTCTGAAGACTGTAGCTTCTGCTGCCAAACCCTCCTGCTGCCTCACCAGAATCAGGGCTGCTCCTGCAACCACCAAATCCTCAGAACAATGAAGCCCTGTTTAGCTGTTTTCCCTGCTGGCTAGATCTGAATTGTGGTGAGACTGTGTTTAGGGAATGTACTAAACTGAACACTATAATTACTTAACTGGGGTTCTCTGACCTAAACCTTGATAGTACTGCACAAACACTTTACTCTTAGGGAGACCTGTCTTGTGACAAGAGAGGGGGACCTGGGTAAGGAGAAAGGGTGGGTGGTATCCCAAGGTGCTGGAGCCCAAACGCCAGTTCATTTTATTGTACCTGGTGATATACCTGAGGGATATTCCATTTTCAGTATGAGTATTAAAAGTACTTTTCTTTTTTTAATTAAAGGGCTTGGTATGGCAATCGGTTATTGCGCAGCTTGGTGGATGTTGAACACTGAGCTTATGGACCCCTACACTTCCTCCCTGAGAAGCCTTTAACGGCTCACAGTACTACCACTGAATTTGGCCCAGTTTCCAGAGCCATAGTAAGACAGACCCGCGAGATCAGAGGCAAATGCCTGCAATCTCACAGTCAGTATCCACATGCAAATCTATACCAGCGTCATCATGGCTGTCGCCATCAATGCATGCTTCTGACTTCTCAAAATCTACAAGATCCTATTCCATTTTGCCCCCCCCATTTAAAATAAATCTGTTGTTTTTCACTCAGTTCTTTCTATTCATTACTTGCATCCTGTTGATTATGTCCACAATATAATCCTTCATGTCACTGCCTGCACACTCTATACCTGCACCTTCCGCAAACAGAGAAGTATGATGGCTTTTGACAGGCAGTACGTCTCTTTAAAGTTTCTACAGCCTGGTTTTCATAATTTTCTTCATCATTTCCTCCCATCTTGCACAAAGCACCACCACCTACTCCCCTCACAGTCATGTAGGCTACCATGCCATTCAGCTCTCCACCCACAAGCTCCAACCTGAGCCCTTGCATCTTTCCACTCGAACAACACTTGTACTAAGGGCCACAGTATCAATTATTACATTCAAACCAGAAGTCAGTAGCTTTCTTCTGTAAATGGAAGGATAGGCTAGAGACAAACCCATCCCTGTGTCAGACCCTGGTAATATTTAGGTTTACTGTATTAGAGTGTCAATCTCCTGTTCATCACCATTCCCATGTGTCTTTTGCATACCCCTACTATTGTACTTTACTGATTTACCATATAAGTGAAACTGACCGTATTCTGAAACCTTTCTACGTCACTTCTGATTGAAATACTCAATATAAATTGTAAATGCAAACATAGGCTCTGCACCAGCCATAGCGGCTTACATAGGCATTATTTTAATAGGTAAACCATAGAATTTCTATCACGGCATTCATCCGTCTGTATGAAAGACTAGTTAAAGTTTAGGCCACTGTCTTCTCTGTTTCAGAAGGGAAAACCCTTTGGACTGGCAGCAGATGTTGGCTGTGGGACTGGGCAGACTACATGTGTGCTGGCACCTCACTTCGAGAAAGTGGTTGGAACGGACATCAGTGAAGCTCAGATAAAGGAGGCCAAGAAGATGTCTAGTCCTCCCAACGTATCCTTTCAGTAAGTTATCTACATCCCCTGGCATGAAGACTGGTCTGTGCCAAAGCCATGCAAAGTAGACTTGACTCTGGGCCAAATTTGAATTGGTACTTAATGTGCTATAACAGCAGCCTGCTTTGTCATTGATAATTTCTCATCTGGACACAAGGCATTTCTAAAGAATGATACATCTTTCAACAAGGCAGTTGGGTTGCACTGACTTTCTTTCCACATTTTCACTCCTTAGATGGCAAGTCTTATGGTGAACTTTTGAGGTGTACTTATAACCTGCGGATTGAGTAGAATTGTACAGTTCTTGCTTCTTGATTTTCAATTTTGTAATAAGATTTTCTGATGGATACTTTTGACAGCAAATTATTCATCTCATCATCCGAAAGTGCCACACTGGATCCGGAAAAACTTTCATCCGCAATGCTCCGTGTCACCAGATAGCGCAGTGCGGCTCCACATTGACTCCATACTGCCCTGGAAGTGATGGAGCTGAACCGCATATAAGCAACACCCCTGACTCTAGAATGTATTTCCTTCCTTTCCGCACCTTCCGAAACTGATCGAGATCGCCACTCCCCATTTGTTAGCCTTCCGACCACTCATAAAAACCAGAACTAAATCCATTGAAAGATGTTCCCTTCTCAGACTGTAAGTTTCAAACCATTTATAGCTGTATACCCTCATGAGGTGTTCCTCTGGTGCTCGTGCTCAGGACATGACTTGAAGTTGTGCGATAAGTGTGTCTTCATGCACCTAAAGGCAATCCAGGACTGGGAAGCGAAGCTGTATGGCACTGCACTCAAGATCTTGTTAGACTCGCAAAAGTTGCTCTCCAAGTCACAGGCATAGAGTCACTCCCAGTATCAAGGTTGTTCCCGCAAGAGGTCGAATTTGTGGTGAAAGTCCTGCTGTAAGTGAAAATCGAAGTCCACATACAGGCACAAGAAAGTGAAGCAGGGCTGTACTTCATCCCACCACTCTATGTTCGAAGAAAAGGCACGAGGGCATCTCAATGTTCGTCTGTCTCCTTCCAGATCTCCAGTTGTAGAGCTGATTCCACAGTTGGTCCTAGTGCACCACAAATTCTCTGAGCCATCAGTGACTATGCAGCAAATTGACATCTTTAAAGAGACCTTGCTGCAGATATTTGGAGTTCTTCTGGCTTTCTCTGGCACTCCTCGAGTCCTAAGGATCCGCAGGAGCCATTAGTCTGGTAGGCCAGAGGTGGATGCGGTACAGGTTCCGAAGTCTGACCCCAATCCAACTTCAGCCCAATCCTGACCAGTGTCATGCTCTGAAATAGCTAAAGCACAATCAGCCACCACACAGCCTGATTCTGGTTCAATGCATCTTCTAGGATGAATGTGCCATCAGATGCACCATTTTCTTTATGTCTCCGATTCTGATGAAAGCTTACCACCAACCAAAAATGATGATGGCAGGGTTGGGGATGATTGACACTGTTATTATGATGACGATTTTCACATAGACTTACATGAGAAAAGTCATACTTCCCCACGTACGTGTTGAATGCACCATTTGTACAGCCAACGAAATAGAGCACATGGTTTGCGGTGGTAATCTGAGGAGCAGCAGAGGTATTGGATTTACAACTGCCCTCGATTGAGGTTAAGACAAAAGTCCTTACAGAATTCTTACATCCTGGGCCTGCCATTTCTGAGCCCTTGCTCCCTTTCAATAAGGCTGTGATTGACACCTTAATTGGCACATGGTGAAAGCCCTGTGCTTGCTTACTAGTGAATAGGCAGCTGACCAGATTTCACAGAGTGACACATTGTAACCCTGATTGTCTCACTAAATCTCATAATCCAGAGAGTGTTTATTCAGGTCGTTCATCCAGAAAGGTGAACTTCAATTTATTACCAATTACTTCTCTGGATAGAGAGTATTAAGAGGATTGAAGCATTTGGAAAACACATATTTCTCTTCAGCTAGCCTAGCATTAAGCTTGATCAATGCAGTCTGTTCACTCTACCGATATAGGCCTACCCTCTGGGACATGGCTAACAAGATTTTGCCGGCTGTCTTAGAAGACATCAGGGCCTTACTGGCTCGGACCATTCAGGATGATTAAGATGTAGTCGGATGCATTATTCGTGCTGACCTTGATACTTCTGATGTCTGGGAAGGTTGGTTGGCACTATTGTGGTGCTCATCCCCCATGCATGGATGTTCTCCACAGGATTATCGGGAGACATACTATCCTCTTATTTTATTTTATTTTTAATATCTTTATTGCAGTGTTTATCATTTTCCTGATACAAACAAGTTAAGCATAGGTATATGTTGCACTTTTTAACAAGATCATTGTTGCTATGTCATTGTGTACATCATTCTAGGTATTACCACTTGATAACCATAGCGCAATTAGCATCTGTATCGCAAGAGTTAACGTGCATTTGCAGATGAGCATGGGTGCCTACAACCCACGCATATCGTCGCCTCTAATTGAGGAACAGGACTCGTCTATCACATGTGACTTCTCCTAATAGTGTTTAATCATATGTAGACATGACAATTATTACAGAGATGCATAGCCCATATGCAATACAGCTGTGGAATAGACAAGGATGCAAGCGTAATGAGAAGTGAATATCATAACTGATTGAAAGACATCTTCATTTTTCAACACTGTAACCACAACTAGTAAAATTAAATAAAAGCAAAAGAAAAGGTGATATCAATTATATAGAGGAACATGTTTCTAGTGTATTATGTGCCTTTCGAGTGAAGTCATTCCAAGGTTCGTGTGTACATAGCGAATATGAGTTACTTTTCCTGGTTAGTGCGCGGTCGCATGGACACCAAGATATCTAGCGTCTGAAGTTGTGTCTAAGTAATGTCATAATGGAATGTGGGGTCATTACCCAACCTGACAGCTATGGCCGAGGCGTCTTGTAAACACAGCCCGCCCGCTCCAACCAGGCAGCACGCTAGGCATCATCTCCCACCTGCTGCGTGGGGGCGCATGCAACATCCCATTAGTTTGTGTAAGGGCTTTCAGAATATCATCCCAGGCCTTTGCGATGGGAAACTTACGCAACCCAGCCGTTTCTTCCCTTTGAAGAATAGCGCTCTCCGCCTGCGCCCAGATCTCTAGGGATTTTAATCAGTGGGGTGCTTCCGGAGGGTCTTTGTTTTTCCATCTCGCGGTTATCAAATGTTTCGCAGTGATTAAGCCTAAGTGACAGAATCTGGAGCTTACTTTGTTAGCTTTTGTTCGTCTGTTAAAAACCCAGAATTCAAAACTCCCATGTGTTCGGTACCTCGGTGTTGGTGCTGTTTGTGAGTGTTTCCGTTATCGCGTGCCAATAGGACAGAAGTAGGGGGCAGGATCACAGCATAGAGACATACTATCCTCTCATGATAATGCCTTTAGATGGCTCGTCAATAAAGCAGATTCTGCCTCTGAACGTACTAAGAAAGTAGAGCCACTACAGGCTCTCTGGGTCTCTTGACACCTGCCAAACTGTTTCCTTACAAAGTTAAGTTCAGAGGTGACTCGAAGTCCCTGGCACAAATGCACCGTCAGACTCCCTACTGCTGCTGCAATCGCTCCAGTCTTTTTGAAGCCAGGGACTTGGATCTGATGGGCAATGTGCAGGCCTACAAGGGCATCCGGTCCCTCAGTCCCCTTCTCCAGTGTCAACTGCCATCAACCCGCTTTTAGCTTGCCATTGTGACACACAAGCCCGCATTTTGTCCCAAAGTAGCGATCCAGCATGTCCGACAGGTGGGTCCTTGATATCATTCAGCAAGGCTATTTCCAATCCTTTGTTTTTGCTCTACAGACATTCCTCTCCCCCACAGCTGAGCAAATCTCAGGGGAATACCTTTAAATTCTATCAGATGAGTTGCAAGTTTTACTTTCCAAAGAAGTTATTGAGAAGTTTCCTGACTTCAAAATGGGGGACTATTGCTATTCTCACATTTTTCTTGGGCTCAAGATGGACAGGGGCTTTTGGCCAATCTGAGACCATCAACCTCTGTATCCCTTTCTGCCGAAGGAGAAATTCAAAACGTTTTTGCTGGCCCTGATCCTTTCCTCGCAAATAACAACAGAGGAGTGACTCAGTGAGAAAAGAAAAAGGAAAAAAAGGAAGTTGCTACCATAAATAAAAATGTGAAGTCTGTTTGTTCACTGTGTACTGTGAATGCGGTCATTACTCCCACAAACACATGTACATAGTGTCCAATCTCTGTCCCCTGTGAATACCCAACAAGCTACCGTACTAGGACAAAACCCGTCGGGTGCGATACTCACCCAAGACTATCGTAAGGGAGAGGGAAATTCTTTTCTTTATGAAGGACCCTCACTCACCACTAGTTGGTGACATGCTTCATCATTGGGTCCCCGCTGGGGTGATCGAATGTCCCCCCAGCGTGCTACAACGCCTGGTTACAGCGGAGCGGGATGTGGTGAGTGTAACAGTGCCCAAATTAGAAGTGACTATAAATGAGTGTGCCAGTGTGTTAAAAAATGCATACGTTGTAGCCTTTACAAAAATCTTTAATAATGGCCAACCTGCATTGGATTAAAAACAAAGTGAACGGACTACACAAGGTTCTGAATTAGGGAACCGGAGTCCTATTAAATATACAAAATGGTCAACATGTTTCTGCTGTTTTTAGTTGCAATTTGCTCAGCATTCGTCAGGACCTAGCAAAAAGTCCTCCGGTGGTGTGCGCGCCCTAAGGCGCACCCTACCGTGAGGCTCTATATGTGAAAAATTATTTTATTTTATGTGATGATTCACATGACAGTCTCCGTCGTTATCCACTGCGATTTGCAGGAATAAACTAGAAACCTGTTAGGAGAAAAGAGACAGACAATAACACATAAGCGGATCTTTAGATCAAGCCCTTTAATCACCAGCGTCAGTTATTAGTGAAGGTCTTTAACATTTCGAGAATAGAAGAAATGTATGCTTAACGTATATTTAACGATGGTGGACCATCCAACTAATATGGGGTGATTGCCCTGGTTCTAGGGTATCGTACCAACGCCAGTCAGACTTGACCGGCCATGCAAGAAAGGCGTCACGTGTCTACACTGCTGCTTGATTCAACATAAATTACTGCGTGCTTTATGCTGTTCAGCTCGTGACTACCGTCTCATTAGAGTTACATAATGTTTCTGAATTTTTGTCATCTAGGAATGGTGATAATCAAATAATGGATAAGCCAGGAAAGGGAAATATCTGTTGCAGTAGCAGCTGTCGTAAATGCTGATAAGACTCACTTCGCAAGAGACGTGAACACGCCCCTTCGGTGAGGACAGCGCGGGTTCCCTTCACGCGGTGACTATCTGCAGTCCTGCCAAGTATCACGCTTCTGGCGTGATACTAACGCATTTTTGGGCAGTGGTCCGCATCGCCGCAATAAAATGCCAGGTCACGCATTTGTAACGCCTCCTTGAGGCAGAGACGAGCAGGACCGAAATTGCCGCCTTGGCCAAATACTCCTGATGAGCACGCAGCGTCGGACCGCATGCTGCTGTGTCAGAGTGTCTTGCAATAATCTAGTGAGCTAGAATGGCTGTCAAATCAGGAGTGTCGGGCCGACCCGGTGGCCTATTACCAGACCAGACAGTCATTATAGCACAGCTGCTGCAGGCCGACCAGGGGCATGGCATTCACGTGACGTGGTCACGTGATTGCAACAGTGTGTCTATCCATAATCGCTCTGAGTGTGCAGCAGTTATGTTTTTTTTCTAGTTTGCCGCCGCTGCCCGCCACGCCGCAATGATTATTTTGGTGCCTCCATCATTGGCGCCGGCGTTCACTGGACAGTGAGATGGGTCCGCGCTGAGTCTTGGTAGAGCAAGCGCAAGCCACCCTGACCCGCGCCGTGATTACTCGCACCACCGCAGGCTTACCTCGGGCCCTCGGCCTCCTGAGGCTCACCATGTGTCCCACCATCGTTGGCGGCAGCTGACTCAGTTGTGAGCCTGCAGCCGACCTGTAGCAGAGATACCTGCTGCTCGTCACTTTCGGCCCGTGCTGTCTGTATAATCATGATCCCCTGGACTATGGGTCAACAAAATCGGACCCTACCGGAGCCTGCTGACGGGCTGCTGCCTGCAGCTGTGAGAGCATGTCCCAGCCGGGGGTGAGGCACCTAATGCCATGGCGCTGTCTTCGCTCGTCGCCTGCCTCGAATTGAAGTAAGTGAAAACTCTGAACTACTCGTAAAACTAAGTATTGTTAAATAAAACGGATGTCCCTTTACTCATTTGATTAGGCCATATTTATAACGGGGCAGTCAAGAAAGCAATTGGGTAAAGCTTGTTATTTTACGTTAGTCAGAGTAGCAGAAGTAATTAAAGAGGAACACCTGCTGAAAATTTCGGTAGTGGAGTCTGCAGTGCACTGTGGCAACATTCTGTACCCCAGCGAACGTTGATGTTTCCTTTCAAGTGAGAAGGCCCATGGAAAACAGTGCTTATCTGCCTCCCTCTCTGTTTATCCCCCACTACAGAAGTTATGTTATTCTCTACTTGAGGTGAGTAAGTGGCAAGCAAACAGCGCCGTTTTTTGAAAAACATAATCTAACCCTATTACAATAACTGACCGCTAGAAATTTACAGAAACATTCTTTTGTTTGCAGTGGCGTGGCGCACACAGCAAATGACTGGTGCAGACATGAGTCCTCGTTTTGTTTAACAGTACGATCAGCAGAAGAGAACTAGGTGCTTCAGTTTCTGGTGCTTTGCTTTCTAGCAGTTTTAACATCTTCTTAGAATGTCTTGTTGCTCAAATGGGTTTAACTGCTCATATTTATATGTTTTCCTGGTTTTCATTGCTTGATTTTGATTGTGACAAAGTGTCACTCATAATTGTTGAAATGTCACACATATTTACACTGCATTTATGAAAATGTCACACACAGCAATCTGAAACCTTGGCAGCTATGTATCTGCAGAAGGGAAGGAGCAATGCCATGAGCTCTCACTTGGTTAAGAAGTGCCCATGCTCCTAATGCGTAACGAATAAACAGAAAACCAACTTACTTCGGCACTCACGGCTCCCCGCGGTACACCTGCACTCTTGGCTGCTGCTTCCCGGGAATGCCGGGGAGAGGGTTGGGACGGCATTATGTTGTGTGCTCCCAGGAATGGTCAGAATTCATCACGTGGGCGAAGTGACATCACTTAGCCACCACCCAACCCTAATTCTTAAAGCGGTAATCGCCTAAAGGTGAATCCGGGATGGGGGTTCGAATCCTGATGTGGTCCCGATATAGATTCGAAAACTAATAAGGAGAATATCATAATTCTGAAAACTATAACCCCATTTATAGTGTACAAAGGGGAAGGAAGTTTACTCTCACTTACTGACCCGGAAGGTCAAGACTCAGGCTCATGCATAAAGCATGAGACAACCAAGGGAAACAACGGAAAACATACATTAAGTGGAAAAAGGCCCCATAAGACAAAACCGTGTGATGTAACAGCAGGCTCTGATCATGGAGTATGCGGCAAGCCTAGGTCTCTCTTACAGGTCCTTACTCAGTGATAAACTAACCTTAAAAAGGAGATTTATGGACCTGGGCACGAACTTAGGTGTAGTCTACTAAGTAGGTGGATAGCAAATAACATGCAGTAGCAAAAAGTCTCTGATCTGAGTCTGAATTTATTATCTTCTTAGCACACTACCCCATGGTATATCGTCATTTAGACCAGTTTTATTGGTGCCAAGCCGATATACCCAACGCTGTTCTTTTTCGAACAGCGTGGCCTCCGAACAGCTTTCTAGATGCTCCACTACTGTCCACTGTAGATCGTTTGGTGTGTGATTCCGTTGTAAAAAAATGAGCTGTCAATTTAGTTGTTACTTTCTTACAACGTATATTGCTACGATGTTCGCATATCCTGATTTTAATGCGTCTAGATGTCATGCCTACATACTGTAGACTACATCTGCAGGTTATCAGGTACACAACTTTGGTGGTGTTACAATTTGTGTGACTGCGTTGTTACCATCGTGTACCGTCTGACAAATCCAAGAATTTTGTGTTGGAATTGAGGTGGCACATATTGCAATTCCCACACGGATAGTGTCCTGTAACTGGTGGTAACCCCCAGGCATTTAGAACACTCGGTGCAAGGTTGTTGGTTTTTTCTTCCCTTGGTCGTGTGTGGACTAAAGAGTCTTTAAGACTAGTGGCTCTTTTGTACGAAAAGAGGGGCTTCTTCTAGTGTGTCTTGTTGCTGGTGATAATTCTCCAGTTTCTTCTGATACATCTACTCACTGCGTTAGACAGTGAGTTAAAAGTTGTCACACATGTTAGGGGGATCTCCTCACTTTCTGTCTGGTAGTTATCTTCCAACAAAGCATCCCTTTGTTGATTCCTGGCCCTCTTTTGGCACTTATTTATTATCCCATTGGGGTACCCTCTGTTTTTCAACTTGGCAGTCAGTGCATTTGCTTGTTGTTTATAATCAGCAAGATTGCTACAGTTACGACGTATCCTAAGATACTGCCCATACGGGAGATTCTCCCGTAGGGCCCGAGGATGGTAGCTGGTGAAGTGTAGCAAATTATTCTTAGCAGTCGGCTTGTAATATGTCATAGTCTCAAGCCGGTTGCCTTTCCTGCTGATACTGACATCCAGAAAAGTTAATTTGTCACAAGAGTGCTCATGGGTGAATCTTAGATGATTATCGCACATGTTGACCCACGCAAAAAAATTAAATAGCGTGGTCTCTTCACCTTGCCAAATCAAGAACACGTCATCTATATAGCGTTGCCATAAGATGATATTACTGCCATATGGATTCATGGGGCTCAGAATGTATTTCGACTCGAAATCAAACACATAGAGACCCGCCACCGACGGGGCAAATGTACTGCCCATCGAGGTCCCTGTTGCTTGCAGGTAGATCTTCCCATCGTGTTAAAAAAAATTGCGTTTTAAGGCAAGGGTGGCACAGTCTACTATGAAGCCACGGGTTGTGTTGAAGTCCCAGGGTGTTCTATCCAAGGCTTCCTTCACCACCTTGATAGTCTCATCCTGCGGAATGCAGGTATATAAGCTCTCGATATCCATCGAGACAAGGAAACAAGGATCGTTAGGTAAGGTAATCGTCCTCAGTAAGGAGAGGAAACTTTTCGTGTCCTTTAGATAGGTTCTGGTGGACTGAATAATCGGTCTCAGAAAAGAAATCACAATATTTTGAGAGTGGCTCAAGGAGTGAACCCAGTCCGGAGACGATGGGTCTTCCGGGAGGAGGTAACACATTCTTGTGAATTTTAAGTAGTACGTAAAAGTACGGGACACGTCCTTCCGAAGTCGTCAAAAAATCTGCCTCCTTCCTAGTGATCCAGCCATCTCTTTCTGCCGTTGACACTAGTTCACAGATTTCGTCTCGTAGGTCGCTTGTCGGGTCCACCTCTAGAGGGATGTAGTTAGTGGCATTGTTCAATAGGCGTTGCATTCAATATCATAATCTCTCTTATTGAGAATCACGATGCCACCTCCTTTATCCGCACTCTTAATAATGATGTCTTTATTCTTTTTTAAGGATTGGATAGACATCCGGTCACCCCAGCGGGGACCCAATGATGAAGCATGTCACCAACTAGTGGTGAGTGAGGGTCCTTCATAAAGAAAAGAATTTCCCTCTCCCTTACGATAGTCTTGGGTGAGTATCACAACCGACGGGTTTTGTCCTAGTATGGTAGCTTGTTGGGTATTCACAGGGGGACAGAGATTGGATACTATGTACATGTGTTTGTGGGAGTAATGACCGCATTCACAGTACAGAGTGAACAAACAGACTTCACATTTTTATTTATGGTAGCAACTTCCTTTTTTTCCTTTTTCTTTTTTCACTGAGTCACTCCTCTGTTGTTATTTGCGAATTTATTTGGGGTATAGGAGTGTCTACTCATGCCCTCTCTCTCTTGTTGGTATTAACCTGATCCTTTCCTCCCTGGTCCTGAGTGACTGAATTGTGTCCTTGGACCAGCAGTATGTATATTTTCATAGATGTTACCCATGGTTAAAGGCCGGTAACATTTTTAGTTTGCGATGCTCCCCTTCAGCCACAGCATTGGCCCTCAAGTATACACAAAATTAATGGCGGTAGCTGCTGCCCATCCTCATAAGAATGGGACACTAGTTTTTCCCTAACTCGATGACTGGCTAGCTCAACACAGTTAGTCATCGAACCTCCGATCCCCCTCTACCCACCGCCCCCCAAATGGCGAAAAACCTCCGGACATTGCTGGGGTTCACAATGAACGAAACAACTTCTTTGCATGGCCTTCCTTTCATCTGGGCTGTTTTAGATATTGCACAGTTCTGGGCATTCCCTCCATTGCAATAAGGCCAGGACACTCAGCCTATGGACTGATATTTTGGCCTCACTCAGTAGATCTGAGGTTCCTTGGCATTTTTGCCTCCTGCATCCTTAACTTCGCTAGGTGGCATATGTGGTCTATGCAATGGAATCTCAAGTTCCAATGGCCCAGCACCAATAAACATTTTGGATGGCATTCATGTCTCAAAGAAGATGGCACACAATCTACAGTGGTGGCTTCGTCCACAGTTGGACCAGAGCAGATCTTTCTCTTAACCCACCCATCACTGAAGGTGGTGACTAGCACATTACTGCTGGGTTTAGGGGTCATCTCAGGGAGGTTGAGATCAGAGGACTCTGGTGTCCAATGGAAGCTTGACTTTTTACCAACTGGGCACCTCTGGACTTGGTTGGAGCGTCAAGGCATTTTTCTGCTTGCGAACCATCTGCTCGGTCTTTAACTACCATTGTGCACAAGCTCAGCAGATGCCATCTGCCAGACCACGAATGACTACTACATCCTGAGGTGATGCAGGACATCTTCCAGCAGTGGAGCAAACCCTGACTAGATTGTTTTGCCTCTGTTGAGACTGTGCAGTGTAAAAAGCTTTTTTCATGTTGGAGTTTCCATTAGAACGTTCATTAGGAGATGCGTTCCAGTTGGAATGGAACGCTGTACATCTATACACCTTCCCACCTCTGCTTCTTCTGCCTCGGGTTCTGCCATAGTTTTGGAGCGACTAGGCCAGAGTCCTTCTGGTGGCCCCAGATTAGGCCAAGAGAGTATGGTACCCCAATCTTCTGGGTATGGGCACCTGTCCTCTGACTAGGTTGCCACTTCTAGAGGACCCCATACCTCGGGGCAGGATCCTCCAGCCAAATAATGTAATCGAAAATTCCTTGCATGGAGTTTGTGCGGCAGCATTTGACTGCATTTGATCTGCCACTGGAAGTGAAAGATGTCATCCTTACCAACAGATGCCCTTCTTCAAAGTCTATTTATGTGCCACCAGTTTGACTTTTTGTGGTAACCACATAAATGTCCCTTTATTCTCCAAGCTGCTGGATGTTCTTTTGTTTGGTTTGTCTTTGGCCCACTAAAGCCTTGCAGTGGGTACTTTTAATGGTTATTTGTCAGCCCTTTTGGCCTTTCTACGTGTGCCTGACCACCAACCTTGTTTGAATCTCCTGTTGTAAAGAGCTTTAAAAAAGCCTTGACACATGTTTCCTCTTAAGCTGTTTGTGAGGCCCCAGAGGGACCTTAATTTGTTCTTCATATTTCTCATGTATACACCCTATGAACTGATAAATAGCTGATCACTGCATCTCTTTACTTTGAAGGCTACCTTCCTCATTGTGATTATTTCACCTTGTCATGTGAGGGAGCTTCAGGTGCTGTCTGTACCTCTGCCCTAGACCACTTATTTCCCAGATACAATGGTGTTGAGAGCTCTGACAGCCTTAAAGCTTCAATTCCTTTCTTCATGGTGCAAACTGTCACAGTGCCTATGATCTTTGGCCTTCCCCACCTCTCAAAAGTAGAGGAGAGGTTTCATTGGCTGGCTATCAAAAGGGCTTTGAGCTTTTATACTGATCATACCAAAAAACCAAGGAACATCACATATATGATCAGCTTTTTTTGGGCTTCTCAGGGGGTGAAGAAAGCAAAGGCTGTTAAGAAGAGGACCATGTCACAGTGGGTAGTCCTCTGCATCAAGATCTATTCACTGGACAACAAGCAGCTATGAAAGGTCTGAGAGCCCATTCCACCAGGGCTAAGGCTGTTACCATAGTGTTGGTACATAAAGTGTCTGTCCTTGACATCTGCTAGGCTGTGTAGGGGCATATGCTCCCGGACACCACTTCGGAGGTAGCTGTGCGCTTTACAAATACTGATATTTCATTTAATTTCATATGTGTGCATATGTCCATGAAGCACTACTGCCTAGACAGCCAGGTCTAGCGAGAAGGACATTGCTTCTTCTGTGTTCCTGCAAGACATTTTGGTCTGAGTTCACTCCACAGACCCTGCACTTGGAGAGGTACTGCTTTGGTATCCATTGTAAGGTGAAGAATTTGTGTTTAGGAGTAACCTTCAGAAGAACAAATTAGTTGCTATGAGAAAGTGGGTTATTAGTTGAGTGGGGAGAAACCCTACTAAAGCAGCAGCCACAATACTTGTCAGGGTAAACTGTTGTATCCTGCTCTTCCTCCTTCCTTGTGCTTTCTTAGTGTTTTGTACTCTGCGGCTCAGCTAGTCTCTGTGAGGTCATCCACTGTTCAAGTTGTGTATGTTTAAGTGTACTGTCAGTTATTCCTGAGGCTGAGCAGCAGGGTGGCTGCTCCCTCTGGGGCCTTAACTAGAACTTACCATCTGTATTACATGCTGTACCTGTCCACCTTAATCAATCAATCTACCCCTTGGACACAGCAACCACTGAGCCATCTTTGTGTTATTGGATGTTACATCCACTCATAAGCAACACCCAAATTAACTTGTGCTCAACCCTCTGGTAGCTTGGCACAGAGAAGTCAGGCCGATCTTCGAGGAAATGCAAAAAGTATTTATATTTGTATACAACATTTCTAACAGTAATGAAGTGAAAACACAGCACAAGAAAATCTCACACCAATTTAGGGAAATAGATAAAATTGTAATAAATACATCAAGGTCAGAACTACAAAAATCCAATCAGTTCAACTGAAGTAGTGCAGTCTTAAACATTTCATTGACAAAATTACCAAAAAGCCCAAAGCACCACTCACAATTATCTGGCCATACGAGACCGGGAGAAAGTCACAAGTTCAGGTCGAACGCAATGGATCGCTGGTTGAATACAGGGACCAGATTAGCCCAGCAGAAAAGTAACCTTCTCACTCCAGCACAAAGCGTCCCTTTCACAATGGAGGTGGCCATCCAGGATCGGGATGGAGACGGTCTTCGATGTAGCAGAAAGAGCGTCTACGGCATTCTGGACTTAGCAGAAAAACACAGAAATGATGGACAGGATGCAGAACAAATCAAACATTCACCCCCAGTCACAGATCTGGGTTAAATACATAATTTTTGCTTACCATGCCATCCCAGTTAGAGCCAGCCATATGCAAATCAGTCTAGACCCTGCTCCTCATGGGAACAGTGTAGCCCGAACCGCGACGGACGTCGTAGAATGAAGATCCTGTTGTTGTTACAAAAAAGTCGAGCACGTGCTTTGCGGTGACTCTCCTTGTAAGCGGTCAAGGCTGTAGCACGAAGGGTCTGGCTGACGAAACATCACATTGGCAGGCTGTGCAAAATGACTGTTTCCGCTCCGACTGGCCCTTTTGCAGTCTCAAACAGCTCAAAAACTTGAAATCCACCTCTGAGGCTACAACAAAGGGCTCCACTTGGAGGTGTGGGGATCAGGGGATTGTTCCATTTGGATTAGGGTGCTGGTTCAGGTTGTTGGGAGCTGGTTATGGCTCTGTGGCTCTGAATAGGAGGTACCTCACTAGCCCTTGGAGACAAGCTGGAAGACCTGGGTTCGGGTGCAAGTCTAAATCCCTCTGACTTTGGCAGGCCGGCAGTAGATCAGTAAGACAGATGTCTTCCAGAGCAGCAGCCCAGCAGAGTGGCAGTCCTTTCAGCAGCACAGAATTCCTTCTCCCTGGCAGCGACTCCACAGGTCCAAAAGTGTACTGAAAAGTTGGTGCCTGAGGTCTAATATGTATACCAAGTGCCTCCTTTGAACTGGGAGAAGCTCCTTTAGACTTCCCTTTTGAAGTTGACAGATTTCCTGCCTCCCCTGCCTTGCTCCAGACTAACTACAGGAGGTATGGAGCCCCTTGTGTGGAGGCAGGACACAGCATAATTAAGTATCTGTAGGGCTGCACCTAGCTTCGCTCTCCCATCTTGCCAGTGATGGCCCATCCAGGCATACCTAAGCTTTCTATTGTGTGTGGTGTTTTAGGAAGAATACCCAAAGCCTAACAGTCAGCTACACCCAGTCATGTGGCCCTGAGACATGCTTCAGGCACAAAATAGCTAATGCAGCAAAATGCCGATTTTCTGAAAGCGGTGTTTTCAAAATTGTAATTTAATATCCGACATTACCATAAGAGGATTTTTTATTACAACCCCAAAAACACCAAACATGAACTGTGTACCTGTTCCTATTTGGAAGATACAGTTTATTAAATGTAATAGATGACTCCAATGTTATCATATGGGAGATGTACGCCTTTCAGTAGCGAGAAACAAATTGTAATGTTGTTTACTACCAACACATGTAAAACTGAAAATACATGTGAAATGTTTTAAAAATTGGATGTCCAGGGCCTACACGAAGGTAACTTATATGTATTGAAATATTTTTGGGGTGGCAAAACGTTATTTTGAGAGGTTGAAAGGGAAGTTTGAACTGCACACAAAGGCTGCAGTGTCAGCCCTGAGACATTTTTAAAGTGTGTGGCACAATAAGTGCTGCCGGCCCTCTACTAGCATTTAATTTACATGGGTACATGTAGTGTGTTAGAAATGGGATCCGCTTTCGCCAAAGTCAGTCAGAGACCACCACTCCTAAGTCAGGGCAAGGGAGTTACACGCCAAGATAACCCCTGCTCACCCTTTAGGTAACGTGGCGCGAGCAGCAAGGCTAAACTTGGAGGCGAAGTGAGTTAAGTATTTGCGCACGCATCCCAGCAACAACACCCAAGGCCCACCACAAAGGAAACTCCACACAAGGTTATATAAAAATAGCCTTTGTATTACACCAAAACACATTAGATAAAAACACACACTTTACAATGTGCCAACAGGCACGGGCAGAATTTACAGGGGATATGTACAAGACAGGGCCACCTGGACCACTGTCAGGAATCAGCACTTTTTAGAAGTAACACTTTTAGAAATAGCACTTAGAATGTAAAATCACTGTAGCAAGAAATAGCACACAACCAGTAATCACTGGTAACCAGGACCTCACTAGCACCACCTGCACTAGGAGAAAAACCACCTAAGTATCACAATACGTGTAGGGGTGTAAGCACATAACACATGATGCATAACATACATTCAGAGGTGTAAGGAACAAGGCACATGACGCATAAAAACACATTCAGAGGTGCAGCAAAAGAACAATTGCGCCAAACTCACATTAGTCACCACCTGTGACTGTCCCTAGGCCAACTGGCCTCTCTAGGGCTAGGACGCCCGGTGTCCCAGAGTCAGGGGCCTAAACGTGGCAGCTGCCCACAAAGTGCTGGGCAGCTGTGAAGCAATGCTGGTGGGGACAACGTTGGAGCCTCTCAGGCTCTGGCGAACTGTGGGCTGGGGGCCTCGTGGCCCTAAACAAATGCAATGTCACCCAAGAGCCTCTCTTGACTCTAAAACAAATCTGGCACCTCGAGCCTCTCTCAGGGCGCTAACTACATAATGCCCCCTGAGCCCCTCTGGTCTCCTGAAACAAATGTGGGGTCGTTGGAGCCCTCGGGGGCTCTACTGAGACAAGTATGCCCCCACGAGCCTCGCAGGCTCTGAACAAGATGATGCCTCTGGAGCCCTCGTGGCTCTCACAACAACGGAGCCCGGAGCCTCATGGGCTCGTTAAACAAATGAGGCTGACCGTTCAAGTCCCCCCTCCTGGGGAACTCGTGGCACCACAATGCTGCCTGGAGCCTCCTTGGCTTGATAAAGAAAGAAATGCCCCTCTAGAGCCCTCGTGGCTCTACAACTACCAGGCTCTAGGTACTGATGCCGGTCACTGTTCAGCGGGAAGGGAGAAGGGGGCCCAGGTCACGGGGGCGGCACCGAAAGCGTGCCCGACACACCCCCCAACCGCCTCACTCAGAGCCCCACTCACCGGTCTCTGGCGGGCGCTCCTCGGGTCTCCAGGCTCCTTCTCTTCATCAGCAGCGGCGGGGCTCTCCCCACCCTTAATGTTGTCCTTGGTCCCTGGCGGGGTGGGCTTCTGCCAGGGGTGCAAAAATTGGCAAAAAGCGGCGTGGGCAGCCGAGAAAGGGAAAGTAACGCGCTCCCAGCGCTTAAGGACAATTTACAGCGCTCCCAGGCGCTAGGAACAGGATCACAGTGCTCCCAAGCGCTGGAGGGCAGGATCAAGCGCTCTCAAGCGCTATAAGGAAAATAAAAGCGCTACCAGGTCCCAAAAGTCCAGGGACCAGCACAGAAGTTCCTTTAAGCAGGCAGGGGGGCAAGGCTGGGCCCAGAGCCAGCTCACTGGGTCTCCAGGCATAGAGACAGTCCAAGTGGCGGTCCTCTGGCCCAGCAACAGCAGCAGCCCCCTCAGGCAGGATCCTGGAAGAGAACAAATTGTAAGGGGACACAGCCCCTTCTTATACTGCAAAACCCTTTGTCTGGATGTGCAGGATGGGGGAAAAACCAGTCGCAGCTGGTTTTGGAGCACCCTTGATTGCTCAACCACCCCTTTCATTCACTAGGGAGGCTAGGGTCGTTAGACGCACCACAGGGGGCGGAGGCAGCATTGAAATTAAATTAAATGAAAAATAAATTTATAAAAGCGCGATTGCTGCCCGGGGGCGTCCAAGCGCTGGGAACCAACAGAGATGGCGTGACAGAGTGGCTAGCTAAATTTACTGTGGGAGGTTAAACAGAAATGTTTTTAGCTGTTTTCGGAACAAAGACAGGTTGGGGTTAGATCTAAGAAGAAGAGGGAGTGAGTTCCAGGACTTGGCGGCATTATAGGTGAACGTTCTGCCGCCAGACCTTGCCTTTTTTATTCTTGGAGCTGTAGCCATGAAGGCCTGGCTAGAACAAAGGCTTCTGCTGGGTTGATACTGATTTACTAGGTCACGGGTTATCATAGGACCTGTGTCCCAGAAAGCCTGGTGGGCAATAAACATGGCCTTGAAGAGGATTCTCTGACGCCCTGGTAGCCAATGCAGGCTAATTAGTCAGGCTTTGGCTGATAGTCTGCGTGGGAGCTGTAGCAGTGTGCGGGCCGCACAGTTCTGCACTGTCTGAAGTCTGCGCAAGGTGTACTCCGGGGCACCCAGGTAGAGGACATTGTTGAAGTCTAAGCGGGATTGTATCAAACCCTGGATGGCCACCTGCTTTGCCTCCATAGTAGAAGGGGGAGGATTTTCTTTAACATCCTGAAAAGGCAAAAACATGTAGTCGAGAGTTTTGTAGCCTGGATGTTAAATGAAAGGGTCCAGCCACACCCGAGGCCCTTAATGTTGTCCTTGGGTGCTGGAGGGGTGCCTAGACAGGGGGGCCACAAGGAGTTGAAAAAGATGGGGTTTGAGGGGCCCAGGAGCATCAGCTCCGTTTTATCCCCATTGAGCTTGAGGGATGATGAAGACATCCAGCCCTTTACCTCCTCTAAGCACTTTCTTAGCCCACCTGACAGTGGCATGTCGGCCTCCTGCGCCAATGAGACCACTAGCTGGGTGTCGTCCGCGTAAGAAATAATCTTAACCCCAAATGGACGAACAACCTCAGCCAATGGTCTCATATAGATGTTGAAAAGCGCAGGGCTTAAGGAGGAGCCTTGTGGGACTCCACACCTCAATGGTCTACTCATGGACACTGTCTCTCCATCGAATACTTGAAAAGATCTATCCCTCAAGAAGGAATTGAACCAAAGCCAGGCTTTATCCTTTATTCCGATACTCGAAATACGGCTCAGCAGGGTGTCATGGCTGACCGTATCGAATGCCGCACTAAGGTCAAGGAGGATCACTGCCACTGATCCTCCCTGATCTAGGATTTTTCTGGATTCCTCGGTGACTACTAGGAGGGCGGATTCAGTTTCATGTTTGGGTCTAAAGCCCGTCTGGGTGGTATCTAACAGTTGGTTGTTTTCCAAGAAGTTCACCAGTTGGAGGTTAATGTATCTCTCCAGGATTTTACTCACCCAGGGGAGCAGGGAAATAGTCCGGTAGTTGCTAAAATCCGAGGGATCCAGATTGTTTTTTTTTTTAGCAGGGCTCGGACCATGGCCCGCTTCCAGGCGGGGGGGACAGTGCCAGAGGTGATGGATAAGTTCAGAAGGTCCATAATGGTTGGTAAGGTGCTCTGGGATGCTGACATCATAACATCTGGAGGTGCCGGATCACCTGGAGATCCAGATTTTACCTTACGAGCCACGGAGTCCAAGGTTTCCAGATCTAAAAGGGGGAAGTGATCCAGTATGGGTGGAGGCTCTGAAGGAGTGTCTACCAATTTTGTTTGGGCCTGAACTAGGGGGGCAGTGGTTATAGAGGGGAAGGATGAGTAGATTTTATTGACTTTTTGGTGGAAAAATTCTGCCAAGTCATTGCAGTGGGCAGTTGTTTTTACCTCGTGCAGGCTAGAAGATGGAAGTTTAGTGAGTTTTTTCAGTATATGAAAAATTTCTTTAGGATTGGATTTGGCTAGTATAATGCTATCAGAGAAGTATACCGCTTGGGCCGCTTTTACTTCGGCTTTGTAGGCATTAATTGCCTCTCGATATCGACTTTTTACCTCCAAAGAGTAGTCTAGACGCCATTGTCTTTCTATTTTCCTGCATTGGCGTTTTGTTTCCCTGAGAGCCTCTGAGTACCAGGGGGCAGTTTTTTGGGAACGTTATTTTACTCAGGGGGAGAGTGGCTTCAAAGGATTGTGTGATCCAGTCTTCATATGCCTGATTGGCCAGACAAGGGTCCTCAATGTAAACAGGTTGAGTACTGGCGAGCTGATTTATCCATTCATCAACTGGCAGCCGCACCCAGGGTCTAGCGTGTCTTATCGTGGGGCTTACAGGGTGTGGCTTAAAGGTGGTCCAGGTCAAAGGCACCAGCAAATGATCTGTCCACGGGAGGGGGATAGGTGGTCCTACCACAAGGTCTGCACAGTTGCTGAACACAGGGTCCAGCAAGTGGCAAGCATTGTGTGGGGAAAGCCCAGCCCCATCAGGAACCAGGTGCAGCCCTCCCCTCACATCAGCATGCTGATCTCAGCACTCACCACTGGGCAGACCCATCCAGACATCCTGGAGCCTGGCATCCCAGCAAGCTCCAGCCAATCACACGCCAGCACCTTCACAGCACACACATAACCATGTCTAGAAGTGGCACTTCCACACTAGACACATTCATGCCGCATACATCATTGCGAAGCATTTAATCACACGAGTTCACACATACCAAACTCGAGCATGCACACTTCGCGCATCAGGAACTACCGGGGACACAGACATTCCCCATGCATTCCTATGGGAGGGCCGGCCTATCTCACCACATGCACTAGTGCGCACGCACTTTCCACTGGGACACAGTGAAAGTGCGCAGAACCCAAAAATCTCCATCACAAGGTCACCATTAAAAGCAAAAGGTCTAGGGGTGAACCTGGCAGAAGGGCCAAGTCCAACATAGTGTCACTTTACAAGGGACCCTCGAAAGCACATTAAATATGCCAAAGGGAAGAACCCAGTGTTACCAGGTTTTAAGGAGTGGGTAAAGTGCACAGAGTCCTAAGACCAGCGAAAACAAGATCAGTGAAAATGGAGGAGGAAGACAAAAAGTTTGGAGAAAGGCCACTCTAAGGCTGACGGGTCTAACAGTTAAATTTGTAATGCTCTTTTCTGGTAGATACCGTATTCATCCACAGGTTCCTATTTAACCTCCGAGCTCGCTGTTCTGTGGAGGGGCCTCTTTTTAACATCTAAAAAGGTTGCAAGTCTGGAATCTGCACACTAGTACTACCAATTGTTCATGCTACTTGTCAGAGGGCGCTGAAAGAGACGAGCAATAAATTGATGTCGGCATTCAGGAGTGGCGTTTGTAAGAAAATGCCTCTTATTGTATGGTCAACTCCATGTTTTTCAACTAATGCTGCTGTTTTTTTGGCTCCGGTACCTCAGGGTGTGCAACGCTGATTGTGCAACCCTGGAGGTCCCCCAAGTAAGTCTAGTCCCCCCAGTCCGCCAGTGCAGACTGGTAGAGCAATCCTGCTCTACCAGCCCAACTTTGCAGTTGAAAGCAATGGCGGAGCCACCACTTCCCCTGGACATGTGTGTAAGATGCCCCTCGGGCAGGCATACCAAACTCAAAAAACAGGGTGCAAAATATGTCACTGACAGGCCTTGTATTTTACATGTCCTGACAGTAAAACATGAGAAACCACTATTTTACTGTGGAAAGACTTAGGGCTAGATGTAGGTAATTTAAATTTACCGATTTGAAAATACCAAATTTTACCGATTCGGTATTTTCGAATCGGTATATGCTATGTAGATAAAAAATCGGTAAAAATTACCGAATCGTTAAGATTCCGTAATTACCTTATCGGTAATTACCGATTCCGTAATTGCCATTCATTCCTATGGGCCTGGAGGCCCATAGGAATGAATGTCAATTACGAATCGGTAATTACCGATTCGGTAAAATAGGGAAAGAGTCAAGGGTGGCAGGGTGGCACTTTGACACCCTGTTGCACCCCTGAATAGTGCTTGTGTGCACATGTGGCACACATACATGCCCTAAGGGCATGTATGTCTGTCACATGGCACAGGTGTAAATACACAGATTTGCATTTACAGAGGTATTCGGTATTTACCACCAACTAATAGTTGGTGGTAAATAATGAATCTTGTAAGCACAGAAGCACTCTTCAAAGTGCTTACTACATTTCATTTACCGATATACCGATTCGGTATTTACCGAATCTGTAAATTTGCCACCTACATAGGAAAAGCCTATTACCGGTCGGTAACGGCCGATTTCGGCCGTTACCGACCGGTAATGGCCTTCCGACATCTGGCCCTTAGTCTTCCAGTTGTTGAGTACAGGGTTACACACTGAGCCCTCAGCTGTGCTAACTCCTGAACGGCACGACCAAACTGGGCAATCCCAGGTACCAAACAACATTAATCCCGATTTATACCTCAAGGCGAAATCAATGCAACTTGTTACAGTGTGCAGCTTTTGCAAAGCTGACACTTTGTTGCCTTTAAAAGTCTTGTGCCTTCCCGGGCCCATATGAAACTTATTGCCGCTTACTGCCCTCCTGTGGAGACGTGCCAATGACTCCCAGGAAGAAAAACAATGAGGGATTGCAGGCCAGGGAGGTGTCAAGTCCCGCCTGTAGGAAGCCACTAAGGTGTTATCCCTAAAAGGCAGGCTTCATAGGTGCCTTTGAAGAGAAGTTGTGGGACACAGGCAAGGAGGGCTACCCCATTGTTGAGGTTGACTTGCTGGCACGGTGAGCAGAGAAGGGAAATCAGTAGCCAAACCGGTTTACCGAGGGCCGTGTACCCCTGAGGTAGCCAAGCCCTAGGGGTTAGCTAGGGAGGTCTGAACACAGAGAGAGGTGTTTTGCCATTTTGGGAGTGGGCAGAATGTTGCATCCTGGATATAGCTAGATGCCACACTCCACAGGAAATGTTCACTAGGTGGGAAGGAATGGAGCCCATTGACTACCAACCGCATCACTTTCTGAGTATACAAGCGCTACCATTGGCACCCAGCCCTCAGGACTTGACCAACTTGGAAGAAGGATCAAAGAAGGACTGCGCTTCTGCACCGAGGTCCCATAAAAGAGAGCCTGCACGGACAAGGACTGCACCTGTTTCACATGGTGGCTAGTGAAGAGAAGGACTATGCCTGCCATGTCCTGCTAAGCGAGAAGGAATCTCCAGAGCCCAGTCATGCCAAGAGAACTACAAGGGCCAGCTGACTGACCTCCTATTCACAGGACAGAAACCCAACAGCTGAAGAAGCCAGCTGGGGCACGTTGTTAGATGAAAGTCTTCATGTCGCTACCACAGCTGCAGTGCAGCGGCAAGGACCACGATATGACATACAGACTTGCACTAGAGATTACTGAACCCAGGAGTGTTGCTGGGACTCTCAGAAGACGATTTACCGACTTGTGAAGGATTGTCCTGTGCCCGGGACAATGTGCGAGTGGACTTCAGCCATAATGTAGAGGACTTCTTTCGACATTGACCCTACAACTAGAATCCCCTGACCTTCGTGGACTGAGAAATCCCCGCAGTAAGACCCCCATCGACCGATTTTCATCCACCACATCCTTAGAGTATCTTCAGCATCCTTCTTCGGGACCACTTAAAAGGAATCCATTGCAACGCAAATAAAGTGTCTGGAACTATTGAGGGACTACTTCTCCTCTTGGTCCCCCTGACTAACTCCCTGCCTGTGTGGTCACACCAAGTACTTCTAACCAACAACATTGACGCTTTCCTAAGTTTTCTTTAAAAATGTTTCTAACTCCCAGATTCATCAAGAACACATTTTGCTATTCCTTAATAGCGAAAATTACCGATTCGCTATTAAGAAATAGCAAAATGCTATTCATCAAGAATCACTTCAAAAATAGCGATTTCCAATAATTACTTAATTGCGAGGCCCATAGGAATGAATGGAAAGACAATCTCAATTTGCTACTCGCAATTAGCGAATCGCAAAATGAGATTGCGATTTCAAGGGTGCAGGGGTGTCCAAAGGACACCCTGTTGCACCCCTGAAATTGATGTGTGCACATATGTTGCGCACACACATGCCCTTAGGGCATGTGTGTGCGCAACATGAAACTTTGAAAAATGCACTTTAGTGCATTTTTCAAAGTTTTTGCTATTTACCACGTAGTTAGACTTCGCGGTAATTAGCGGCCCCAGATTGCGAATTGGCAATTTTAAATTGGTTCATGATTGCATTTAAGATTCCTTAAATGCAATTAATCGCAATTTAGCGATTTCTAGAACTGCGATTTTTGCATTTGGGATGATGAATCCCAAATGCAAAAATAGCGCTCGCAAAGGTCCAGATTCTCAGAATCTGGCCCTTGGCGAGCTGATTTTAGTTTGATGAATCTGGCTGTAAGTGTCCAATTTGTTGACTTTGCTAGGGTTTGTAAGCGGTTGTATGAAATTGCACTAATTAATTATTTCTTGTAAAATCTATATCTCTGGAACACTGCAGTGGATCTTTTTTGTTCTAATGTCTAAATTCATATAAAATACAACCTATTTTTATAAATTGGTATTGGATTTCTTGAGTGTCGTGTCGATTGCTTCTTTAATTGTTTTGTAGCTGTTCTAATGCTTAACAATTGTTCCTCTGTGTAAGCCTTGCTGCTCAGTGCCGCAGCTACCCAGGATTGAGCTGAGGCTTTGACCAACGAAACCCAAGGGTCCTAAAAGGGATTGGTAAGTGATTCACACGGTTTGGTTACACTGCCACATCATATAATGCACCCCATTTACTCACATTTTTTATATGAGGCTCCAATATGCCATTTTTAAGTCGGGATGGAGTCATAGTAGAACTGCACAGCACGACCTTACGGCATGCAAAAGCCTTGCCAGTGAATGTTTTCCAGATCCGTTCTAGCAATTCTAAGGGGACGAATTGGACAGTAGAGTATACACCAGAAAGAGCATCTGTTTTGTGGCCATGATTCCCATCTCACTGCTAAATGAATGACATATAGAAGATAAGTGCATCTGAATGAGTTTGTGGAGTATTCACATGCAATACTTGCTGTGGTAGAGTGGTTCCTATCTGATGAATTTGGTTACTCCTTCTATTATTGACTGTTTGCACTTCCAGTTACAAAGTTAATATCTTAGGACTAGATGTGAGACGCTTGCACTTTGTGACTCGCAAATTGCGTCGCTTTGCAACTTCCAATTTGCGAGTCGCAAAATACAATGTACAACAGTGTCACAGACACTGTTAGCAATTCCCTATGGGGTCGCAATTTGCATGCCTCTTCAATATTAATGAGACAAGTGCAATTTGCGACCCCATTGGGAATGGCTAGCACTCCCAAGATTGGTGGCCTTTTTGGGTCTGCAGACCACCATGTCTGGGACTGCTTTTTACATAAATAGTTTATTTTTATTTAAATACAGCCCGTTTTCCTTAAAGGACGTTCTGGAGTTTGCGGGTGATACTCCTATTGATCCCGGCGTAGAGTGCATTGCCATAGTTCAGTTTGCTGCTGATGTGTGACAGTTTTCCTGTGTTCGGGGGGGACCCACTTGAAGGTCTTACGAAGGAGGTGGAGGGTGTGGTAGCAGGGGGAGGTGATGGCGTTGATCTGGCGGTCCATTTTGAGTTTAGAGTCCAGGATGATGCTGAGGTTGCATGTGTGGTCCGTGTGGCGGGGCCACCAGGTGTCATTCCAGGCATCGGAGTGTGGGCCCATGATGAGTACCTTGGTTTCGTCCATGTTGAGTTGAAGGCAGCTGTTCTTCAACCATCTGGCGACTGCTTCAATTCCGTCTTGAAAATTGCGTTTGGTGAAGTTGGGTTCGTTGGATAGAGAGAGGATGAGTTGGGTGTCGTCTGCGTACAATGTGATGTTGAGTCTGTGTGCTCTGACGATAGACGCAAGTAGGGCCATGTAGATGTTGAACAGGGTTGGGCTGATGGAAGATCCTTGTGGAACTCCACAGGTGGTTGGAGTCAGTTCTGAGAGAAATAGAGGGAAATCTGAATCTTTGCATTCTGCCAGAGAGAAAAGAGAGAATCCAGTCAAGGTCCCACGTCGTGGAGTCTGCGGGCTAAGCGGCTGTGAGAGACAGTGTTGAAGGCCGCGGAGAGGTCTAGGAGGTCTAGGAGGAGGGCCACAGTCTCTCCTCTGTCAAAGAGGGTGCAGATGTTGTCTGTTGCTGCGAGAAGTGTGGTTTTGGTGCTGTGGTTTTTCCTGAAGCCTGATTGGGATTGGGTTTCAAGGATGTGGTTTTCTTCGATGAAGGCGGCAAGTTGGCTGTTGACTGCTTTTTCCTTGACTTTGGCTGGATACAAGAGAAGGGAGATCGGTCTGAAATTCTTGAGGTTGGTGGGGTCCGCTGAAGGTTTATTCAGGATAGGGTTAATCTCGGCGTGTTTCCAGTCGTCGGGGAAGGAGGAGGTCTCGAAGGAGCGATTGATGATTCGTTGAAGATCGGGCGATGATGTGGTGGTTCCCCCGAGTGGGTGAACGTAATTATTCTTCAATGCTGAGAGCAGACCAACTGTCTAGTGTCGGCTGTGTACTGCTGGGAGTGCTGGGAGGGGGTTCCTCATGGGGGTTGTTGTCGTCGAAGTTGTCATAGATGGTCTTGATTTTGTGATGGAAGAAAGCTCTGAGTCTGTCGCAGAGGTCCTGGGAGCCAGTGATGTCTGTGGACTCGCTGTTGGGTTGGGTGAACTCTTTGATGATGCCGAAAAGGTCTTTGCTGTTGTGTCCATTAGTGGAGATTCTATCCTGAAGTGCTTTCTTCCTGGAGAGTCTAATGAGCTTGTGGTGGGCAGAGGCAGTTGTTTTGAAGTGTCAAGATCTGTTGGGATTTGGCGTTCCTCCACAGTTTTTAGAGAAGTCTGGAGGTGCAACTGGAGTCTTGGAGTCTTTGAGTTTAGTGAAAAACTGGCTTTCTAGGCATAGCACTTGGAGTCTTTCTTGACGTGGGACAATGGTGTTGGCGCAGTAGGTTATCCAATTATGTAGAGTGTGGACGGCGGTGTTGGGGTCATCCTCTGTGGTGATGGGAGCGGAGCTGCCGTGGGCAGCGGTGAGCTGGTCGTCGGAGATCTTGTTGCAATTTCTGCGCTGGAGCTGATGCCAGCGTCTGCGGGGAATGTTGGATTTGATGGTGGAGTGAACACAGTGGTGGTCCGTCCATGGGAGGTTGGAGGTGTGGCTGAAGGTGATGGAGTTCCCTGCTGTGAAAACAGGATCGAGGATGGGCCCCGCAGTGTGCGTTGGTTCTAGTACTATCTGCTGGAGTCCTATGGTGAGGAGGTTGTCCAGGAGGGAGGCGGAGTTGGGGTCCTGGCAGTTGTCGAGGTGAAAGTTGAAGTCTCCTAGCAGCATGAAATTTGTGGAGGTGATGGCATGGGTAGAGGAAATACCGGTCAGTGCTGATTTGCATATCGCCATTGTCTAACCCAGGGTGGTGTGGAGTGGAAAAACGATGGATTTGGGCACAGATCTTTGGACTGGGGTGAATGTGTGACATTGATCCACATTCTGTCCATCACTGTTGTGTTTGCAATTACCGCTCTAAGTGTACTGGGGATGCTCAGACGTGAGTCCCAGGCACTCCACACCACTGGAGTCAAGCTAGCCGGGCTGATGAGAGGTGTTACCTCGAAACCGGGCCGGTCCTCGGATGCTTGTTTCCGTTCTGGGAAGGACATGTCTTTTGTAGTTCGGACTGGACTGTTCCCATGGGGCACAGGGTCAGTGCTGATTTGCATATCGCCATTGTCTAACCCAGGGTGGTGTGGAGTGGAAAAACGATGGATTTGGGCCCAGATCTTTGGACTGGGGTGAATGTGTGACATTGATCCACATTCTGTCCATCATTGTTGTGTTTGCAATTACCGCTCTAAGTGTACTGGGGATGCTCAGACGTGAGTCCCAAGCACTCCACACCACTGGAGTCAAGCTAGCCGGGCTGATGAGAGGTGTTACCTCGAAACCGGGCCGGTCCTCGGATGCTTGTTTCCGTTCTGGGAAGGACATGGCTTTTGTAGTTCGGACTGGACTGTTCCCATGGGGCACAGGGTCAGTGCTGATTTGCATATCGCCATTGTCTAACCCAGGGTGGTGTGGAGTGGAAAAACGATGGATTTGGGCCCAGATCTTTGGACTGGGGTGAATGTGTGACATTGATCCACATTCTGTCCATCATTGTTGTGTTTGCAATTACCGCTCTAAGTGTACTGGGGATGCTCAGACGTGAGTCCCAGGCACTCCACACCACTGGAGTCAAGCTAGCCGGGCTGATGAGAGGTGTTACCTCGAAACCGGGCTGGTCCTCGGATGCTTGTTTCCGTTCTGGGAAGGACATTGCTTTTGTAGTTCGGACTGGACTGTTCCCATGGGGCACAGAGTCAGTGCTGATTTGCATATCGCCATTGTCTAACCCAGGGTGGTGTGGTGTGGAGTGGAAAAACGATGGATTTGGGCCCAGATCTTTGGACTGGGGTGAATGTGTGACATTGATCCACATTCTGTCCATCACTGTTGTGTTTGCAATTACCGCTCTAAGTGTGCTGGGGATGCTCAGACGTGAGTCCCAGGCACTCCACACCACTGGAGTCAAGCTAGCCGGGCTGATGAGAGGTGTTACCTCGAAACCGGGCCGGTCCTCGGATGCTTGTTTCCGTTCTGGGAAGGACATGGCTTTTGTAGTTCGGACTGGACTGTTCCCATGGGGCACAGGGTCAGTGCTGATTTGCATATCGCCATTGTCTAACCCAGGGTGGTGTGGAGTGGAAAAACGATGGATTTGGGCCCAGATCTTTGGACTGGGGTGAATGTGTGACATTGATCCACATTCTGTCCATCACTGTTGTGTTTGCAATTACCGCTCTAAGTGTACTGGGGATGCTCAGACGTGAGTCCCAGGCACTCCACACCACTGGAGTCAAGCTAGCCGGGCTGATGAGAGGTGTTACCTCGAAACCGGGCCGGTCCTCGGATGCTTGTTTCCGTTCTGGGAAGGACATGGCTTTTGTAGTTCGGACTGGACTGTTCCCATGGGGCACAGGGTCAGTGCTGATTTGCATATCGCCATTGTCTAACCCAGGGTGGTGTGGAGTGGAAAAACGATGGATTTGGGCCCAGATCTTTGGACTGGGGTGAATGTGTGACATTGATCCACATTCTGTCCATCACTGTTGTGTTTGCAATTACCGCTCTAAGTGTACAGGGGATGCTCAGACGTGAGTCCCAGGCACTCCACACCACTGGAGTCAAGCTAGCCGGGCTGATGAGAGGTGTTACCTCGAAACCGGGCCGGTCCTCGGATGCTTGTTTCCGTTCTGGGACGGACATGGCTTTTGTAGTTCGGACTGGACTGTTCCCATGGGGCACAGGGTCAGTGCTGATTTGCATATCGCCATTGTCTAACCCAGGGTGGTGTGGAGTGGAAAAACGATGGATTTGGGCCCAGATCTTTGGACTGGGGTGAATGTGTGACATTGATCCACATTCTGTCCATCACTGTTGTGTTTGCAATTACCGCTCTAAGTGTACTGGGGATGCTCAGACGTGAGTCCCAGGCACTCCACACCACTGGAGTCAAGCTAGCCGGGCTGATGAGAGGTGTTACCTCGAAACCGGGCCGGTCCTCGGATGCTTTTTTTCCGTTCTGGGAAGGACATGGCTTTTGTAGTTCGGACTGGACTGTTCCCATGGGGCACAGGGTCAGTGCTGATTTGCATATCGCCATTGTCTAACCCAGGGTGGTGTGGAGTGGAAAAACGATGGATTTGGGCCCAGATCTTTGGACTGGGGTGAATGTGTGACATTGATCCACATTCTGTCCATCACTGTTGTGTTTGCAATTACCGCCCCAGACCAACCTGGCCACATTATCACATGAGGTAGTGAAGTTTGGTGGCTATTCCGGCATACAAGTGAACTGGGTCAAATCAGTTTTATTCCCCCTGACTTAGGCAACCCAGCCCTTCCCCATAGAATACCATTTGAAATGGACTACTGATACAATTAAATATTCGGGTATTTGGATCAGCAAGGACCCTGAAAAACTGTGGCCCACAAACTATGGGCGAGCCATGGTCTGGCTGGAAAATCGTGTCCCGGTGAGGTCTAGGTTACCATTGTTTATGGCGGGCCAGATCACCTTGGCTAAAATGGCTGTGCTGACCAAATTTCTTTATCTTTTTGTAAATATCTGAGTCTCCCTACTCATCAGGTTTTTTTAAACACTTACGGTCCAACCTGATTTCATTGATATGGGCTGGACGACAACCCAGGGCCCCAAAGGACCTACTCACATTGCTGCAATCATAAGGGGGTATGGGAGCTTCGGACATGTACCTCCATGCCCTATGCTCACAGGCCTAGTGTTTACCCTAGGGATTCACCACACACCATTTCAGCTTTATGTGGCAATTGAACTAGATAGGGCTTCCCCTTGGCCGCTCACCAGAGCTTTGTTCCTCCCCTTCAAACCACCTGGGCCTGAGATTGACATTATACAGTGTGTCCATTGGGCATGGGCTGAGCGCAGAAAACATACTGGTATCCCGCTGCTGCATGACCCTTCTGCTCTTGTAGCTAACCATCCCCTACTACTGCCATTGCACGATATAGGAACGATAAACTGTGCAGGTAGACTAGGTATTCATACTTTTGCAGATCTCTACCCTGATGACCACTTCTTCCCCACCCAGCAGCCACAACCTCACCTGCCCTTCCACTGCTAGACACTTTATTATACTTTCACCTATGTGCCACCTTCCCTGCTCCTCTGCAAACACTCACTGCACTGGAATGTGTCTACACCAAATCATCACAGCGCAAGTTGATAACAAGACTGCACCTCCACATTCCACAGTCCACTTCAGTACTCGTTCTAAAGGCTTATAACCTGTTGGCTGCGGGTGTTATTCTCCTGCTGTGCTGGGATGCAAGGGGCGCGCACAGCGCCCCAGTGCTCATGACGAGCTCAGCTTGTCATTAGCCACGGTGCTCGTGTGCTCATGACGAGCTCAGCTCGTCACGGCCACACCAGTTTCATTAGAACGCTCAGCACAGCAGGGAGATTATCCCGCGTGTGAGCGTTCTAACGGCCATGACGAGCTCAGCTCGTCATGAGCACACGAGCACCGTGGCTCATGACTAGCTGAGCTCGTCATGAGCATGGAAGGGGTTAAAGCCTGGAATACTGATCAATGGATAGGGACCCCCTTAACTGATGCCCAGTGGACCTTCTTCTGAAACCAACTTGAAATGCTATCCCCTATCTCCTCCGCCTCATACATTTCAAATTCTTAACATCGGCTATACCATACACCCACACAATTAACATGGATGGGGACTCTGACGCTCACTGTCAGCGGTGCCACACACCCCATACTGATTTCATACATTTAGGACCGAGATCTTCCACATACTGAAAGACGTCACAGACCTACTCATTCCCCTTTCCCAGTAATTGGGCTCCTTGGTTATGTAAAAGAGGTGCCACATGGCTTCCACAGACTAGTCGTTATGATGCTCCTATTAGCCAGGTGCCGGGTTGTGATTCACTGGTGTAGATCGAAGGCTCCAACGCTCCAAGCATGGTTCCTCAACATTGCATACTGCCATCAACAGTGCTCTGTATTCTGGGAACTAATGCTGCCGGATTCTCCTCTCATGGACATTTGGGAACCCTTTACCTCCTACCTTCTGCGGAGAAACTCTGCCTCCCCCATGGCGGCGGAGCATTCTTCAACTGCTGAGGAAGATGTTGTGTGATCCATATTTGTAAGATTTCCAGGGATGCAAATTGGGGTTGGATGGCCACCTGATCATTAATGATTATCACAACACAGGCTAGGATTTCAGAAAACTCTGCATGTTTCAAGAATGTAATCGATGATATGGTCTGTTGCATCAGATCGCACAGTATGTACCGGTTATGTAAGCATGACTCTTTTTGATTGTGGAGAGATGTGGTGCAGCGACCAGCGCAGCTGACTTAAGAGCACAGGGGGTTCGAACCCTTGATCCGGCGGCAGCTCAGCTCAGCACCATGGGACTCTGGGCAATAGCTCACTTAATTTCTACGATGGCCCCCAGTGCCTTGATTCCCATAAGGGTGCGTAGTTTGCGCTTTGCAATTACGGATTTTATTGATGGTATGCTGATTTTTTTTTTCAACACTGCCGACCATTTCTAAATAAACAACAACAAAAATAAATGATGCTACTTTATTCCTGCCTGCTGCTTACCATAGGCTCACTGCAGCGTCGCTCTTCTTTGCTGCCACCTCACTAGTTCCTGAAGCCGATACCTCACTTCCTTTCAAGGCTGATTAGCACCGGCCAATTACAGTTTCCATGCGCTTGCATTCCTTTAGCTGTTTGGCAAAACTCTTTTAAAAAATATATATATATTTCTGCCTGTCACTGCTTCTTTCTATTTGTTGCATCACAGCATCCTGCCCTTTATCACTCTGTGTGCACGCAACCAATGTAAGCCACAGTTCATATGTAGTGCCTCTGACCTCCGCATCTCTATCACTCACACTGTTTCTCTCTTCAGTCTGTGGTGAGAATAGAGGAGTTGGGAGCTCGCCTGGATGCTGTGACTTGTAATGCATGAAGTCTCCCCTCCATATGACAGTGCCTCTGGTACAATTTCACAATCCCTTAACCACGATTGTGTGATTCGCGAGCCCTTAACCAAGATTGCGCACCCTACGCTTAATACTTTCAGTGTTGATAGTACTTAACTAATATGGTGCCCCTTGGGTGACACTGTACGGGTGTTAAGCTGGTCCAAATAATCCAGTTGTCACCTTCCTTTCAACCCTGAGGCCAGCTGAGCTGCTGCAGTCAGGCTGGTGGCTACTGGAGGCTGTGAAAGGCATCAACGAGCCAACGGGGTCCAGGCCGCTGCGGCAGCAGGAGAAACTGGGCCTAGCAAAGTTGGAGCAGGCAACATGCATGCTCTCGGAGCTCAGTTTGTTTAGGTAGGACAGGGGCGGTGATCTGTCCTGGCAGGTACAGCATCACAAATTCAGCAGGAGTGCTTTTTAATGTAATACATGCTTAACACAAGCCTGAATCTGTATGCTGCATCTTTGTGAGGCGGACAAGTCTGTTTCTGGAGCATGCTTTAGGTATAGTTATACTTCTGATTTCTGAGGCTAGACTACTTGTGGTATCTCCCTCTTTGTCCCCCCGGCGGCTCCGCGTGTGATGGTGCTGCTCGCGGTGACATCACTTAGAATGTCACCGCGACCAGCGTTCCAAAGCGAGCGCCGGGGACTCTGAGGGTGACAGCGTTCCCGAGAGGCTGTGGCTGAGGTCGTAGTTATATACATCCTACTTTTGTAATAAATCATCTGTTCTCCACGTAACGGTTCTTGAGTCTTGTTTTCACCGTTACCACACTGGCGACGAGGGTTAACCCCTGCGACCTCAACACGCCGAAGAACGAAAAGGAAAGTGAACTAATCTACAGCTGTCTCGTGTAATCTCAGCTGACTGAAGAGGAAGAGTATCGAGTTGCAGTGGCCGACTACAGCATGAAGTGCCGGCCGGTGTATGAAACAGCCCCAGCGTCGGAAGGTGTCGGACAGACACTCGGAGTAGACGTGAAGGAAGAAAAGGTGCCTCGCTCTAGAGTGGCTGCGGGTCTGCGTGGAGTCTGGCTGTCACCTCCATGAAGTAAGGTAACGCCTGCCAGCCACCCCTGCGCGCTCTACCCAGACTCTTCCCAACGTCCAGCGTGGTGCATTATCCTGTCTGCAGCCTTCAAAGAGAGTGGGATGCCCCTTCGTGTCTGAGCCTGCCAGCGGGATCTATAGCGCCAATAGGGAGCGTGGCACGCAGTTACCTCACCTTCCTCATCGTGCAAGTGTAGTTGGTGACTGGCAGTCATCTTTCCGGGACAACGCAAAAGCGCGAGGGGATCCTGCGCATTAGGCGGCTGCCTAGTGACCGAATACATCATCTGCGAGTTTAAACCTTCAGGCTGGCGAGAGGCTTTTGCGAGAAGCATCCCCTGAAAGTCCACGCAGCGAGGCGTGCGTGTGCGTATCTAATTACCGGTCTCCTCAGAGGGGTTGTGTGTAGACAAACACGGTTGGCCATATACATTTGTTGCCACACGTGATTGGGCACTGCCTGTCGTTTTGAGGAAAGTGTATTTGGGACAAGGAACTGTGTGTGGTTTCAACGCTGGAAAGTAGAAGTGAACTCAGAAGTTTATTTGCACCTTTTTGAACTTGCTGATGGAACTGCGCTGGCTGTGAAAGAAGGTCTTTTGTTCCTGCCTTTTGAACAAATTGTGACTGGTAAAACGACAAGTCTTGCGCTGAGCGCCTTCGAGCTCAGTGTCTGTGGGCTGTGCGTGGTAAAGAAGATATATACCTATATTTTGTTGGTGTTGTGTAGCTATCACTGCCAGTTAAAGATCTCTCTCTCACCCTTCATGTACCCGTAGGCTCACCTGTACCACAGTATCAGTTCAGTACCCAATTGTAATGTTCTGTGTCCTTTAAAGCAGAAAGGTGTGCGGTGCAGAGGTTTCTCAACATAGTTTCCGCTAGGTGCTGGACTAGATTATAACACCATTAGCACAAGTGTGTCCTTAGCGGTTTCACAGGCATTCTACCCTTGGTACAGACATATAGTGTTTTGCCTGCATTCCAAGTCTTAGAGTGGGTTGGCGAAATTTCTCTGGGAGGGTCATCCCGGGGCAAAACCGTTGTGGTATTGAAATGCAAAGTGTAACCCCTCCACCCTTTTTCTTAACCAGCCCAGGTGACCCCACCATCCTATGGAAAAAATGGAAGAAAGTGTTTTTAAACTATGCTACTGTGTGTGGGCCTAACCTGGGGCTAGAAAGAAAAGTTGCACTGCTGGCCTATTATTTGGGCGCGGAAGGAGAGGAAGTCCTAGACCATCTCCCGGAGTTAGGGGCACAGGAGGCAAGGGGTCTGAATGAATTTGAAATTAGTCTAAAGAAGTTAGATTTGCACTACCTCCCCAAGACCAGCACAATTATGGAGAGGTACCATTTTGGTAAGAGGGCACAAAAGGATGGGGAATCTATAGAGGATTTTGTGTCTGAGTTGAGGAAGTTAGCTGCAACGTGCAAGTTTGGGGGAGCGAGCGAGGAGAGAATTAGGGACCAGTTCGTGTTGACCTGCAGGATGGAGCGAGTGCGTGAAGAGCTTTGGCTTAAAGATGACCCGCCTTTGAGAGAAGTTCTCATCATAGCCAAGCAGGTAGAGCACATGTTGCAGTGTGTCAGAGAAATTAAGCAAGATGCAGGGGAAAAGAAGAACGACGATAAGACCAATGTCAGCGAGGTGATGACCGAAAGTGAGACTGTGTCTGTAGTTAAGGGTCAGAAGGCAGTGGGCAAGGAGCAGAAGGAAAGCAGACCGGGAGGGTCATACAGGGGTACCTGCTACAGGTGTGGGAAACAAGGGCATCTAGCCAACGACAAGGAGTGTCCCGCCCTCAGGTTCACTTGTAACAAGTGTGGCAAGAAGGGCCATTTCAAGCAGTTTTGCAAGAGTGGGCAGGGCGCCAGTAGACAGAGTAGAGACAGAACAAATGTGGTGAGCGACGAATTTGTTGTGCAAGTACAAGAGTTGAAGGCGCCAGGTCCCAGAAACCCCTTGTGTAAAGAAGTTACAGCACAGGTAGAAGAGGAACAAGTTGAAAGTCCCAAAGACACTATAAAAGTTGGGAATGTTGAGATAGATGCATTGTTTGACTCTTGTTCTCGAATAACTATCATTAATGCCAATGAGTTCTCACGTGTGTCAAAAGGCAAAATAATCTTGAGAAGGTTAGACCTGAGACCAGGAGGGTATGCGGGGCGCCCCATCTCCATGAAAGGGTACTTCCTGAGCAAGATCGAGTACAGAAACAGATCTACTGTCTCCAAGGTATATGTGTCCACTGTAGGGGATAACATTTTGGGGTGGCGTGCACAAAAGGGGTTGGGGGTGTACCTCAATCCCAACAGTAATCCCCAAATTTTGATACAGGAGATACAGGAGGGTGAGGCTAACTTCACAAGAGAATTTGAAGAAGTATTTAGAGAAGGGCTTGGGTGTTTGAAGAACTACTGCCACAAAATCAAATTGAAGAAGGATGCCAAGCCCGTTGTAGCAAAAGTCAGAAGACTCCCCATAGCCATTCAGGAGGAGGTCAGAACTGAATTTGAAAAACTGTGCAAGGCAGGAGTTATCGAACCTGTGGAAGCGACCGAATGGTTGGCGCCCATCGTGGCAGCGAAGAAAAAGGATGGGTCAGTCCGGCTCTGCATTGATTTGAGGGCACTCAACAAAGAGGTCGTCGTTGACCGATACCCCTTGCCGAACATCACCCAAATGATGAGCATGCTTGAGGGTGCAAAGGTGTTTTCCACCCTCGATCTCACCTCGGCCTATTTCCAGATAAAACTTCACGAGGAGTCTCAAGAACTCACTGCTTTTGTGACACCCATGGGCGCTTACAAGTTCAAGAGGATGCCTTTCGGCCTAGTCTCGGCGGCTGCCGTCTTTCAAAGAATCATGGGCAACATCCTAAAGGGCATCCCGGGCGTCATGTGCTACCAGGATGACGTACTGGTGTTCGCAAAAAACCAAGTTGAGCATGATCAGAGACTTAGATGTGTACTGGGGAGGTTTTTGTCCCAGGGTCTTACCGTGAAGAAGGACAAATGCGTTTTTAGCTGTGCCGAGTTGGATTTCCTGGGTCACAAGATTACAGCAGGAGGCATACGTCCTAAGGTCGAGCTCCAAGACACCATTGTGAATTTGTCACCACCCAAGAACAAAGACGAGATCAAATCATTCATGGGGATGCTGGAGTTTTATGGCAAGTTCATCAGAAACCTAGCTGGCAGGACTTACGCCATCAGGCTGTTACTGAAGAAAGAAAGCGAATTCAAATGGAGCCAAGACTGCCAGAGCGAATTCGAGGACGTAAGGAGAGCTCTTGCGGAAGCCCCTAGTTTGAAGTCCTACATGCCCGGCCGGACAACGATCCTCACCACTGATGCAAGTGCAAAAGGGTTGGGAGCGGTTCTCACCCAGAAAGGTGTGGAAGGAGAAGAAACGGTGGCCTTCGCCTCAAGGTCACTCCAAAAATCTGAGGACAACTACTCGGTCATCGAAAAGGAAGCATTGGCGGTATCCTGGGCAATAGGCAAATTCAGAGACTTCCTGTGGGGTACGCAGTTCACCCTCCGAACCGACCACAAACCGTTGGTAGAAGTGTTCAGCAAGAAGGGATTGGATGCCATCTCCAGTAGGATAAGGCGTTGGGTGGTCAGTCTCCAGGAGTACACCTTCAATGTCGAGTATGTTCCGGGAACACAAAACCTCGCAGCCGACTGTCTGTCCAGGCTTGTCAGTGATGCAGAAGCGAGTGAAATGCGGGACAAAACAGATGAAGATGAAGAAGGATTCATGGTTGAGAATGTCTGCACCGTCCAGAAGGCGTTGGGAGAAGAAACGTGGAGAAAGGCACAAGAAGAGGATAAGACCATGGAAGAAGTCTGCAGAAGAGTGAGAGGTGGATGGAAGCACGTGGACAAACGTGTTGAAGACCTGCGGCCCTTCCAGGCTGTAAAGGATGAGTTAACCATTGTCGACGGATGCCTGTTCAGGGGAACAAGACTTGTACCACCAGCTAGTGTGAGAGACAACCTGGTCGAGATAGCTCACGAAGGGCACTTAGGAATCACTAAGACCAAGCAAAGACTCAGGGAGAGCTATTGGTGGCCGAACATGGACCTGATCACGGAAAGAAGAATCAGGGGGTGCATCCCGTGCTGCAATAGCGACAAGGTTCTGAAGCAACAGACACCACCCATGGTGTGTAGGCCGCCCCCGTCTGGACCTTGGGACGAGTTGGCTTTGGACATTTTGGGCCCGTTGTCCGGGGAACTGCGGACACCTTACATCTTGGTGCTCGTGGATCTGTATTCTCGGTGGCCGGAGATAAAACTCGTCAGTGAAGTCACGACAAAGACGGTCATCGGATTCTTGCAGGAGGTGTTCATCCGTGAGGGGCTCCCCAGCAACATTCTCACTGACAACGGAGTGCAACTATGCTCGAAAGAGATGGGGGACTTCCTGGAAGAAAGAGGCGTCAGACACAAGCGATGCGCGTTATACCACCCAGAGACCAATGGCATGGTCGAACGCTTCAACAAAACCATCAAGGAGAGCATCCAGCTGGCCAAAGCCAGTGGCGTAAATTGGAAAGAAGAATTGTGGAGGCGTCTGGAAGCATACAGGTTCACACCGCATCAGACGACGGGCGTCACCCCATTCGAACTGCTCCGTGCAAGGACACCCAACACCAAGCTTACCCCGGGGTGGATGGAATGGCACAAGGGGTGGTCGGACCGAACCAAAGAAAAGGACAGCCTGAGGAAAAATGAACAAGCCATGAAGGTGAGAAAAGAAGGATACGACCAACGCAAGGCCACACGAGAGGTTGGTTTCAAAGTTGGAGACGACATAAAAATCAGAGCTCCCACAGGGAAGGCAAGCTGGTCAGAGTACAGCAGTCCCACGAAAATCACAAAACTTTTCAAGAATGCAGTCAAGACCCAAGAAGGGAAAATATGGAACCTAGGGAGGGTTGTGAAGTACCACCCTCCTGTAGAGGTCCCAGAAGGTGCAAGGGAGGGGAAGAGTGGTCCTAGGAAGGATAGTGGTTTCACTGTCAGGAGACCGTCAGGTATTTCTCATCCGGGCCACAGGCCCAACAGGAGAGTGACCAGACCTCCCAGGCGTTTTGATCAATATGTAATGATGTAACTGTTGCCATTCTACCTAATGTATGGTCTTAGTCCTATTTCTGGTTTCTGCACATTGTTTTATCCTATGTTTTCAATTTCCGCAGGGAAGGGGGATGTGTGGTATCTCCCTCTTTGTCCCCCCGGCGGCTCCGCGTGTGATGGTGCTGCTCGCGGTGACATCACTTAGAATGTCACCGCGACCAGCGTTCCAAAGCGAGCGCCGGGGACTCTGAGGGTGACAGCGTTCCCGAGAGGCTGTGGCTGAGGTCGTAGTTATATACATCCTACTTTTGTAATAAATCATCTGTTCTCCACGTAACGGTTCTTGAGTCTTGTTTTCACCGTTACCACACTACTCTTTTCTCAGAGCGCAGTGCAGCCTTATTTCTTCTCTTTAGCTCTTCAGTGAATGTATGACTGGGTTGTTTGGTGAGAGATTTAGGAGTTTCACCTAGCCCATGAACTAAAGCAGTACATTAAACATTCAGAATGTGATAACTTTTGCTTCGTCTTGTAACTGATGAAGCACTAGAGACAATACTGGGAAGCTGCTGCTGTGAAGGCTCACTCGGACATTTTGCAGTACTTAGAACAAAAAGATGGTAATGCTGCCCCTGCTGTGCCAGTCATGTCATGCCTTCCTCTCGTTAACACGGTTACAAGTTGCAAGGCTCCGGAAACCTGCAGCACGCCTTTTGTGTGCATAACATGCACCAGAGAGTTTAAAAATAGACCTATATTTGCCAGTTTCAATGCCACGGAGTGACATACTTGCGTCCATCAACAGGACATTGTCAGCGTGTCTTTGCAATGCGCAATACACCATATGCAAGTGCTATAAATGGGACCAATCATCCCACTTTTTCTTAGTCAGTCATAATTAGTAACCGTTTTGTTTGAGGTATGATGGGTCACAGTATTTAAGATTTGAATTGGCTAAACCTGCATCAAAGTGTAATCTTGTTTTGGAAGACTGCAGATTAGACAGGCATCCTAGCAGCTGACAAAGAAGCATAGTTTTGAGGTAAGGACACAAACCCCTCATCAACTCCTGAACTGTAAATGGGATTTTTAATTTGTTGCGATCTTGACAAAGATGTATCCTGATTTATCATTCAGTCTTGACCAAAGGTCCAATAAAGTACTGACATTTACTTTTTTTTACAAATATCTTTCCTATGTATCCATCTTTCTGTTTCCATACCCACCATCTGTAAATATCCTACACATGCATCACCTGCCATCTTTTCATTCAGGTCCGGCTCTAGGGCGGTGCAATCGGTGCCACCGCACCGGGCACTGACTTTGGGCGAGGGCGCCATGTTTATTGTTTTAAAAGCACCAGATGCCACGTTCCTTGTCCAAGCAATTTTCAAGCATCAATAAAAATGTCACAGTAATTCTGGTGATTAATTGTCTGGTAGAGGACGTTTTGACTCATCATAGACCAGAAGGTTAATGTGTCTGATGCAAAGAATGTGTCCCATTCAGATCACAAAGTGCGTACACTATAAATAGGTTAATAGGTTATCGCTTTTGTCACAGAGATTCTTTTGTTACTTGTATCAAAAAGTTAAAATCCTAATATAGAGCAGTGCACTATTACTATTGTCAAAGATCTGCATGCAAGCTGCTACATGTTCTTTTTTGCCCAGTCTTTCCTTATCCTAATTTTGACAAAAGGGTTCATTTGGGTAGAATACAATTATTTTTTATTAAAGAAAACCCCTAACAATGGTGTTACATTTTAAATTCGGAATTTGTGCTTTTCCAGACCAACTATACTGTCTTCCAGTATGGATGACATGTGACTCTTAAACTTTGTAGGCTTCGGTCTTATGTAACATTTCCTATTCATTGATTTACACACGTATGATTGTCTCCGTGTAATGTATGTGTGATGTAAAGTTTTCTGACACCTCAAACTGGTATACATAGTGCTGTAAAACTAAATGAATCCAAGAGACACTGGTTATGGAGACTTGGGGGGCATTGTCAAATGGTGGTAGTGAGAGAAACCATGGCGAGGCGGTTATGTGGGGGGGCGCCGACAATCATTGTTGCACAGGGGGTCACCAGTACTAAAGCCGGCCCTGTTTTCATTCATCTGATCACACAGACAACTATCCTTGTACTCATACAGCTATCCATCCATTTAAACATTCATACAAACAGCTATCATTCCACCAACCCACCTATCCTAACTGCACCGCTGCTTGTTAAATTCTCGCATTATCTGGATGGTAACCACATAATTACACTATACATCACAGACATCCACTCCACTCTATAACACATACATTTTCACATTTACAGTCCCAATAGCTCAAACTCTTGTTTTCTAAGTGATCACTCCACTGCAAACAAAAAAAACATGAGTAAGAAACATGGTCATTTACAACGTCAACAGCACTAACTTTCACAAATGCGAAACCGATTGCATTGCAAATGCTTGTGCTCTTTCTTGGCTTCCAAACTTTGGAACTCTTTACAGCTTCATTTTTAGTGCGTAGCTAATCACTTTACTTTTTTAAAGATCCCGAAATCCTAGTTGTTTCTGTAATCTCCCTTTCAATATGGCTGCAAGTCTGTTTTCCAGCGACAAAATGTCCGAGAAGGGTATTACTTTGAATTACAAGAACTTTACATTTTTTTATTCAGTAATTCACTCGTGGTCTTTCGCTGCCATACATAGGTATACAATAATTTTATGAGCTGTGAATTTTCTGTATTTACTGTCTTTCACATCCAAGTGTTCTATTTTTTTGAATCACACATTTCGTAGCTGAAACTTGGTTGTCTCTTTTGAAAAGACAACTGAGGTTCGTCTTTTGAATTGTTTGTAAATCAGCTCCACTCGCTTCACAGTATATGATATTCTGCATTTCAAACCTGTATTTGGATGTAAGATTCGTCTGACCACGTCTGTTATTTTTTGTCATATTTAAATTTCTGCATATTTGATATGTATGTATTTTCTGTTTTATTGAGCTTCTGTTTGTTTCAGCTTTTTTCTTGTTTGAATTCAATTAAACAATTGCCCGTCCCACTCCTCATTAATTGAATATTCTAGGTCATTTCCTAACATGACCATGAACAAACTTCCTCCCCAAAGCTCCTGCACTGTGTCTATGTCTCCTCAATATGTTGAAAACCTTCCCCTTTTCATAATGTTCTTTTTGTTGCACCTTGTAGTGTCAGCCCTGCAGAGGAGCTCCCTTTCGAAGATGCCTCCGTGGATCTGGTCATAGCATCCTCAGCAGCACACTGGTTCAACCTTGAGAAATTTATGAAGGAAGCAAACCGAGTCCTTAAGCCACGCGGTTGTATGGCCTTGCTGACCTACACTTCGCATTTGGAAGTTCATGCGAAGGACTCTTCTGATAACTTGACCGCGATCTACCGTGAGGTGAGAAGATGAAATAATGGATGTGTGTTGAAAGAGGACTCCGCTATAGGATATGTCCTGACTTTGTGGGATCATGCCAATCACTTTACTGCTTGCAGAACTAGATGTTTCGTGGCCATGAATATGCAGCTTAAAAGTTTGTATAGAGGATGGCTGTGGAAGGCATTGTCCGGTGGGGTATATCCTAAAAAGATTTTCTTTTTTTGGGAAGTGTGGATTAAAACTGCAGTTTTTATGAATGTAACTCGTTACTTTAAATAAAGCGTCTTATTAGTATATATAGGAGGCTACATTGTACCTTCTCAGGAGAGGTATTGCTTTAAAGTTTCATCACTGCAAGTTCCACCTTCAAAGGGACTGGTACTGTGATGTATTCCTATAGGTTCTGTATCGATCCCCCTATTCCTGACCCTATTCTGGTTAACAAGTTAACTAGCAGCCAGCCCATGATGCAGAAAACCCCCATGATGCAGATACCGTTATCTGATAAAGCCACACTACGGCACAGGAACGTGTTATCTGATTAGGTCATAACGCTTGCCATCTAATTAGACAAGCGATATTCCTCCAGCCCCTGATAAGGCATACGGAGTTCTCAAAACAAATCAAACCTATGTCAACCTGGTAAAAACCCTGCGGCCATTGTTTTGATTTCATCGAGAACTTCAGCAAAAGAATGTGGTAACGACCAAGTAGTATGACATCCTTATTGACGTATCTATGTCCATCCTTACGTCAATCTCGGCACCTTAAAGGTATAAATATTACCGATATTGCCCTATGCAAACACACGCGGTGGTGACGAGATCGGAGCAGCCAGACTTGCCGAAGCCCAGAGCAGAGCAGACCCCGCTGGCGCAGCCCCGCCTTCCTGACGCGCTGAGAACGAGAAGCTGCCTTTTCTCCTGCCGAGAAATCCAGCTCCGGCGCTTCCGGGTAGCCCTCGCAGGCAGCCTGGAATATCGAGACCAGAGACAAGAGATACCATCCCTCATCCATCCTAGATTCCAGGTACAGAACTGAATAACCCCTCGCAGAGAATTCTTTAGTCAGTCACTTGGCAAAAACAAACTTAACTTAAACTGTAACTTTCTATTCCCGCCCACGTATTAGGCTTAGGTCAGGTACACGGGGTAGGCGTAGTTAGAAACACCAGTTGAGTACGATTAGTCAAATGTATATATGTATGTATCTATTTTATCCATTTTAAACCTTCATATGGCTTAGAAACCATATAAATGTTTTTACAGTATTATTTTATACTTCTGCTTTTAATGTATGCACTTTACTTAACCATAAGTATTGCAATAATATCGATCCATTTCTCTTGTATGAGAAAAGAGACTGATCAATAAATAACATCTTTTATTGAACACGCCCGTCTCTTCCTTTTCTCTACAAACTGGTGAGACTAAGAATGCACGTACTGACTGAGTAAAATAAATTGCCTTTTGTTCACACGACTCTAGAGATATACTCTTGATTAGGGGAGAGCAAAGTTGTCATGTTCTATGGTTGTCAGAAACTAAATCCCTTCTTGTCTATCCAGGGAGGTTCAACTCCTCCTTGCCTATTCGAGAAAGTTTCTAGTGAACTCTGAGCTAGCTGGCAAACCCAAAACTTTAAGTCTAATATCAACAGTAGTAGACCTAGTTAACGTCTGGTCTAGGCCTATACTATTGAAGGTATTATTCCAAAGCGCAGAGCCTATTGGGATAATAGGAACTACACTACATGGCGCCCAACGCCTTTTGGAAGGGCGATAAAACTAACGTAAGACATTTAGAGTAACTCAGTTGTGCTTTCTCACTCAGACCCCTTTTTTCCCATAATACTCCAAAGACGTCTGGAGTGGGTGAAAGGTAATATCCGCCAGACCTCGCAGGAGGGAACTCCTATGTATGGTTCTTGGTTTAGTCAACGTTGAAGGATACACTGTTCCAAAATATTGTGCATCTAATCTTTGTTTCCATAAGAAACCTGATCTGCAAACAAACAGAAAAACCTTCCTGTCGGTAAAATGGTAGACAGTGATGATGAAAGAGAGACAGTTAGAATAGCAACTGAACTCGCAGCAGCTGATACTGCTATACAAGAAGCAGACCAGGATATAATACTCATCCCGGTCATCAAAAGGAAATCTATAACCTTAAAACTTATAGAAAATGGACTGACACCTAGAGGTGGCACAGTCATATTCGTAATTGAGGCACACGAATATCGGCAGACAGAGGTATACTATTCATGGATATATTTTCCAGCAGCAAATGCTGTAACAAAGTACTTCCACTATTACAAAATAGAGGAACCTCCTGAAACGTACACTCCTTTCGAGGAGGTGGAAGTACCTCTCAAATTTCAAGAGCACCTGCTCTTATTTGATGGCGCCCTAAAACATAATAATCACATCACCAGGCTCGGTCCTTTAGGTAGACCAGGAGCTACGTGGCCGGTCCTAGCCGGATACACACCACATCCAGACATCGACGGGATGTCTGCAGCAGAGCTTTTAACACAGCTAAAACAATTAATAAAAATACATAGACAATTAGTCCAGGATGTGATGCGGACTTCAACAATCCAACCAGCAATTAAAATTCCACAGCTGACCCCTCATCAGGGGAACACAAATAAAATTACACCACAGAACATACAGTCCTGCCTAGGTAAAGTACCAGCTAAACGGGAACAAATACCATTCTGGTTAGCACAAAAAATCACCCAAATAGAGGCGGTGTTTCCAGACACCACCCCGTTAGAAAAACACAGGATTCTGACTATCTGTCTTCCAATGGGAATCGCACCACACGTGGAGGACTGCGACACTTGGGGTACAGTCTTTGCTTCCATTTACACAAAAACACATGGTGTTCCATCAATTTCGGTAATACCAGATGTGCTAAAACAAATTCAAGATGAATACGGTCCAGAACCCGCTTTAACTCTTGGTATGAAATTACTGAAAGACTTCAAGCAGGTCTCGGCTATATTATTAGCCAACATAAAGGGAGAAGCAGCAAACGTGGCGATCCGCCAGAGGTTAAAAGAGACAGATATAGCAGACCAACCAGCTGAAATTGCCAGAATCATAGAAAAATCCTATGAGGAACTAGGTAGAGATAGTTTAGGTGGAATACCAGTAAATATATGGATGAGGGTAATGCACTCAGGTTCTGCAAATCTCTTTTACATTTAATCGGTATGTGTGCAGCACCAGATTAGTGCCTGCTAAACTCTTTATAAACTGTGAATGTGGCCTGGGATCGCTAGATCTCCAGGACTCCGGTGCGCACTACTTTTGTTATAACAAATGAAACCAATAGTCCATGTTAAACTGTTGTTTTTACATCAAACAAGTTTTAGTCAATGTGAATTCATTCATATCATTTTTTCATCAAAATAATTGTATCAGAGTAATCCAAGATTCATGTACAATTATAAAACACAAATCAGTAAATTGTAAAACACAAATCAATACAACACAATTACACTTGTAACCCAATGCATTTCGGGGTTGGCACCCCTTCGTCAGGGGTCTAAAGAAAAAAGAAGGAAAAAGAAGAAGAAAAAAGAGAAAATAGGAAGCTCTTATTAGTATTGATGTTATTACAAAAAGGAATCTGTCAATTACGTTTAGAGTGATGTATAGATCACCTTACCCTGGTAATTGGTTGTCTTTGGTGTGTAAGTGTTGTGGATTGAAATTTTTAAATCTAGAGGATCAAAGAAACGAAAGAGTAAGAGTGTATGCTAAACCAATATATACCTATATGTTATGTTAAAATATAGGTCGCAGTAAATACCTGTATTTCCGGATAGAACCAGATAATCTGTAAATGAGTCGAAGGCATATAAGTAAGAGAAAATTCCTCTTCATGCTTATTTTTTGGGTATTTACATCAAGACACATGGCTCACCTGTTCGGTTTAAATCACGTAGCCAAAATGATGGAATCTATTGGGTTTAAACGGGTGAAAATAGTATCATGAACTATTTTACACATAGATTGTTTGCAATTGAATTGTGCTATGTAAAGTAAGCATTTACCTGCGAGTTCAGGGTTTTGTGTCTAATGGCTCGCTAGCGTCTTTCTAATCCTTCTCACGCTAAAAGAGAAGTGAGATAATACATGTTTTAGCGGATAGTCATAGAGTATTATTGTCAATCCCATATAGCGCGGGTTAACATTTAGGGCTTACCGGACGGCGTTATGATCAACTCCATATACATTCTGTGACCGGCGAGTTGTGGTGATTGCGCGTTGGCGCCCATGGTCCTTTAGCTATGTCGAGCTAGCTTAATCAATATAGAAGAGGGACTAAGGGCGAAGAAGGAATTTTGGCGGCCATAGTGGAATGGTGTAGCTCGCGATTATAATAGAAGGAGGTTGTTAATAGTGAGTTAGTATTCATTGCTAATAATGCAACTTGTGAGCTAAGTGAGCGAAAAAATTAGAATGAATGGCGATGGATTGGGGTTTAGTGATACCCCAATTATAATGTATTTACTTATCGAATTAATTCCTGGAATTATTAATTGCCAGTGTTGCGGTTATGTGTCTACATCGAGATTGCAAAACTGCATTTTGTGGACAGTCAGAAAAACAGATTATGAGAAAAGATAAAAACCAGGAAGAATAGAAAAAAGTAAAGATGATCTTCATGTTTAGCACATATGGAATATTCGTTTCATATCAACTTTTGGTGCCTATAGCAATTCATATACTCATTATACATAATAATAAATTATAGTATCAAAAAAATATTCATGGTGCACATTATCACAACCTGTGATTGTGTAACACTGTGTTAGTTTCTCCTTTGAAGATTATAGCTATCCACGTTTATACGTAGGATGAAGTATTGTTACTAGCTACTTGTAGTGGCTCTATATTAGAGTTCATGTCTGGAACTTTGATTGTTTAGAGTCTTATTACCAGTAAAACCACAACTGATTGAAAGTCCTGAAAAAATATTTTTTCATAATAATTCAACATCACAAAAAAAGAGCTGGGATGGAAACAAACAATCCAATCCTAAAGAAAAGAAATTCCAGTCCAGAGGAAGGTCACCTCGGCGGAGAGAAAAATCTCCGAACCAAAGACATAGGTCACCCCAAAGTGACCCCTCTGGGAAAAGATATAACCTTAGAAATAGGGATAATATAAAGAAGCCTGATAGATATCAAGACATTGATACACGTCCCTCTCAATCTTTTCAGACTTCCTTGCAGAAATCGGAAAGAAGAGGACGATCAGAACAAAGAGAAGAGCACGCCAAGTCCAAAAACAAGGAACCTGCTCATCTAAAAAAGAAATTACAATTTCCAAAAAAGAAGGTAGCCAGCATTAAAATAGTTAACAATGCCGAGAATTCTGAGGACACAACTGAAAAACGGAGAATGGGCTCAGACGATGCTAGACAGCGCAGCAGAAAGAGCATAGCTCGCAAAGTCATTATGAATCATCTGGAGACAGTGGACACGAATGAATATCTTCAAGTGGAAACTGCAGACACCAGAGTTAGCAAACCTCACAAAATATATGAAATAACATTACGTATAGAGGGAGATAAGACTAGAAAAATAAGGGGACTATTTTGGGATAATCTCTCCAAGGGCTATGCCATCCTTCTAGCTGAAAAAGACTGGCCACCAGAGTTTGTCAGGGATTGCCCTCATGGCGAAGAAATAATTATGCCTGCCTTCTCAAATCATATCCCAATTCATAAAAAATACACACTTGCTAGAAAGTGGGCAGTAGCTCTAGCTCCTGCTTTATATAAAAATCATGTAGGATGGGATGAGGACTCTCCTCCTCACAAAATCCAGTTAAAATCACAACCTACTGCACAAAGGCAGTACCCAATTAAGCAAGAAACTAAAAAACAGGTAAAAGAAATACTAGATCAGCTAGAATACCAGGGGGTGATTGAAACTTGCACCTCACAAATGAACAACCCTTTGTTTCCGGTCTCCAAACCAGACAATTCATATCGTCTAGTTTTGGATTACCGACACCTTAACTCATGTTGCAAAACTTTTGCAGTGCAAAACTCGCATAGTGCTGCACTAATGAATAACATAGTGCGCAAAAAATACAAAACAACATTAGACATCTCTAATGGATTCTTTTGTCAAAACATAGCACCAGAGAGCAGATAGTTGTCTGCATTCTCAATAAATGGCACTCAAAAACAATTCTGTCGGTTAGCCCAGGGGTACAAGAACAGCCCGGGAGTATTCTCAGCGAGAGTAACAGAATTACTACAAACATATGATGACGAAGCATTATCTTATGTCGACGACATATACCTAACAGATGATGACTTGGATACTCACTTGAAGAGAGTGAACACCATAATACTTGGGTTCGCAGCAGAGGGTTACAAATTCAACTTTAAAAAATCCAGAATTGCCCATCTGACAGTCCTGTTCTTAGGATATGAATTATCAAGTGAAGGCAAAAGCCTGGCTGACAATTTCCTAGAGAAATGTGCCGTACTCCAAGCACCTAGAACACTAAAAAACCTACAGTCAATTCTAGGCTTCCTAAATTTCGGAAGAACATACATTGCAAATTACGCAGAAAGGGTCAAACCCCTTTATGATCTAATAATACCAGATTTTAAAAGAACCAATTGGACTCAAATACACACAGAAATTCTGAGATCCTTACAAACAGACATGTTAATTAAAACAAAATTAGAAACACGTGATAACACACGCAATCTTGTGATTCGAGTCATCCCAGGAAGATGCGGATTCACATACCTGACCTCTAATGAGGGAGAAAAGGTACCAATTGCATTCATATCACACTTGTACACAGAGGCTGAAAAGAAGTTCAGTATTAAAGAAAACATTGTTCATGCAGTTCAAACCGCAATAGCTAGAGAAAAAGATAAAGCTGACGGTAGACATATCACAGTCAGAACAGCAGAATCAGCCTTTGAGACACTAACAACACCGTGTAATTTACCAACAACAACATTGAATCCGGAATGGATAGAATGGGTGAATTCAATTACAACGGACAAAGTATACTACTACTTTGATCCAGAACTAGAGGAACTAAAAAATCTAGAATATGAAAGAACATTCCCTCTGCCAATCGACATTCTGCCCTTACGACATTACGCTTGTGTAATCTATACAGACGGACATGCTCAACCCTCCGTTTGGGGAGAACAAGCATACAACCCCACATGTGAGATTACAAAAGAAGTGTGGCGCAGAGGTAAACTAAGACCTCTATTAACAAAAACACACTCAGTAGAAACTAATTCAGAACAACAAACTGAAATATTAGCATTGAAAATGGCGCTAGATAATGCGGATCGCGAATTCCCGACACTTATAGTGTCAGATTCATATTACTGCGTCAAATCATATAACAACGATTTGCAGACATGGATTCAAAACGGTTACAAAGATGACACAGGTGCAACAATAAAGCAAAAACTGCTGTGGGAACAAATAGTTCTGTTACAAAAAGAACTACCAAAGACTCACGTGACACACTCACTGAGTCATCAACGTGATGGTGTTCACGTTGCAGGGAATTCATTGGCTGAAACAGCTACAGCGGTAGCAACTAAATCGGCTTCTGTAGCTAGAAAAAAGCGTACAGTGAAGTATATTGACGGTGAAACAGTGCTGGCGGTGAAAACGTCATCAAAAGGCGACTGCTCAGCGTTACCGATCAACTATCCACTCAATTATACATACAGAATCGATGCAAACTCCGTCCCTTTTGCTCGAATCCCTGGAGTGGGGGATAGATTGATTCCAAACATGGACAGGAGAAACTTGTTAATTGCAGACGCACATATGGGCGAGGGCCTCGGACACCTCAAACTAAAAGATTCTCTGGAAGAATTACAATCAAGATACTGGTGGCCAGGCATGAGCCTGCAGCATACCATGTTTGTAAAGAACTGCCCAAACTGTAACAGAAATCGCAGTGGTGAGAGAAACGGTGTAATACCGTGTCGTTTCACTCCAGAAAGAATCAACAGTAAGAAGCAAAGCGTCCGATTAACATATACAGGCTAGTTTCCACTTATCATGTAGATCCTCAGCACTCGGCTGACGTCTGGACTGTTATACAAAGATTTGCGAGTCTAAATGGCATATACGCTAAGAGCATGCTACGTTTGACCATTGTTTTCACTCTAGCCATCCAGCCTGAGGGGAAACATGGCCAAATGAGCATAGCGCAGCGGGAATCTTCTCACTTCCTTCCTGAGGGTACGGGATGGTGTAAAGAAAAAACCAAGGCAGAAAGCAATCTATAACGGAAAGGATATTAGGTTGGGGAGCTGGGTGGGTCAAACATCTAATAAGTGTCCAACGTAGTCTAAATAACCTGCCAAGAAATTCTCTGAAGGGATTCAGTCCGTACGAATTATTATTTGGAACTAGGATGTTAATCTCTGACCTCGACAGTCAGACTTCAGTGGTGAAGGAAAAAAGCTTTGATATCAAAGACCGTTTGGCTATTTTACAGGACTTAAACGAAACAAGAAAAGACCTGAGCCACATAAAGTTGAAACAACAGCCAACAACCACTGAAGAACCACCACCTGTCCCAGCAAGACCTGTCTGGATTCCAAAAGTCGGGGATCTAGTCAGGGAGAAGATCGCGGTAAAGAAGGAATTTGGGCCTTCTTACAGAAAAGCAGTTCCTGTCTTGTCTATCAACGGGACAAGATCAGTTGTACTACCGCCGCTTGCTGGTAAAAAGGAGAACCGAGTTGTATCCATCGACCTGGTAAAACCACAATCATGTGGCCGATAACAAATAGTAGGCCAAGTGGACTCCTAATGAGTAGCAGAACACCAAGGTTTGCTACCAGTACAGAGGTCCTAACAAAGAGGCTAATCACATTCGAAACGACTACAGAAGAACAACAAGGACTATGCAACAATGCAATGGAACTTAGACCTCTGAAAACCCAAATAAAAACATTTAGCAGAGACACACCAATCTACAATGAAGTACCAAATGATAATGCAAGAAACAGTAATCCTGAAGCAATTGGAACAATTGACAGAACTGCATCCGGCTACTTCATAAACTTCGATGATTCCTCTGAAGGCTTCAGTGAATCAAAGACACAGCCATCATCAAAAACCTTTAAAGATAAAGCTAAAGAACTTTTGAAACAACTGAAAGAAACATATCTGATTTCTCCATGGATCGAATTTTGGGTGGGTTTTGGTGCATTTATCCTCATACTTTGGCTCATCATGGTACTAACTTTGGGACGCTTCATTGAGGGAAAATATGCTAAAAAGGACACAGCAAGTCAGAAAATCAACTTGATCCTCAAACCACACACATCTTCACACGTCGAGAAAAGAGAACTTTCTTCAGTCAACTTCACAGCCAATCCTATACCGGGTGGGGTAGCATGGGACAACACTGACTACGAAATCTATGGTCCGGTTGAAATCCTGAAATATCCACACCAAATCAAGATCTCATTGAGTGACTTTGTAAAACCAAGCTCATTTGCTGATGATTGGGACTTCGAAAGTATAAATAATATGATCTCTGACTTAGTGATGTCTGCTAAATTTACCAAACATGATTATTTGCAGGGTTCTACAAATTATGATAGTATGTACTGCTACAACCACTATGGTAACCATTTTCTACATAAATCTGCACAACCTAGAAATGTTTTAAATTATAATCAATGGGAACATTGTGCAACCCCTCCAAAAGGAAGCTCAAGAACCTTTTATGACAAATATTCATACTTTTCAGGTTTTACCACAAGTAATGCTGAAACATTTTATTTTAAATTGTCAAATAAGACAGGGACAAAGACCATGATAACAAACACGAAATTGATATATTCAGACTCATTCTTTGAACAAATGAATACTTTTGGTTTTGATTATTGGGACAAAAATGTTGAATTGAAAAGTGTTTGAGGTACGAAAGAATGGCAAGTACAAGGTATAGAATCTTTGTTTAGAGCCTGCATGATCCCAGAACAAATTATATTTTTAAATGACACTGTTCAACAAACTACCTGTCTTGGCCTAGCCAAAATCAAAGACTTAAATAAACCGTCTATTCCAAAGCCAACAATGAACAGCAATAGCTCTACAGATGAAGAGATCGACGTAAACTATGTATTAAACCAAAACAGAACACATCCTGATTGGAAACAGTGGTTGATCTGGCCCACAGATACTAATAACTGTCAAGACAGATTCCTTAACAAAACACAGGGGTTCAAAATGACCAGGCCAGACCCTAGATATCCCCAAAGACATCACCCAGGGATAATAACCACCTACAGTGTGGGCAAATTATGCCTTCAATGGCTACAAACTTCCACACTGGCAGAAATTAAGCAACACCTAACTTTACTTACTGATGGTGCTGACTTGCGTGATTTCATTATGGGACCACGCAAACAGCGTCAAAAGCATTTCATAGCAGCCTCTGTATATGCAGCATACAATGAGGCCTGGAAGGTGACTCAAATTGAAACAGCAGAAAGTATACGGGAAATTGACCGTATTAATTTGAAAAAATCACTTTCTGTAGTGGACAATGGGTTAATGACTCTGTCCTCCAGAATTTTTTCTTTGGACAGCATTGTGTCTTCAGCAATCGACATATTATCACAAGACTTACTGTTGTTACAACACGGTCAGTCTCAATTGCGTTCTATTGTACAGCTTGGCTGGACGTTACAAAATCTGCGTTCAGGCTATGTGCCTTGGCGTTTAATCAACACAACGTCACTATTCCATATCTTTAACCTTACTGATAGACAAGTCAGTATGGCACAAAAGGGTGCTGATTATACAATCCTGAGCATTGAGAAACTCGAAAGATTACCAGTGACAATGTCAGAACGACCTGTCAGTGAATGGATAATACATGGGATAATTAATATTCCAATATCAACCTTCAGGTTTCAATACTGCCAAAAATATATACAGGCTGGCATGTACGAAAAACTGGGAAAAGGGTACATTAAAACAACATGGAACTTGCCCTATTCACATGCATGTGTCAGTAATAAAGGACAGAAAGTGTTTCTTAGTGGCAATAATTGTGCGATGTCACTAAGCGGTACACTTCTGTGTAACGGAATTAGTTTGCATGGAGCCTGTGAAGGGAATTCAAATAACCTTTCATGTCACCAGCAAGGCACACCTGCAACAGAAATAGAACCATTCTTTCAAAGACTCTATAATGGGAGTTACATTCTAATTGTAGATCGCAGATGTTGTAGTCTTATGCCCGGGACTCCTTATCTCGTAACTACGACTGCGAAGGTCAAGTGCTGTGGACACTCATTGTTCCCCAGCTCCTTTCCAGACAGGGAGGCAAGGGCATGGCCCAACTTGAAAATTACTTCTATTCGAATAGATACTTTAAGCAGAATGAAAACAGTGCTTCTTCAGACGCCGACCAGGCTCACGTCATCAAAAGAAACGTATGATCTCCAAGTCGCAAGGACGACTGCAGAGATACACTCCTTATTATCAACTAATTCCCCCATACATTTCGCAGAAATCCTGAATGAAATCTTAAATATTTCTGATACCAGTGGAGTCTCAAAGGTATTTAAGACAGTATTCTCGATGGCATTAACACCATTCAAAGCCATACTGGGTATTTTTCCAGATTTCGTCCATTCGATTTTTGGCGGACTTCCCCTTATTTTGGGACTAATTGCAGGAATCCTATTCTTGGTCCTAATATTTCGTTATGGCAAACCATGTCACAGACAAAACACCTGCGACAAGGGAAGAAACAATCCGAGCCATTGGATACCGGGACCGGATATCAAAAATCCTGGGACTATCCCGGCTTAGAGACCTGAACATGACTTGGTTTCTATCATTTCGACCAATGTGGCAACGATGTGTTTTACCTGTATTAAGGTGCCTGCTATGCGGAGAAGAATGCGTGTTAGACACCTGTCTGACGCTACAATCGGATGCGCCAATGGATGCTGAAACATTGTTGAGTCCAATAAAGGCTCATGCTTTGTGCTGCCCTCAACGGCTACCAATCCTGATGACGGCATTCGTGGAAGCTTCACCACTACGATTAAGGGGTAGTGAAGTTCAAGATGAAAGCAGCATCGATCAGGTACGACCTTCTGTCAGCAATCCAAATCAGAACGTCAATGGAGACAATCATGCGCACGAATGCATGGTTACACCTTTTTCCGAGTTAGTGGAACTCTCCCAGGAAGCTGTTGACAGCTTTTTCGAAAGCCTAAATGATATGATGTTCTCACCAGAGCAGAAATAGAGACTTTTGAGCAAGCTCGCACACGGCGTTCCCTGAATTTGGCCTTCAACTTTAATAATAAAGTCACATGAACAATGTTTCCTCCAGTTCACGGACAGCAATTTTTTCAGCAGCCCCAAAATATTTTTGCATATTTTTCGGGACACTTATCTTCTGCTTAAAGTAAGGACTATTCTTAGAGAACTAAAATTCCTAATTTTAGGTAGTTTATAGACATTAGCTGCCCGCTGGTATGTTCATAATTATTCTTATTCTGTGATGAAATGGTCTCGAACCTTTTTTCTGTATTAAGAGCCATTTCATGTGTAAATTCTCATATACCAAATAGCAATAATGTATACAGATGCGTAATTACTTTAGCATTATTCTACAGCTTGAGTGCATACAATACATGTGACTGCTTTTTCCGTATATTTGATAATTTCAAAATGCATTTATGTATTTTGGGGTGGTAAGGTATACACAATACTCTATAGTATGTTGTATTATGTTTTACTATGCCTAGATTAGTAAATATGTCCATAGTTAGCGTGGAGTGGGTGTGATGTATTCCTATAGGTTCTGTATCGATCCCCCTATTCCTGACCCTATTCTGGTTAACAAGTTAACTAGCAGCCAGCCCATGATGCAGAAAACCCCCATGATGCAGATACCGTTATCTGATAAAGCCACACTACGGCACAGGAACGTGTTATCTGATTAGGTCATAACGCTTGCCATCTAATTAGACAAGCGATATTCCTCCAGCCCCTGATAAGGCATACGGAGTTCTCAAAACAAATCAAACCTATGTCAACCTGGGAAAAACCCTGCGGCCATTGTTTTGATTTCATCGAGAACTTCAGCAAAAGAATGTGCTAACGACCAAGTCGTATGACATCCTTATTGACGTATCTATGTCCATCCTTACGTCAATCTCGGCACCTTAAAGGTATAAATATTACCGATATTGCCCTATGCAAACACACGCGGTGGTGACGAGATCGGAGCAGCCAGACTTGCCGAAGCCCAGAGCAGAGCAGACCCCGCTGGCGCAGCCCCGCCTTCCTGACGCGCTGAGAACGAGAAGCTGCCTTTTCTCCTGCCGAGAAATCCAGCTCCGGCGCTTCCGGGTAGCCCTCGCAGGCAGCCTGGAATATCGAGACCAGAGACGAGAGATACCATCCCTCATCCATCCTAGATTCCAGGTACAGAACTGAATAACCCCTCGCAGAGAATTCTTTAGTCAGTCACTTGGCAAAAACAAACTTAACTTAAACTGTAACTTTCTATTCCCGCCCACGTATTAGGCTTAGGTCAGGTACACGGGGTAGGCGTAGTTAGAAACACCAGTTGAGTACGATTAGTCAAATGTATATATGTATGTATCTATTTTATCCATTTTAAACCTTCATATGGCTTAGAAACCATATAAATGTTTTTACAGTATTATTTTATACTTCTGCTTTTAATGTATGCACTTTACTTAACCATAAGTATTGCAATAATATCGATCCATTTCTCTTGTATGAGAAAAGAGACTGATCAATAAATAACATCTTTTATTGAACACGCCCGTCTCTTCCTTTTCTCTAAAAACTGGTGAGACTAAGAATGCACGTACTGACTGAGTAAAATAAATTGCCTTTTGTTCACACGACTCTAGAGATATACTCTCGATTAGGGGAGAGCAAATTTGTCATGTTCTATGGTTGTCAGAAACTAAATCCCTTCTTGTCTATCCAGGGAGGTTCAACTCCTCCTTGCCTATTCGAGAAAGTTTCTAGTGAACTCTGAGCTAGCTGGCAAACCCAAAACTTTAAGTCTAATATCAACAGTAGTAGACCTAGTTAACGTCTGGTCTAGGCCTATACTATTGAAGGTATTATTCCAATGTGCAGAGCCTATTGGGATAATAGGAACTACACTACAGTACTGCATGAAACCTTTCCTTCATTGAAAGATGGAAGCTGTTGTAAAGTGGTCAGAGGGATTTGGCAATTGGCTGTTGTACAGTAAGTTATGGAGATGTTTGACTCTTATTAAATTTGCATTAGACCACGTTGCCACCAACAGCACCATTACAGCATGAGGAACACTTGAGAAAGCAGACTTTCCCAAAGCGTGAAGCCAGAGGTGCCCTGTGTTATCAAAGGGTCCCTGTAACCCAAGGCTCCTCTCCTCACACCTGGTTCTCTGCATAGTTCCTGTGTAAGCTGCAGTAAGAATCAAAAGGAACAAATACCACCATATCGCCCAGCAGTGTGCTTCTGGCTTCAAAGACTGGTCTGCCCTGGTGGACACTGTGAGTGAAAGCTGTGCTGTCACCGAAGTATGCCCTGATGAGCTTGGAGGCCTCAAATGCCAAAATGTCACCATGCTGATGGATTCTGTCACAACTACATTCATGCAAGTGTGAGGATGTGGAGGCCAGTCCCTTCTGCTTCCCCATCTGGATCTGCTTCCCCTCTACTGAACAGATCTAGATCTGTGAAGAGGGCCAGAACGTATGAGAAAATGGGGGCAATGAGAGGAGGAGGAAAGAAAGACACTTGCAGTTTGGTTATCTGAAAGCTTGGCTGGATTTCATAATCCACAGATTCTGTGATTGATAATTCGCCATGTCCAGCATGCAGGTAGGCTGTACTAGTCCACACGCATACTTAAGGTCCCACTGAGGAACCAAACCAAGATGTAACATCACCCACAGAGCCAGGAAGGAGGGAGTCTGAGATTAAGGAAACAAAACGACCACACATTAGAACTTGCTAAGTCCCAAACGACAATTAAGCTAGCAAACCAAGGGAACTGAGGAGGGAGAAAAACAGCAAGGGCGAGGAATGGAAAGGCCGGATGTGAATAATAGCAAAAATCGAGGTAATGGACACAAGTGATATGGTCAGTGCTTGCTACTGCACATGGTAGATCGTTGTACTCTCTCTGCCACTTCTGACCTTGGAGTGATACTGTTCACTGTGGCTTTTCCAGCGCACATAATCTTCCTGCCTCTGAACGCACTGGTTCTAGCTAACTATTTCTGTTACGTCCTTTGTTCTGTTCTTCACAGTTGCCATTTTTTAAGCACTCAAGGTCTGTTATTGCCCATCTTGTCTGGTGACCTGACAGATTTACCCTAGAGATTACAAATGCCACACCAGTGCACTGTCCGCCGCCCGGGACGAGTTGTCACACATATCAGTCTCACTAAATTATCCCTGTGCACATCGTCTCAAGCAAGGCTGCCAGGGCAGTCCGGGCCCCACAGGAGAGGATCCACACACCACAAAGCCAGGAGCCTGAAATGCATCCACAGCCCAGCCCGAACTGCCGCATGAACCAGCAGTTTAAACACAGTTGCAAACAAGCATTTACAATGCAATGGTCTCGGCATTGTTAAAGTTAGAGCCATTGGCATTGCTCATGACATTATTTTTATTTATGTTTTTGTTTTGAAAACATAAATAAATGACATTGTCATTTACAATGCCAATAGCTTAATCACTCGCAAATGAGAGACCTATTGCATTTGCACCCACACAGAACCACCCACACAAAGCCACCCACCCACACATACAGAGCCGCCCACACAGTCATTCACATAGAGCCACCCACACACACAGAGCCACCCACACAGAGCCACCTACACAGACCGAGCCACCCACCCACGCGCACACATACAGAGCCACCCATGCACACACAGACAGAGCCACCCACGCACACACAGACAGACAGAGCCACCCACGCACACACAGACAGACAGAGCCACCCACGCGCACACAGACGGACAGAGCCACCCATGTGCACACAGACAGACAGAGCCATGCACAGACAGAGCCACACACACGCACACAGACAGACCGAGCCGCACACACGCCTGCCCAAGTTATGTGATCAGTTGTTACTATTACTGCAAAGCGATACAAAAGGGGATGATGGACGGAGACTTTGAACAAATCGAACACTCACCCCCAGTCAACTGATCTGGGTTTAATCCATCACCATTCTTTAGTTCACTCAGCCACCCCAGTTCAGACATGGCTATATGCAAATCAGTCTGACCCTGTGCCTTATGGGAACAGTCCAGCCCGAACTGCCAAGCCATGTCTTCCCTGGACCGGAAACAAGCATCCTGGGACCGGTTTCGGATTCATAATCCTCATCAGCCAGGCTATCTTGAATCCAGTGGCCAAGTGAACAAGGGACTCACGTCTGAGCATACCCTGCATCCAGATATCAGTGTACTTGTTTGTGATTGAATATCAGTATCAGCATGAGATACTAAACACAGTTTTGAGTTGGAAATGGAAAGTAGCATCAAAAGAGATAGATGCTGAAATTATTGGCAAACAGGTAACCTTGTTGTAAATGGGTGCCACTGGTCACACTGCAGTGTGTGGGGCCCTGCTATAGGACCTTGTATATTCTCAACTGCGGGTGATGCAGTACCTCTTCTTCTAGATATATATATATTATGTAGCGCAGTTTGTTCAGGTGGTAATCCATACGTGCCACTGCAAACACACAGTCCATGGCTGCTGCGGATGCCATGCCTGGTTCTTGCCTCACATGAACGTGTGCCGGGTTGGAGTTACGCCCCTGTAAGTCTCAATATGCATTATTGCTCTGGTGAGGTGATGCCTGGCTCATGTTAATGTGCAATGCATGTACACATTTCTGTGGATGTGTGTGGTGCGTCTATAGGACCTTTTTTTGTTAGTTTAGCTCCCCACGTGTACTCACCTACCTCTTGGTGAACCGGGGCCCGGCTTGCATGTATCTGTATCTACGGATGAATGTGCATCATCTATAGTGTACGATAGGCCGAGCCCTAAAAACAAGGGCACGCACGCGCCTTGCAAAGTTTGGCCATGCTTTATCGTACGGATTCTCGGAAGGGGAAGCTTTCTATTGAAAGTGCCACATGCCGGTCATAAAATGTTTTAGAAACGTGAATAAGTGACATACTATATTTCATGCAGAACTTAAAACCCTAAACAATGTCAGCCTAGTCGCAGATTTAATGAACATGCAGTGCACGCTGAGAGTGGAATGTCCTGATATGCGAAAAAGGGCCATACCTCATCATCCCCGTGTTTGATGGGCATGCCAAATTATGCAGTGCAGCGTCCCCAGGTTAGAACTTTACTCATACTTTAGTGTCGGAGGCACAAGCTATTCGCGTATTTATATTAATGCTGCAATCAACATTCATTATTAATGTAAAATCAAACCTCCGGAAACCACTAAAGCTACAGTGCAGATGCTCTCACCCCCACAAAATGTTGTCAACATTTTAAACTCCTGGACCAAAGTTTAAACATTGGAGTGTGTGCGTGTGTGTGAGAGAGAGAGATCGCGCACATGTGTATATCTATATATATCTAGCAAGGCATCAGTATATTCTCCGCTGTATGGCTGTTGTCAACATGTGAATGTTCTTGCATTATGTATGCAGTCATTAAAGGCTCCTGTAGTTATATTTGCAAGCACCACGTGAGATTCCATGCATTTATGAAGTTCTAAGAGTACTCTGTCCACATGTAGTTGGCCTCACACACGCACAAAATACACAAAATTTAAAGGGTCTTTATGGATGCACATAAAAGCATTTAGTACGTGTCGATGCGTTCTGCCATAACACTAAGTGCTAGTTGGGTGAGAGTCTTTCACCGCGGCGCTTGCTCCTGAAATCTCTTTTGTTCCTCCATTTTGTCATCTTGACTTCTGCCCGCCTCCATCACTGCGTCATTTCGGAGACTATCAATCTTAATGTACTCCCGAGTCGATATCTGGTGCGCAGGGACCAACCTAAAAGAAAGGGCTGATCGAATGCGCAGGAAATATAGCAATTTAGTTCAAATGAAAACAGGTGTTGCCATGGTGACACCTATTGGTTTACACCATCGATCCCGCGGCCGTCGGGGCTCAAAGACACATATTCCTGCCTTTTTATTAACACAAGAGGCCAGCGGCAGTGAAAGCAGAAACGAAGCACAAGCCAGCACTGTAAAAAAACAAGACTCCCCAACCACTAATTACACACATCAGAGTAATGGGGACCCCCTCCCCCACAGGAATCCATAAATATATGAGACAATCCTGTGGGCCCGTTCCAGACAGAGCATGAATTAATAAAGTGGCAAATCTCTGAAGCACGCACGGGTGGAGGTGGTTTATAGGCTTATAGGGGCAGAAACACAGGGGCGAGACATACGAGGCTACAAGGGGCACGGGCAGGGATAATGAGTGCCTCTCGTGACTGGCTGAAAGGTTGGGAGTCGGCGGGGCAGAGGGAATCAGGAGGGACTGTAGAGGTCACATTTATTACAATATGTTCTTGGGCAGAGAGAACGGTACGTGGCGGTTGTCAACATAGGTCAGGTTTGGGCGAAGGATGGTCAGCGGTGAAACGATGAGTCTGGGTGCTAATTTGGATGGAGGAGTGGGGGAAGGTCACACGGCACAGGAGGAGGGCAGGAGGTATGGGGACAAGGGTGCCCCTTAGGGAGGGAGTTTGTTTCCTTGGCTTTGTGGGCAAATCGGTTGGCTATGCGGGTACCGGTTTCGGAGGCGGGGGGGGTTCACCATCAGTTGGTCTTGGGGCGCAATGTTTTAGGTCTTCGGAATAGGACTGAAAGGGGCATTTGTCCGGGGGTGAATTAACTGGAATTCGGTAACGAACGCATACACATGGAGTAGGATTGGAGGAAGACAAAAGCGTGCCAGGGAGAGCGGCGGGGGTGGGCAGGGCAGGAGGCACTAACTTAGGCGGCTAAGGAAGAGGCAGCATCAGGTTCAGTTACAGGGTGAGAGGAGGGAAGGGGGCAATCAGAGTAAAGGAATTTTTTAGCTAAGGAGAACAGAGCTGGCTATATACCCCATTGGGCGGTCCGAAAAAGTCGGGTGGGGGGGGCTGCAGCTCCACCAGGCATGACGGGGAGCGCCACCCGAATGAAGGGGTTGGCGCCATGCGGACAATACCCAGAGTCCTGTAGTAACAGCAAATGTAAATGTAAATGTAAATGTAAATGTGGGTGTACTTGTAAAGCGCACTGCGACTCCAAGGAGTATCCTGGCGCTGAAGACCGCTGGGGAACCCGTTCTGGTTTTCCCTGTGAGATGGTCCCTTTCTGGGTATCTCCAGGGTGAAACCAGGCATCCCCGGCGTCTGTGGGGGGCCGTTGTAGAGATGAGGCAAGCTTAATGCCCAGAGTTGCCGAGAGTGTTCCCTGGTTAGAGTAGGCACCGAGGCGAGAATTATCGAGTCCGATTTGACCCTGGTCCACGACCCTGCCGCGTCGGGAATTGAACCCTGGTCCCGGGCCGTTCTCTGCTTACGGGTCTGCCGCCTCTAACCAGTGAGCCACACCACTCCACAAGAGACATAGTTGTCAACGTTTCAGAGTGCGTAGACATGACATGTAATAATTTCACATTTAAGTATCAGCGGCATTCAACCGCCATCAATGACACTTTATCGCAAACAAAAACAAGCAGCGAAGGCAAGGGAAACATTAAGTTCACAAATTACACGAAGTTAAGGAACAAACAATCTTACAACGGCTTCAAAGTACCGGAAACGGAGGCCGCCAAACGCTTTCGCTTGCACCGATACGGGGACAAGGATGTTTGCAACAGGGTAAACTGTTCTCGGACTGCTGGGGGGGCTCACGGTGGGGATAGCGGAGGCCAGGGGGAGACCGGGAGCACAGTGTAGTTCGGGGGCGGGCGTGTGGGGGTCCCGGGGGGAGGCGACAGGCCTTGTGGGTGAAGCTGTCCACTTTGGGGAACTGGGAGTGGCGTTTGGTTTGCGGTTTGGGATCGGCGTCCGGTGATCCTGGGCGAGGTTTGATGCAATATGATAACAAGCGCCGTCACGCTCTAGGATGTACTTGTTTTCCTTTTTTACAGTCAGAACCATACTTCAAGGCACTGTTGCCTGCTAATGTCTTTGCAAAGGGAGCATCTGACCCTTGGCTGGTCGGCAGCACCACACTTACAGCTATGCTCAATGACTCCGTGGACACGACCAGGATTAAAATGAGTGTAAGATTGGTCGCCAAGTCTGTTCAGGCAGTGCACAGAATAAGAGGAAACATGTGTGTGCCTGCACAGGAACCACTACCTTAGACTTACTGCTGTTAATAATGCGGCGGCGCACGCTCGCGTCGTATCCGGATGTGGAAAGCTTCTGTGGTGTCGCTGCCTCCAAGGGGAACACGGGCGCTACAGCACGGGCTTGATCCAGCCAACGCGGGAGGATAAACAATGGGCCCACGGCGGGGATTTCCCTCGCACGCAGTCCCTAAATTTATAGGGTGGGCACGGCAATACCCCTTGGAAAATAACTGCTGCGTCACAACTTTAAAATGTTATATTTGGTACACTTTGTACTTCTAACTACCCGAATACCGGTAACCGCAGCCAAGGAATACTGGGTTACTTTACCGATACCCGTAGTGCGCACGCGCGCGTGGATTCAAGGGAGATTGCTGGGGTTTGTATTTCAGTGTTCTAAAATTCTGCGAGAGGGAGCCACATCCGAGCGGCGCGTGGACTACATTTCCCATTGTGCCTGGCTGAATGCTAGAGAAGTAAACAAATAGAAAAGCAAGGCGGTGGCGGCCATGTTTAAAGGTATAACCGACATAAAAGCTGCATAGCCGGTAACGATGTAAAGGCGTCCGCCACCTTCCTTTTGTATTTAATTGCCTACACACTTGAGAAGGAACAAGAGGTAGCAAAAGGTACATTACAGGAGGAATAGACTGTGACCTCGGAGAGAAGGAGGGTGTAACGCCCACCACTAGAAAAGGGGCGGGCTTAAAAAAGAAACAAACGCCCATGAATCGCATCAAGCTGGGGAAAAGAGTAATTGACACACATCTCTTCCAATGGCTAGCCTCCATTTACGAAGTTAGCCAATGGAAGAGAGAGGCGGGTTAAAGCCCCACACTGTTGAAGTCATGAAATCTCGGCTCCGCCCACTGCTTCGCAGTGCGACAGTAGCCTCAACCTAAAAAGTAGCCTGCACTGGGATAAAGGCTGCACATGTGCATAGGAGTCTGCTGCTCATGCATAAGACTTTTTAACAAATTGGTAAAGAGACATTGACCTGAGTTACACCATTGAACAGTGAGTATATTTGAGCCATCTACACCCGTGCCTAATCCTGTCTAAACTGCAGCGTATTGGGTGACTGTAGATCGGGGATGTTTACCATAGTGTTTTGTGTAAGTTATGACTTTTGCGTAACTCTACAAGGGGTGCTTTCCCATCTACAGGTGACACAGGTGAACTTGGTTCAGTGCACCACCAATTAATGTAAAGGACAAGGTATTGTAGCGCCGCAAGACCCTATTAAATGTGTAATTGACATACAAGTATTGCTTTTGGGTTACTAACAATCCCATGAAGGGATCGGGGGAAGCCCCGCAAGACCCGATTAAATATGTCATTGACATGCAGGTTTTGCTTTTGGGTTACTAACAATCCCAAGAAGGGATCGGGGCACTGTGGAAATAGCAACAATCATATTTCATTATTCACATCACACACACTGTACTAAGAAGAATGAACATTTTTAAATGGCCATTCTGTATAACAAGTTACCTACTCACAATTTAAGTTTGTGACCCAATACAAGTTCGATATTTGGAAAAATACCCGCACATCGACGTACACCCGGTGTGCAACAAGTGCTTATCACCAGACCACAACGAGGACAACTGTCTAGCTTGTGCTCGGTTCCGGTCGAAGAAGGCGCTTAGGCTCCGACGCGCAGCGAGAGAAACGATGACAAAGCCAGCGCCCGACCTAGTAAATATCTTCGATGAAGACGACGAGGAGTTCGTGGAGACCGAGGATCCGGAACAGGCGTCGGATCCAGGCTCGGAGCACGACTCCAACTACTACGAAGACGACGAAGAACGCGTTGATGAAGAAGAAAACGTCGAAAAGGTAAGGGACGACGTGTCCCCCCATCGGAGCCGTCGATGACGACTCGAGTGATGAACCGGGCCCAACAACGGGTACTGGGGCCCAAAAAGACACTCAAAAACTTTCTAAGGCTCAGGTCGAGGCATCGCCGAAAGGCCTTAGCCAAGACCTTCACAAACATTCTATAGCCCCGCATCTCGGCTAAGAATACATCGCACGAGCCATCGGTCGCCATACAGAAAGCGAAACCGAAAGCTCTCGAGGCAAAATCGAAACCGAAACTGCTAAAAACAGTCCTCCGTTCGAAGAGTGCAACCACGTCCGATTCGGCGTCGAAGAAAAGTGTCGACGACCATGCGGGGTCAACCACAAAGGGTGTTGAACCGAAAATTGGTGCGCTAAAGGCCATAGCTAAAGCCAAGTACGTCGAACCCACGTGCTCGGCGTCAACGGACAAAGACACAAACAAGGGACTCAAGTCTCGAAAGGCCCTCGAATCGAGGCACCGAATCGAGACACAGCAGCTCGTCAAAGCCCTTGAGCGGAAACAACAGGCAGCAGTAGAGAAACATGATGGCAGACTACAAAATGGCAGACAGGCAGTCAAAAACAGAATTCCGAAGCTGGATGCTGGAGCAGGATACCGCGTGTTGAACTCGTCCTGTCCCAGTAGCTCATTGTCACAAAAAGGACGCTGGTAAGTAGATTTAGGTACTTTATTCATGAATAGTGGTAACAGGACAAGCCGCACCTCCGACTCTGGAAACAACAGCCACTCTAAACTGACCAGTATTCCGTTACCCCGCTAATGTAACGAGATGGAACACAACACACAAGTGCTCCATTACTTAACTGTATGAGGTCAGGGCTCCCTTTCTCACATAGTTCACCACGGAGGGAGACACTCTTAACCTTTTCACAACGGAGCCTTATAGTCTGGAATAGAGGATGCTGATAGATTTGTATACTTATAGGGTGAATACCAGACGCAATCGTAATGATGAATAAATACATTTAAGAACTACGATCGTACTATGTTTGAGTGGTGAATGGGCATCGGTGATTTAGCACCAATGGAAGGATGTATGTGCTTCACTACATCTTGGTGATTTGCAATAATAGCATTTTGATTTAATTGAGGTTTATATTTGCATTATGTTGAATGATGAATGGGCTTCAGTGACATTAGTTAGCACCAATGACATATTTACGTAACTGAGTTTATCACGGTGGGTTGTGGCAATAGTGATTTAGACTACTTGTACATGACATTTTACAGCCTCTTGAAGATGGGGTATACAGAAAACCCAGAATATTGATAGGAATACTGACTTTGACACTACCTGGACAGAAACCCTTTGTGGGTTGGAAGTATCACCACAAAATGAGTAGGTACAGTTTGGATGTGCACTTAAACAGGATATGGATGCCATGGTTTGATGAATGGTTCACTTACTTGTGCTGTGTGTTTTTCTTGATTTACAGAGGTTTTCTACTGAGGAGATATAGGTATTTATGGTGTTTAAGTGTGCCCTGACTAATAGGGGTGACACTTTTTGTTTCTCACCATCACATCACTCACATTGTATAGATTGGTTAGCTTTTTAAAAATTATCTTTCAATGGCTTCAAATGTGCTACTTGTATTTGGCCTCACCCACTCACGTTCAAATAGTCACAAGATGTTGAATCACCACTATTGGTGAGGTGTGACGGCGCATGTATTTATCACAGTGCTAATGGTTGTCGTCTCTCCATCTGCCTTGGGTTATAGACTGATTTGGTGGTAAGCTGGCGTCCTATCTGATAAGCTAAAAACGTTACCCCCTTTGAAAGCATTTCTGTGATGTTAGGTAAGGGGTGGCGATCAATCCAAATGTACTTGTTTAAGTCATGCAAATCTACACACATACGGACAGACCTGTTGGGTTTGCATGCTAAAACAATGGGAGCAACCCAATTGGAACTTTCAACTGGTTTAATGACCCCCAGATCGCAAGGTTTCTGTAACTCATTCTTCAATTTAGCGTAAGGCTAAAGGAACTCTTCTTACGTTATGGGCAACTGGAGAGGCTTCTTCAAACAGTTTGATTTTATGGGTATAGCCCTTCAAGGTACCTTATCCATAATGGAAGACCTCAGGAAAATGTGACTCCCATATGTTGAATTCAGAGACAGGCATGATTGGTAAGTAACTATCTCTTAACACAACCTGATCAGAATTGTTGGTGTCAAGTAGTATACCTAGATTCGTCTTATCAAACCAACCCAATAAACACAAGTCATCCTTAGCTATATAAACAATGGCATTGGAAGAATTGGATTGAAATTTGAGGGTAGCAGAAAATTCACCAACTACATCTATGGTTTTGCCACCATAGCCTACAGGGCGCAACATAGAATTTGATAACTGAGTGCCACTGAAATGATCGTGCCAAACTTTTTCACTCAAAGGTTGTAAGGTGAACCTGGTCTGCCATTACTTTTACATCAATGCCTTTTATAATGATAGCACAATAAGCTCTGGAGAAATTGTTTAAAGAAACAAGACCAATAGGGTCATCAACAATAGGATCTTTGATCAATAATATTTCATCATTGTCATCTGAACCTTGATCTTCCTCATCAACATTTTCTGGACTTATTTTTAATACTTTTCTCCTATTCTGGACTCTACCTGAGGCTCTACAGACTTTAGAAAAATGACCTTTCCGCATACATTTGGCACAAGTTCGGTCCTTAGCGGGACAAAAACAGCATTCCCTAAATGAGATGGACTGCCACAACGGTAGCACTCAAATTGCCCGAAAGCAGGATTCCTAACTGTATTGTCTAAACTATTGGTAGGTCCTGAAGTACTACTGAAATTATCATTGTTTTAAACTTGGGATATTTGGGCTTCACTTCAAGAACTTCTGATGTTTTGTTATCAAAAACATTTAGTTCACTCATGAATGACGTGGTGCTTTCAATTTCTAGAAGCAATCTCTACAGCTGTCTCTAATGTTAAGTTGGGTTTAGATAATAAGGTTTCTTGAACCTTCTTATTATTAGTCTTTCCTAGTAATTGGTCACAAATCATTTCATCTTCAACGTCCTTGTATTCACAAGAAACAACAACAATTCTTAATGCACCTACAAAACTGGCAGCTGATTCACCAGAAATTTGCACTCTTTTGTAAAATGTATGCCTTTCCATTATGACATTCTTCCTGGCTTTGAATCTTAAATCTAGTGCTTTCAACTCTGAGGCATATTCATCAACAATAAAAAGTCTCCTTCTCTTTCACCATGACTAACCAACACATAATCAGAAGGAGTGTGTTTGAGAATCTTCCGACCTCCGTTACCTAAACAATAGCGAAGAACAGCAAATTTATTTTTAGATGTGAAGGCATCACCATCTTAAGCATCTAGATAAGCTTCACATGCTTCTTTCCAGGGCTCCCAATCAGATTCAGGAGTAGTAGGGTTTGGAAAGAAAGCAGGTGGAGGTACTAGTGAATTTTGCATTTTGTAACAATAACAATAGCAGTAGACTGTAAAGAAAGAAAACTGTGTTGAAAACAATGTAAGATGAGTACTGTGTGTATCAGCGATGAATACATAATAAAACAACACTGCACTGAAAAAGCTGTGTGTATCAACTTACACAATGAGATGAAATGATGAGAAATATGTGAAGTATATAAGCGATGAATATACAGATGGAACAACTGCACTGGAAAACTGTGCGTATCAGTGTACAGAGATACTCTGGACTGCAGACCTGTAAACCCGATGGTGGCGCAGGAGAGTGCAGGAATGACAAAAGTTCAGCAAAGTCAAGAGCTGGTTAACGTAATTACGTTGAATAACTGTGCTTATCAGTATGCAGAGATACGCGGAAATGCTAAGATTTTCAATTGAGATTAGCGCAATGCAGTAGTGACTCGAAAGCTAAATAGATGAAGCTTCAGTTGCTGGGATACTGAAGCTCCTTTGGAAGGCCGAAGGAAGGGCTGAGGCAGCGTAAGGGGATGACGTCAGCGGACAGAGACGGAGGACACGCCGGGGGCTTGAGCGGAAATTTAGCTCGATACGCACTATAATTATTTATTTCAAAAGCATTCACAGCTGCACTTGAAAAGGCTTGAGGCAGAAATTCCTGGAAGTGTCAACAAGAAGAACACTCCAGATGATCACGCTGCTTCACAACAGGCACCTCTCGAACCCTTATACAGGCTCACCCACACGCTCTACTGAGGACATGGGGTACGACTATGATGAACAATATGGCTACCCTGCAGGAGACGATCAATATGACCAGGCTCAAACCTGGACAGACACTACAGACCAGGGGGAGTCACAAACTATCCCTGATACTCCTTCTTATCCTATAAAAACTTCGCCAACGGAAGATACAGCGGCGTTTAAAGCATTAATAGAGAGGGCAGCACATAATCATGATGTGGACATGCATGCTGACCCAGTTGAGGAGGATTTCTTGTTTGACAATTTCTCCTCTTCTGAGAAATCTGTTAAAACATTACCAATGTTAAAAGGTGTCCTAAAACACGCAGGAGACATTTTTAAGGAAACCACAAGAGCAAGGGTTGTTAACCCCAGGATTGAAAGAAAATAGAGACCGGCGCCTGTGGACCTACATACATTCGGGGCCAGTTGCCATTGGACTCTTTGGTGGTATCCAATGCTCGTAAGCGTGCCCACTCCCAAACTACTGGTGATTCTCCTCCCCCAGACAAGAGTCTAAATTGTTAGAAGCTTCAGGGAAAAGGGTGGCTGCTCAAGCAGGTAACATCTGGAGAATTTCCAACACAAAGGCCCTATTAGCCAGATATGATAGGGCACATTATGACACATTAGAGCAACTGCTACAACACTTGCCTATTCAATACAAGGAAGGGGCTGAAACACTAATCCAAGAAGGGAAACTGATATCCAACGCATCCATTAAGTGTGCGCTAGATGTAGCAGACACTGCAGCCAGGGCCATCAACACAAGTGTCATGCTCAGAAGGCATGCTTGGTTGCGCATCTCAGGGTCCAAAAAAGAAATACAAACTACATTACTAATCAGCCTGTAAACCCAGATTTTTTTATTTGGACCAGATGTGGACACCATCTTAGAAAATATTAAGGAAGACACTGAGACAGCCAAATCTATGGGGGCCCTGCAGTCTCAACAATTCAGAGGTGGTTCCTTTCGTCGCTCCAGTAACAGAGGGGCTACAAGAGGCCAGGCGTCCCAGCAAAACCAATACACTAAAGGGAACACGCAATCCACCTATACTAAAACAAACCGAGGCGGATACCGTGGCAACAGCAGTAAAGGCAGAGGACGAGGGAATAACAACACCAGATCCTCCGCCAATACTAAGCAGTGACGCCTTGTCGCTGCCCCCAGACCATGTAACACCAGCCGGGGCAGATTACAACAGTTCTGCCAGTCTGGGAAGGCATTACCACAGACAGGTGGGTGAGACAGCTTATTCAGTACGGTTATTGTCTAGAGCTAACATCAACTCCACCCAATATACCCCCAAAACACCGTCCTATGTCCGCAACAAGACAGTTCTCAGCATGCTGCAAAAAGGGGCTATAGAACTTGTCCTTCTACAGGAACAGGGTACAGGGGTGTACTCTCTGTACTTCTTAATCCCCAAAAAGGATGGGTCTCTCAGGCCAATACTAGACCTCAGGCCCCTAAACCAATACATCTTGTCAGAACACTTTCACATGCTCACTTTACAGCAGGTCCTACCATTACTCAGTCAGGAGACTTCCTCGCCACACTAGACCTAAAGGATGCGTATTTCCACTTACCAATACATCCAGCACACAGGAAATATCTCAGGTTCACCATCCAAAATCAGCACCACCAGTTCAAGGTACTACCTTTCGGGGTGACAACAGCCCCCAGGGTGTTTACCAAGTGCCTAGCTACAGTGGCTGCGCACCTACGGAGAAACCATATTCACGTCTACCCGTACCTGGACGACTGTTTCATTCAAGCAAAGTCAGCCCAACAATGTGCCAGCCACGTGTCACGCACTATTCACCTCCTGCACAGCCTCGGATTCTCATTAAACTACCCAAAGTCTCATCTTCGGCCCGCCCATGTACAACAGTACCTGGGGGCAACATTAGACACTCTGACGGCAAAGGCACAGCCAAACTCAGCAAGAATCAACAGCATTCTGTTACTCATTCAAAAATTCAAACCCCAACACTCGCTCCCAGCAAGAGTGTTTATGCAGTTGATAGGCATGATGGCCTCCTGCATCTTCATAGTCGCTCACGCAAGACTACACATGCGTCCGCTTCAGGAGTGCTGAGCACGGCAATGGAAGCAGGCTCGGGGGCAATTGAAAGACCTAGTGTTGGTGACCGGTCGTTCATACAGCTCTCTGCATTGGTGGAACCAACAAAACCTTTGCAGGGGACGACCGTTCCAAGAGCCTGTACCACAAATAGTGCTCACGACGGACGCATCTCTCCTGGGATGGGGAGCGCATGTCCACCATTACACTGTGCAGGGACTATGGGCAACACAGCAAAAAAGGATGCACATCAACCTGCTGGAATTGATGGCAATCTTTATGGCAATGAAGGCGTTCAAGGTACATCTGTGCAACAAAGTCGTGTTAGTCCGGACGGACAACATGACTGCAATGTACTACATACAGAAGCAGGGGGGGGACACACTCTCCACAGTTGTCCCATCCAGCGCAAAGCATGTGGAAGTGGGCCATTCAGAGAAACATCTTCCTCATGGCGGAACACCTCCCAGGCAAGGACAACCAGATGGCGGATCTGCTCAGCAGACACAGCCACCAGATGCACGAGTGGGAGATACATCCCTCAGTACTGCAACCGTACTTCCAGCGGTGGGGTCATCCAGACATAGACCTGTTCACCACAAGGGAAAACGCAAAATGCCAAAGCTTCACCGCCAGGTTTCCACATCCGCAATCTCAGGGCAATGCGATATGGATGAACTGGTCAGGCAAGTTTGCGTACGCTTTTCCCCCAGCCCCGCTCATACCACTAGTGGCACGCAAACTACAACAGCACTCAATGACCCTCATCCTAGTTGCTCCAACGTGGGCGAGGTAGCCGTGGTACACCACGTTCCTAGAACTTTCCTTGGTGCCTCATCCCCCCCCAGTGTTCATGAGGAGAAATCAACCGACCAATGTAACAACCTAGCTGAATTCTTCTCGGCCAAAGTGAACAAAATATATTCTTCCTTTCCTACCA